>NC_045611.1:28505348-28805348 GCF_009762305.2 Zalophus californianus
CTAATTACTTAAGCAACTGTTTTCAGCTTTAAGACATAGAAAAAGCAAACAATCCTATACACTGACGGATAACACATTTTAGTATGCAATTTCCAAATTCACTCATTAAATTAGAACACTCACAGCTTAATGTGTAAAACTAGTTTGAAATGATGACTCACCTCTCATGACATTTCCCACCTTCACAAATGGCTTTAAAAAATGAGTTTGGGGGTAAATCGGCGATATATTCAGAAACACAGCCAAGACAAAGAGATCAAATTCAAAGACAGAATTCAGAAATGAACCAGCTATTTTTTTGTACATTATATTATATAAATTGGTTCTTGGTTCAAAATTTCAAACGCGGGCGACATTAACAATAGGTATGATGCGTGACATCCAATAAAAATGGCACTTGGGGGAAATCATTGCCTCACCTGAAGGATAGATGTCATTGCTAGCTTCTTGCCGGGGGGGTTAAGTTGCTGCCTCACCTTACCAAGGAGGTTTTTGGATTCCCTAGCTTTCGATACTTTGGAACCTTTTGTGTTTTCCCTGTAGATATCGCAGGCAAGCTCTAAAATCTGAGAGGACGCTTAACAAAATAAAACTCCCACTTGGATGGTAAAATGCATTAATTCTAATACTCTATAATAAATGGAGCGAATCTGACCCAGTTAGTGGGTAAGCCCTACATTCTGAACCATCCAACTTAGACTAGATTCTGTGGCATGTGATTTGTGTTCTCATCAGGCAGTCAAGGTTACCTGCAATAAGGAAATTCCCACTTAGCCTTTGGCCATAGTCTTGCTCTTCAACACAAAGTTCTAAACTGCAGATCATGCACACCTATATAATTTCCTTAGCAAGTGGGTAAAAGGAAATCTGCAATAAAGAGAATATGAGCTCTCAGAAGTCTCATCGAATTAATGGGAGCTCTCCCTTCCAATCCATCATATTCAGTGATCCAAGAAACTGAACCAGAAATGAAATAATGCATCTGTGAAGTTAGAGGCATAAAATCCTGCCATGTTCTTATTTCCCGAATGGGAAGGGATTCGAGATAACACTATTACTTCATGTCTTTAGAGGGAAGTAGATTAAAAAGCGTTTGCACTTTTTAAAACTCTTTGCAGCATTGATTAATGCTCATCGGTAAATAAGTGAGACCATTTCATTCATTGGCATTTGCAAATTAAACTGGAAAATCCATAAAAACATATTTATCACCAGGAAACTAAGCAGTACAGCACAATATAACATCAAAGAAAGGGAATATTACTTAATAATATACATATGTGGATAAAAGCATTTTAATAAGAAAATCTATTATTTTTATTTAAAAAAAAGTTCTCCATTTTAAACATCATCATTATTCAGAAATCATTTTGAAAACAACTATCAACAAATCCTTTTGCAATTTCAGGTAAAAGCCTTCCCTTATTGTGAATATTTGCTTTCAGTCATCTTTTTTGTCTGAGGTACTCTCGTCATGATTTTCAGGGCTGACTTTGTTACTGGCGACCAAGGGAGCTGGCTGGACTTCATTTGGTAATGAGAACACATGGCACGTCTGGAGGTCTAGGTAGGTTGTAAATATTTTAGCATATTCTGGATGCTTTAGGGCAAAACTTTTAAATTCCTCTACAAGAGGGGGGAGAAGACAAACAAACAAAATCCAGTAAATGGAGGCGAAACTTCTTTTGGCATGGTACAGATTCCTGTATGACTTTAATAATACAATTATTGCCAAAACCTCTTACTCCACTCTTAGAAATTGTCCAGCCACTTTGCAAGATGGTTTTTCCATTACCTAGTAAAGCTGAGGATTCACATACTCCGTGACCCGTGAATTCTATTCCAAAGTGTATAACCTGGACATGTGGGCCTGCTGTGTTCTGGAGGGACATGCCTGAGAATGTTCACAGCCACATTACTTATGACAGGTGAGAAATGGAAACCACTCAGGTGTTTGTCAACAGCAGAAATGGAGACTTGCAGCATTTTTGTGGGACATAATGGCTCCACAGCAATGAAGATGAAGGAACAGCTGTGTTGTAACACTGCGGACAAATCTTAAAGCCATAATGTTGAATGAAAACAGCCAGATACAAAACAATGTATACTGTAGGAGTCCATTATATGAAGTTCAAAAACTCAGGCAAAACTCACACATAATATTTAAAGATTTTGTGGTGACATGCTAAAAAGTAAAGTAAGGTAGAGTATTCCTTTTAGAGCCAGGTCAGCCATGCCCCCCCTTTAGGAGAGAGGAAGGGGCTATCACTGGGAAAGGGCACACAGGGGTCTCCAGAGTTCTTGAAAAGCTCTATTTCTTGGCCTGAGCAGTAGTAACACAACCGCTCACTTTAGGAAACCTTGTTATGCTCTATGTTTATGTTTCATTCAGTTTTCTGTATTGCTGTTATTTTTTATAATACAAAATGTTTTAAAAATGATATTGCCCATGCCTTTCTATTACTGGTTTTTTAAAACGATTTTAACCCTTAATTCTGGTATACAAACACAGTCTTGAAAAGCTGAGCCCTGACTTATGACCAATAAAGGCAAGTAGAGTGTACAATATATCATAATCATGTCACAAGACCTCAGAGTAGTGGGCCTCTTTCTACCTTGGGATCTTGGGTGTTTCGGGTTTAGGAACTGAGGTAAAGATACAGAAGGCTAACTGAGTTAACCAGCAGAGTTTGGACGCCAAGCCTCCGATAACCTGGAGTTTCTGAAATGTACTGCTCCTCCACTCTGAAATCCCTCTCTCCTCTTCTGATTGGATGGAGAAAACTTTGTTGTGCTTATACAGCAACCTATTTGGCTCTATAAGAAAAGGATTTTTAGCCCCATGTTCTCTATTTATTTTTTTTTAATCCTCAGATAACCCAGAGTCTACTTGACAGCACGTTAGACTAACAACTCTTGAAGACAGAAACAGGTGTCAGGGATGAGGAAGCCATTGGACCAAGCCCAAATCATTCTTTGTAACTGCAACATTATTTTGCATCAATTGACCACTTTATGTTTCCGATTCAGGCAAGCTATTAACATGGTCTTTAGGTATTTTTTCTTAACATCCAAAATAAAGGTTCATCTGCATGAGTCTGTCTCAGTGAATGGAGGCACAGAGGACTTAAGTGACTTTTATGGAAATTAGACATGAGAGTTGATCTGCTGAAACCAAGGTCTGTCTTTCAAGACTTGTGATCTGTTCAAAAGATCGAGGTTTCTGTCTTTTTTTGGGGATGTCAGTGCCATTAAGAAGTAATTCATTTCCAAAAAAAAAAAAAAGGTAACTCATTTCTAGAAGAAGTTCTATGAACTGGCTAATCTGTGGAATTGTGGAAATCAGTTAATTTGACTAAATGGAAAACTGAGAAGGAAAACCATTTAGATGGTCACATTATGATACATTTCAATATTTATTCTTTTATAAGATCATACTTAAATACCGTCTAACATTCCTGCAAAAAAGGAAACTGGCATAATATCGGGGAAAGGGCGATATCTTGTGTATTCTAAAAATAAAAAGATTGAACTCCGAAAAACAGAGCAGATTTCCCTAAAAATTTGTTTAAATAGACAGGTAAAGTTATGACTACCTAACAAATCATTTGTGGTATAATTTCCACTGAAATAGTTACTCCAAATAATTGTTCCAAATTTGGCAGCTCAGAGCAATAAAGAGTCTTACTTGTGAAAGGAAAATGTTCAGAGACTTAGTACACATGCGGTTTATGACTCATGTATTTTATCTCAGTATGTACTTCCCATTTTCCCTCCCTCCCTCCCTCCCTTCCTTCCTTCCTTTTTTCCTTCCTTCCATGAACTCAATAAAGTAAGTGCCCTAGGCATTTAATTACCTAAAATAGAATAAAGGGCAGGCAGAATGATAGTAATTAAAAACAGAGAGTAAGAGAAGTTTGTGATCTAATTCCCCTATCCCATGAAAGTTAACAGCTGAAACTCTCTGAACACCGTGAGGAAAGAGGCATTCCAGAGGAATCCCCCTGCAGCCTGCGAGGGGGAAAAGGCTGGGGGAAGAGGAGCCAACCTGACGTGAATGACCACATCAAAGCTAAGACAGGGAAACCGTCACCCAGGCCTCTCCACTCAGGTGTGATTTTCTCAACGACTGTACTAGGAAATACAAGGAAACTGATGTGGGACTTATTTTGATGTGTGGACTCAGGCCACCCGGAGAAAGCTTGGTCCCTGATGGATGGACCTGCCATTTGACCGTGGGGTCTTCCTCCGCCACGATGGTCCCGACCTCACAGGGGTGCCATCCAGGGGACAGGAGAGAATGAGCCTACGTGAAAGCTTGCCTAAGCTGCTAATGGCAAACCTGATGACAGATGGTTTAGCGGCTGTAGTTACCGTTGGTACCCCAGTCTGTATCCCTCTAGCAGAGTTACAACCACTTTAGTGAACTTGCTCAGTTTTGCTTGGCCGAAGTGATAGCAGAAAGGAAAGGACCCTTCCACGAAGGGCAGCAGATGAGAGATAAGGTGGGGAGGGCAGAGGTCCAGGCTCTAAAACCAGACTCTCTTGGTTTTTGAATCCTGGCTCTGACATTCTCTAGCTGATGACATCAGGTAAGTTAAATTCCATAAATTCAATAAAATAATATTAAGAGTGCTGATGAAATAGGCTTGCTGTAAAGATTTAGTTAAAAATGTTTAGAAGAGTCCTTAGCATATAAGTCCTCAGCAATTAGTCTCTCTTATCCCACTCCTGCTATTACCCCTGTCATCATCATTCCTGTTATTTCTATTGTTAATACAATTAGTGGAGGGAAACCACACTCCTGCCTGACGGTCCATCTGTAGTCGGGTTGCCCTCCTGGTCAACTAAAGCAGAAACCAAACTGCCTACTCACCATAGGAAACGGAATCCCCCTGGGCTATCTCCTTGAAGAGACCAGAAACATCCAGGTCGGGCACCCCAAGGGCGGCCTGCAAAATGGTGGTAAACTCTTCCTCTGTTATGTAGCCATCCTCATCAACGTCAAAGAGCTGAAGGAAAGAGAAAATAAAATATAAGGTTGAGTGCCAGCAGGGCAACAGTGGTACGGAATAATCTCAGAGAATAAACTCCAGTAATTCACACAACTGTTGTGCCAGGGGTGAGGGAGATGTATCGGAAGGAAGAACGGTCTCCGCTGCCCTCGTGACACGTGGCTTGGTCGTGGGACGAGACAGAAAGAGAGCACGGGCTACAACAAGAGTAAGACCAAAGGGCGTGGGAGCCCTGTGGAGAGCAAGATGAATCCTATGGGAGAGGTCAGGGAAAGCTTTACCCATTTGACAGGTTGAGTTGGGTCTTAGAACACAAAGGGATACTTCTGGAACAGACGACGACTGATAGTGTTTGCTGGGGGCTCAGACAAGGCGACGGACGGACAAGCAGGAATCACACCTTGATGGCCGTAGGACGCCTCACCTCGCCCTGTGGGGTTATGACAGCAGGGGATGTGGTGTGATCATATGGGAACTGAGAGTGTGGAGATGGATTAGAGTCAGAAGGTTGGAAAGTCTAGAGGCGGGAAAAGCAATGAAGGGTGTGGGGTGGAGAAGCAAGAAGGACCGGAAGGGGCAGAATTTACGAGGAAGCGAAGGCAGGGCCCTGTGGGGGTGGCGAGGACGGAAGAGTGGGCGGCGGCGCTCTAGCTTGGGCCCCTGGGGGAAAGGGGGGGTCCATTCCCCAGAGGTGGAGATCAAAAGCTGGACCTGGAGAGGTTAGACATGAGTCAGAGGTGCCGGGGGAGGCACGAGACGCAGCACCTCAGCTCAGGAGAGTGGTCGAGGCTCGAGCCATGACTTCGGCTAAGAACCGCCAACTCTGGGGGTGTTGGAGCTTATCTGCAGAGAGTGCACAAAGTGATGCGAGGCCCGGGGAGCAGCAGGAGTTCAAGGGCATGCAGGGAAGAGGAGCTGGCAAAAACAGGACTCAGAAGTCCTCAGAGAGAACCGGAAATGAGGAGCGTGCCACTGGGAGCTCGGGAGGGCTTTCTGGAAAGAGGGAGACACTTGAGGGCGGTAGCGGCCCACTGAGTAAAACACCACAGCGAGGCCAGGCGGGAAGCAAAGAGGGTTTGCTGGGTTTGGCAGTTAGGAGATCCAGAGGCCTTTGGGAAACACGGCTTCAGGGAGCCACTTCCCAGGTGGTCTTGGGAAACCAGGAATGAAGAGAGGTGAGCGGTGGAGACAACCAGCATGGGCTCCTGGAATAACAGGAAGGAGGGAAATGGGGCATTGGCCAAGCACAAAAGGAGGCTGTCGTTAGGAAGGGAGAGTCTGAATATGTTTATAGGCCGAAAGGAAAAGGCGGTAGGTGGGACGGATTGAAAGTCAAGCAGCAAAACAGTGATAGCCGTTAGATAATTAATATCCCAAATTCAAAATCTTCTCCCGGGCACTAATGTTTTTAAATGATGCAAGCACTGATCCCCCTGCAGGCCCCGACCAAAAGTGTTCAAGTCACTTTCCTTGTATTAACCGATTACACCCTCACAACAGTCTTATGCAGGGTAGGTGCTGTCGTCAGCCCTCTTCCCGATGAGAAAGCTGAGGCACGAGACAGTTAGGGCCCCTTCCCAAGGTCACACAACTGGCCGGTGGTACAGGCCAGCCTCCAAATCCAGGCAGGCCACATCTAGAGCACCTGCCGTTAAGGCCTCTACTTCTGACCAAACACACGATCAAAACCAGAAAACCAGAAGCATTAGAGAAGGTGTGATCATCACGAGAAGAACCACAAGCACAAACTGACTAGTGTTTTAACTGTTCATCAGGGTGGGAGAAAACATTAGCACTTGACGTTGTCGATTCGCTGCCCCAGGTGAGAAAGTAGGCACTTGCCCGTTTTCTGTCCCTCAGCCCCCAAGCGAGGGAGAAGACGGCCCCAGAGTGAAAAGTGACTTAGCATTTGTTTGCACAAACTACAGCCCAGGGCTCTCTACGGGCCCTGGACTTCCAACAGTAACTGCCGGGAGATCCCACCCCACCCTGCTCCTCACAGGCACTAAGCTTTCTTGCGAGGCCTTCCATTCCAACACGATCCTCGGCAATCCGTCTGTCACGTTTGGTGCTCTGGTGGCTCTTGATTCTGTGGAAATTCCCTTCCCGTGTCCATACTGGATGCTTTTACTTTCTCTCCATCTGGCCTCGTCACGGCTACCCCAGACTGTGCCCCTCACGGAAACGCTCATTTTCCCTCCATTACTCATCGCTCCCAGCAGTCTCTCAGCTACAGGGTTCCCAGACCTAAGGTAAATTCCATGCTCTGGACTCTGGTAGGAAGCTCCACTGCCCCGTTTCCTTTGGGGGAATGATATCTGTCCATTGCATGGAATACGGTGGGAGTCTCAGCCCAAACCTCCTGTCTTTCCAGCAAGCACGTGGCTCAAGGCTCTGGACCCTTCCTGGAGTGTGACTGAGGGCAGAGGTGGAGGGGCTCACACTCACCGCAGAGCAGTCTCTGCAGCGGGGGCCTGTGGACTCACTGCCTCTGAGTCCACCCTGGAGCCCCCGCCCCGGGGCTACGACAAGTTTCTTGCATGGCTGAAGAACTCTAGGCTAATCCTCTACCTCCACAGGTCTCTGTGAGGATGAAATGAGCTCAAGGATGGGGAGTTCACTGTGAAGTGCTTCCCAGATAAAAGGAATTGACAGGGTCCTGTGCATATAAAAGGACACAACTACACGAAAAATACAAGTGTGCCAAAATATTTTCAAAAACACCAAACACCCCTGAAAAAGAATGTGGAAAAAATAAGCCGTGTAAAGCATGACCCTTGTCTTACTGGAAAAAGAGCTAAGTATAGTTTTAGGTCCCCCTTGCTTCCCTCCCCGACACCAAACCAAGGTCTAGGCTGGAGAAAAATCTCACGACGTCTTTAAAAACAATAATTACTGGGATCGAGGGCCAAATTTTCTATCAGGTCTTTCATCAGTAAACCCAAACTGACCGTTTGCTCAGCTCAACTTATAATTACGTATGCAATCCCAAAACAGAAACAGAAATATCTGGATTGGAATACGTTAGCTATGTGTATAATTTTAGGTTTTATGATGAATAAGTCTGTAAAAGCCAAATGTTTTAAACTTGGAAAAAGTTCTGGCCCTTGCCTTGTGACCATCTGCTAAGCATCAACCACTTAGGTTCCTTACAGGCCTTGCCGTTAACTCAGTTTAAACCAATCTGAACTAAAAAAGAAAGCTTGGGGACTTCTCTGTCAATGACAGAATGCATGAACATTCCTGAGGCTTGCCCGGGTGGCCTATAAAACGTGAGAAAGGACTCTTGGAGAAAGAGCGTCTTTCTAGATGACAGAGGGGAAAGAAAACCTGTTGGAATCACCGTAGGATATTCTTCTCAGAAGCCAGGAAAAGAGGAGAGTAGGAAACAGGAAGAGAGAAGGTCCTTGGTTGTCATGGCAGATGGAAGCAGAGAGACCGCCAAGCTGGGATGAGTCAGTATATAGCTCGGTACAAGGACAAGCAGGGAAGTCAAGTTTTTGTTTCACCTGAGAGCAGACTACACCACCTTAGAACTGGAAGTGAACACCCTCCTTAAATACTAATTAGATGAAGCAGCTTTTATCTCAGAAAAACAAAAAACACACTCTGGGAGTGTAGTCTTCCCCCTCTTCTTGGGGATGGACGTGATAAATGGAGTCTGAGTCCTCACAGTTTCAGACCTCCACCAAGTCCTGCTGGGGATGGGGTGTTATTCATCGGCCCACCCTCTTCCCCAGTGTCGCTGTGGAAATATACTTGATGCTACAGGAAAACACGCAGGGTGGGGACTTGGGACGTGTATCATGATGCTCACCTGACCCCACCACAACAACATAAATTCCATCCGGAACAGAGCACTTAAAATACCTCTGGCACTCGGAGTGAGAAAATCGGGATAGATGGGGACTTTGCAGATGGTGAATTAGAATGGCTGGTGACAGGTGGTGTTTATTTATGAACTGCACTTTGGGGCTTCAAAATGGAGATGCTGTAAAGAAATCATTTTTAAAGCTAATTTGTGAAATCACCTTCTCTTCAGTCTTGATGCTGTTAACGGGGCTGCTCCCAAAGACTTCCCTTGCGCTTAACTGGATGCTGGTGTTTTCTTTATTCTCGGGGGCAGTTGTCTTAATCACATTACCCCTGTGTACACGTCGCGGCAGATCTATAAACTCATGTAACAGATTTCACTGATTTTCAAATAATACGCTTCGAGTCAACACTTGTTCACGAGGCAGACCAAGAGGCTTTCGGTGGGGCTGACAGTACCTTAAATGCCACCTGGATGATGTCCTCTGTGTTGGCAGGGTTGCACAAGACAGCCAGGCCGATCACATACTCGCGGAAGTCGATACTGCCATCATGGTTCTGCGACAGGAGGGGAGAGATCAATTAGCAGGCCCACTAGTTGAATTACTATTAATCACAGCCCCAAAGGTGAAATCCAGGCAGGTCACACAGCTCGGTGTCATCACGCATTGAGCCTGTTTGGAAAAAAACTTTGCACTGAGAGGGAACAGCAAGCAAGGGGTCCACCCGTTCCCAATTCAAAAGGAAGAAAAATATATTTCTGTTTAATAATGAATATACACATTGAATCACTGAGGCCATTTAGTGGCTCCGTGGCACCCAGCATGGGTTCTTGAGCCCAGCCCCGGTGGGAGCCTCTCTACGAGGCAGGATCTAGAATCTTAGTGGTGGCCCTGCCATGATGGATAACACCAACAGTTCCCTAAAGGGGGACCAGCGTCACTAAGCAACCCCCTACATGCAGACAATGGAAGGGAGGGGAAAGGGCAAACTGAGGCAGTGGTAGCAGACAGATTCTTTCTTCCTTGCAGGTTTTCTCTGTAACAAACCAGGAGCCAGGGAGTGAACCTGAGCTGTGTCAGGTTAGATGACGGGAGGCCCCAGGAGATCCTGAACTTCTAAGCGTCTAACTAGTATGATATGAGTATCTGTATACCTCAGGAGGTATTTCATGATGGCAGAGAAAAGAAGGCATTGATAATTCTAAGCCAGGACGGCTGAATGCAGGGTTTCCTACACACGAACTACTCACCTAGACAGAACCCAGAGGGATGAAGTGGGGAGAAGGAAAGAGAACTGCAAACAAGCCCTATGATGATAACATCCCGAGTGTTAGAAGGATTTTGGCAGCCAAATCTTCAAGTGACGAATTCCCAGGTAAAGTGTGAACTAGGAACAACAAAGCTAGCGCAGTACTTGACAGATGAACAAATGATGCTTGGCGTCAATAAGAGTGTAATCTTTAACTGTGACTGAGGGTCTGTATCTCTTGAGCCGAAAGAGTCAGATGCTTAACCCACTGAGCCACCCAGCGCCCCTCTTCCTTTTCTTGAACCACTTTTTTGGAAAAAAAAAAAGCTGATCTTTTTTTTATAAAATGTATCATTCACATCCAATGGAAAGCACCCATTTTAAGTGTACAGTTAATGTCTTTCCACAAATGTATATGCCAGGGTAACCACCACCACAGTCAAGAGCTACATTTTCATCTCCCCAGAAATTTCAGAGATGGTGGAGTTTTACGTGACGTCATTCCCTTCTTGTGTCACCATCATTCCTTTCCTTACACACCATATAGGGCTGTTGTTCATTAGCCTTAGAAGCTGAGCAGCTTACTGAATCATAGACTTCTTGCTCACTATAGGTACTTTTGTTCCTCAGTTGGCTTTCTCTATGAATCAACACAGAAGTCTTGAATGGAAGGTCTGAAGAAGAGATAGAAGAATGGTCAATGGACAATGAAGGTACAATCATAGATTGTATGATTGGAAATAACTCCTTTGAATTTATGTTGTCTCTTTATTGTGAGGCATCCAATTTTTATCTATACCCCTGAACTCTATGTATAGCAGAGGTCAAGCATCATAACTCATTTTGCAGATGGAGAAAGATAAATGTAAAGGACCCTTCATATTACCACTCTTCACAAAACAAGGTAATATTCTGGACCTCTAATATTCACTGACAGTCTTATCTCTGAATGGTTTTGGCTGACAAAAAGAAGCAGACCCTTGATAATCACATGAGAAATTATATGTAAGTTTTCATCTTAGTAATGTGAAGGGGGAGAAAAGCAGCATGGAAGTTATTCTCAGGTATTTTATTATTGGATCAATAAAATAACACATTGCTAAGGTTCCAAATTCAGAATAACAGGGGCGCCTGGGTGGCTCAGTCGTTAAGCGTCTGCCTTCGGCTCAGGTCGTGATCCTAGGGTCCTGGGATCGAGCCCCGCGTTGGGCTGCCTGCTCCAAATTCAGAATAATAAAACTTTGAACTGGAAGGAATCTTATTTCTAAGATTCAACTAATTCATTTTGACTAATAAAAAAAAAAAAAAGACGAGAACCCTATGACCCAGCAACTGCACTGCTAGGTATTAATCCAAAGGATACAAACATAGTGATCTGAAGGGGCACCTGCACCCCAATGTTTGTAGCAGCAATGCCCACAATAGCCAAACTATGGGAAGAGCCCAGATGTCCATCGACAGATTAATGGATAAAGAAGATGTGGTGTGTATGTATATGCATATATGTGGAATTTAAGACACAAAAAAGATGAACATAGGGGAAGGCAGAGAAAAATAAAACAAGACAAAATCAGAGAGGGAGACAAACCATAAAAGACTCTTAACTATAGGGAACAAACTGAGGGCTGCCGGAGGGGGCGTGGGGAGGGGTATGGGGTAATTGGGTGATGATCATTAAGGAGGGCATGTGATGCAATGAGCATAGGGTGTTATATGTAACTGATGACTAAACGCTACCTTTGAAACTAATAATACACTATATGTTAATTGCTTTTAAATAAAATAATGAGACATGAGCTTTACTTGAGGTCACAGAACTTGCTATTACCACTAACTCCAATGAAAATTTAGGTAATTGGACTCTAAATCATTCAAATTAAAGCAAGTAGCTTAATAAAATAAATTCAAAAACAGACAATTACAAAGTATACAACAAAACACACTTCTTTAGTTTTTTAATTTCAAAATAAGTTCCATTATAAAAATTATCCTTCAAATCTGTGGTTCTTTTCTTTAAAAACCTATTGAACTTCTCAGGAAGAATTATAAACTTAAAAAAAAAATCTAGACTTGGAAATATTTCAGGGCCACATTTCAAAGGAGGAGCCCAGCTTTCTGGAGACTCTAATCCCTCCATAATCTGTCCTTATCTGGAGGCCGGGACAGCCCAGAGTAGGAACTATGGATTTGTATTGGGTCATTGCAAAGAGAAGGGGTGACTGAGCCTGGCTGAAACTCTAGATGGTGGGCCCCGTCCCTTCCCTGGTGGTCAGCAGGATCAGAAAAGCATGGAAGTGAAGGCTAGGGGTCACCATGATGTCCCGGCGCCCCAGCGCCTTGCCATTCCCACACTCACACAGCACTGGCTTCTCGGACCAGTGGGAAGCCAGACCACATGTTTAGACATGGTCCATTTAAAATTCCAGAAGGAACAAATGGTGATGTTCCTGTGTCTGATTCTCAGGTAGCCGTTCCCTAAGGCTCTTCCTAGTCGTTTTTAGTCAACATTTTTATTCCTACTGAATCAGATATATTCTACAGCCTTTAAAGTCCAGCAGCATTTAAGGATGTGATTCTGAATACATTTTGAGATGGAAAACTCCCAAGGATAAGGACTATAGTATCTTTGGTGTGTTATAATTGATATCATCCCTGCAAATGAGAGATAATCAGTGCCATCAAAACAATTTAGAAATGTTTCCATAGAAACAGAACTTACTAGGCAGCAGCCAACAGAAAAAGGCTTTGAGTCTTTGAGGATAACTTTACAAGTCCAAAGGAGTACTATTATTAAAATACAGTTAATTCTCAGTTTTCCAGAGGAGTCTGGGAAGAGGTATTCTGTTTACTTGAATATTCTTATTAAGAGCCTATTTCTACCCACATACATAATTGTATTATCAATTTTCTTGGAATTAAATTGCTTTAACCCACTTAGCATTAAACACAGACACTTTTAAGAAGTAATTCTTAAAGCACCTCAAGATCAATAGACGTGTTAAATATCAGGGCCCTGCAGGTGCATCCGTGAATATTTTTTAAGGCTCCAGTATGGGTTGGTTGTGTAATATTACCGATGAAATCTCTAACTTAAAAAAAAAATCAGTTCTTAAAAACACATGAACTACTACTTAAGATATTTAAAACGTGACCTTTACGATGATGTACACATTTTGAATATTCTTGGAGGTCTGCTTTTCTTAGGTACACAGCATACGTACATAGGTACAGACCTACACTCTTTTTCCTGCTGTTACAGGTTACAGAATCCAGGGATTATATTAAGATAAAGTTGTTTTTCAAAATCATATGGGATATTTTGAAATTTAAAAATGTAGGTGGTACAATTCATATGCTTTTTAAAATCACTGAGTGTAATTTTCAACTTAGTACATCAATTGTGTTGCTTAATGTTAGAAATTGAAAAATCATGGGATGGAATGATATGACTCACAGACCTTTGTCTCAGCCTATAAGGAGGATTCCATGTAGAAATGGCAAAATAAAAAAAAATCATCAGGTAAATACTCCCTCTTCCATTGAAAATGTGCCTTTAAAATGTCAACTATTGAATAAAAACTAAGAAATTCAATCATTCGTCAGGCTCTCGGTTCTACCTGATGCCAAAGTCTTGAGTACTTAACAAAGTCCAGAGTTTAGGCTGGATTTTCTAGTGTCTCCACTAGTGACAGGGGTTACCTGTTACAAATTTTATACAAATTCAGAAGAGAAGAGAAGAGACATGTAGGTAACTTCAGGATGTTTTGCCCTATGCGGGCAGGAAGAGAATCGTAAGAGCAGATAATCTTTTGACCCGAGGAGCAAGAAAAATACTTAATACCACCCCCAGCATGAGGTGACCACCTTGACTTTCATAAATATTTAGAATGAACTGAGGAAAACAAGGGTAAGGCTCAGTTGCCCTTTCTACAACCATCCTGTGGAATAATAAACCTAATATTCTGAGACCTTAAAAGGCATCTTTGCTGCTTTCCCCTTTGTTGGCTAGATGCCTATGCTCATGCCTGACATATGAATGGGCTGATTCTAAAACGGGGATCCTGATATTAATGTATGGTTGCTAGCAGGAGCCTCATTCTGACATGACCATACCTGGCTGAGAAGCCCACCGGAACAAGCTTACATTTACAGGTCCCTAGAGGAAGGCGGATGTGGTCTCTATGCTCGGCTCTGTGCAGAATTATACGCGCATGGTGTTTCATAAATATTATATGATGGTGACGATGGTGAGAGCAGAGGCCAAAGGCCAACCTCTCCTAATTTTCACTGGGGATTTCTCACCTGCAGCTGTGGGCTGTTAACAGGAGAGTTACATCAGTTCCATAGTTAAACTTTCCTCTAAACGAGTCAAAAGAGGAAGGAAGAATTTATTTTCAAACTCGGGAGGACCCCCTAAAGTAGCCCTTGGAGAGAGAGGGAATGCACTGAGAGAGAAGCAGGAGGGATGGGAACCAATTAAATAGCAGGCTGGGGGCAGAGGTGGGGTGACTGAGCGCTTGCATATGCAGCCCTTCTGGCTGAGTCTACTTCCCCCAGGATTCTGGATTCTGCCCGCCCCACCATAACCGCCTGAATCAAAATGATAGAGCCAAACCACGGGCCATACACAAGAAAGGGTCGACTGCCCTGGCTGGTGACCTTGGCTGCTTATTGGAATCAACTGGGGAGCTTTAAAAATGCTCATTTCCAGGCCCCGTCTCTAAAGATTCTTCTTCAACGCATTTGGAGTGGGACTCGGTTGTCAATATTCCTAAGGAGCAATCCCTGTGATTCTGAACCGCAGTCCGGACCGAGAACCACTGTAACGGTCAACAATATTTATATATCTTTATATATCTCTGTATTCCTTTATATACCAAATAACTGATCACTGTATGCTTTTCCCTTTTTTCTTCCTCCCCTTCTTTGCTTACGTTTCCTCTGTCTGCAGTTTTCCAAGAGGAACAACAACAGCAAACATTCCTAGCTCTGAGGCAGGGCAAGACATGACAAGAGCTGGCCAACATGCGCTGGGCATGCCTGATTTTGTATGAAGCACATGTAAGAATGACTGAGAGTGACATTTTGGACTACGGGCCCACCCTTCATTCCCCAATGCCCTGACCCTCTTTACAGATACATCAAAACAAAACAAATTTGCTTCATGCTTATTTGACTAGAGAAACAGGACTAAAGAATTCTGGAGTTTTAGACCGTTGCTCCACCATTAAAAACATATGTATAGACTTCCCTTATGTGAAATTGCTTCTTTTCTCATTTCTGAACCTGTTTCTATACAGTTAAATAGGTTTCCAGGAAAACACTTTCTCTTTCTTTCTTTTTCTTTCTTTCTTTCTTTCTTTCTTTCTTTCTTTCTTTCTTTCTTTCTTTCTTTCTTTCTTTCTTTCTTTCTTTCTTTCTTTCTCTCTCTCTCTTTCTTTTTACTGAACTTCCTTCTTCACCTTTTTAAAGGGAAAAATAGATCTCTTGAGGGCTTTCCAGGGTTTTTTCAAGATTTCATTCTCAATAACAACAAACCCTGTTCCTTGGAATTCACTCACCAAATAAGCAATGCCCTACTAAAATCTACTCCATGGAGGCTCTGCCCCATGCGCCTCCCCCATCACATATATATGTCCATATACATCCAGTATCTCAAAGAGCTGACATACAAACCACTCAGAACATTTTTCATTAAAAAAAAAAGAAATCTGTTTTAATTAAGCGCTAAAAGGCAGCCCCAGTTCAGAAGCACGCAGGGAGGTGTACGAGCTCGCCGGAAATGACAGCTCTGGGACAGAGTATCAGCCACAGTGAGGACTGCATGGCGAGGCTTTCAGGAGCCCTGTCCTCCGGAAGGGCGCTGGCTTCAGGAATACATGGTCAGCTGCAGCCATTCCTGGAGGGACACTCGAACAAGGCCATCTGCATCTCTGTCCAGGGATCTGAAGGCACGGAACATGCCATCCAGGCGGACCAGGCAGCTGATGAAATTGTTGAAATCCATGCTGCCATCTTCATCGGCATATCGGCGGACGATCATTTGGTAAAGTTGTTCGTTTAGCTGGAAACCCGCTGCCTGCAGAGCCCCGAGCAGCTGAGAACTTCCCAGGGACCCAGACCGGTCCCTGTCATATTGCTTATAAACGCACTGCCACTTCTTGATGTTGTTCCAGAGGTACTTAAATTCTTCGAAGCCCAGCTTGCCTGTCGTGTCACTGTCCATCACAGACACAATGCTCCGGCAGGTGTCAAGGCTAAAGCCGCCAGTCTTCAGGTCCTTGTGCTTAGAAAGGACTTTGTTGAGAATATTCATTAGGTCGGTGGCACCCACCTCCATGTCTGGTCCCGCCAGCTGGGCGAACTGTTGCCGAAACCGACGAACTTCCTCACTTTCGTTGGCCTCCACGTTGGTGAAATGCTGCTGAGTGGGAGGTGGTTCTGGGGTGTACTGAGCTCCTGCAGCCTCGCTGATGAAATTCACAATTCCTCCAACTATCCCTCCGATATTTCTTCCTCCCCCTCCTCCTCCTCTTCTCTGACCACCTCCTCCAAGAAGGCCTCCAAGAGCTTCTCCAAGGCCTCGATCGGCCCCTTCCAATAAAGCCTTTGCAAGAAACATGTTTTTGGTTTAATAAGCAAGTGTAAAAGCTGTTGATGTCTTGGAGATGGTGTGGAGAGATCTGAAATGGAGCCTCATTAGCTTACAGGTGGAAGAACTGGCTTTTCTGTACCTGCTTACATGGCGCCACGCCCCATGGTCCCCTCCTCCTGAAAGCCTGACTTCCATTAGGTCCTAGCACCCGCCAGATTTTAGAGGGCCTCAAAAAAATATTCGTGAGTTATTGTGTGGATGACGAATTACAAGAAATAATATTTTAAAATGTAATATATTAAAATACACACTTCTGTACATCACCAATTTCTTGGCCCCTGAAAGATGACATGCATTTTCCTAATCGGAGAAGCTAAATGACTCCAAGATATCAAGAATTTCTTTTCTAAGGAATATTTATTGTTAGTGCAGAATGGGATTCCTGGGCATGGGGAGGATATTTCCCCAGTCCCTTTTCTTTAGCGAAGATTCCCCAAATCCAATGCTCTTAAGAAAAACTTGGGAGGGAGGGTTTTATGATGCAGGATCCCCAGGTCCCATCCTCAGAGATTCTGACTCTATCGTCTGCTGTCGGGCTAAGGATCTACATTTTTTGGAATCATTTTTGGAGTGTAACAGACACATAGAAAACTGTACAAGTCACAACTGGAGAGCTCAGAGAAGTTCACACACTGTACACACCTATGTCATAACAGCCAGATCAAGAGATAGAATATTACCACACCCTAGAAACGCCTCCTGCTTTCGAGTTACTCTTCCCTCCCAAGGGTAACCATTACCTTGACATCGAATACCATCAACTGATTGCCACACCGTAAACAAAGGGAATCATACAGTATATACTTCTCTGTGTCTTGTTTTTAAAATTTGAATTAAAATTTCTAAAAACTGTGGTAAAATACACATAACGTGGAATTTACCATCATAACTATTTTTAAGAGTTCAGTTCAGTGGCATTAGGTACATTCACATTATTTTGCAACTGCCACCACCGTCCACCCCCAGAAACTTTTTCATCTTCCCAAACTGAAGCTCTGTCCCCGTTAAACAGTAACTCCCCATTCCCTCCTCCCACTAGACCCTGGCAACCACCCTCCCACTTTCTGTCTCTATGAATCTGACTGCTCTAGGGACCTCACATCAGTGAAATCGCATAGGATTTGTCCTTTTGTGACAGGCTTATTTCACCTAGGACAATGTGTTCAAGGTCCATCCGTGTTATAGCAGGTGTCGGGATTTATTTCCTTTTTTAAAGCTAACTAATATTCCACTGTATGTATAGAGACATTGGTTTAACCACTTGTCCGTTGGTGGATGCTTGGGTTGCTTCTACCAGAACTGTTGGATCATATAGTAATTTGGTTTTTATTTTTATTTATTTATTTATTTATTTAAGATTTTATTTATTTATTTGACAGAGAGAGACACAGTGGAGAGAGGGAACACAAGCAGGGGGAGTGGGAGAGGGAGAAGCAGGCCTCCTGCAGAGCAGGGAGCCCAAAGTGGGGCTCGATCTCAGGACCCTGGGACCATGACCTGAGATGAAGGCAGACGCTCAATGACTGAGCCACCCAGGAGCCCCAGTAATTTGGTTTTTAATTTTTTGAAGAACCACCATACTGTTTTCCACAGTAGATACACTATTTTATATTTCTACCAATAGTGCACAGGGGTTCCAATTTCTCTATAGCCTGGCCAACACCTTCTTTCCTTCCTTCCTTCTTTCCTTCTTTCCTTCCTTCCTTCCTTCCTTCCTTTCCTCCCTCCCTCTCTCCCTGACAGTGACCATCCTAATGGGTATGACGTGGTAATATCTCATTATGCCTCCTTCATAATGATTCAATCTCATTTGTTAGGTATCAGAACTTGGATTCAGTATTTAGGAGACAAAGGTGAATACATCAGGATTGCTGCGCTCAAGGACTGAGAACACCCACAGAAAACTAGTTGTAATTATAACCTAATGTCTATATTCACATTTCTACTATTTTTTTTTTAAGATTTTATCCATCCACTTGTCAGAGAGGGAGAAAGAGAAAGAGCACAAGCAGGGGGAGCAGGCAGAGGGAGAGGCAGGCTCCCCACTGAGCAAGGAGCCTGACATGAGACTTGATCCCAGGACCCTGGGATCATGACCTGCGATGAAGGCAGACGCTTAACCTACTGAGCCACCCAGGCGTCTCTCACATTTCTACTATTAATACTAAACTATTACATTTGTATATAGTATTCTTTGGTATTTAAGTTTCATAGCAGTCCTCTGAAAGACAAAGTATGTGTGATAAGGAAAGAAAAACTCAGGGAAGGTAAGCTACTGAGGAAAGGTAGTATGCTATATCATCAAGCACTGTGGGTGCCCAAAAGGGGAGCAATGAATTCTGCCAAGGAGAACATTTACCTACATAAGAGATAATGTGCAGGCCTGACTACAGGCCAAGCCAGAGTTCTCCAAACAGACAAGGGATGTGAAGGGACAGCACAGTAAAAATACAGAGGAGCTAAATGATGTGTGGTCTTTAAGAGGCAGTCCAACGTGGTGACGGGGCTTTGCTGGGCATGACAGTGGAAAAAGGTGGATCGGCAGAACAGACTCAGACCGGAAGGGGCTTTGAACTGCCACGTGACGATCGGTCTATCAGTGGGAATACCCAGGCTCAAATATGAAGTCAAAAGGAGATGAGATGTGAAATTATGTTGTACAATTTCTAGAATGGAATGATTGTTCTAGCTATTGTTTGGGAGAGAGCAGTAGCTGGGGGACACTGCTCTGTTCAGGGCACGGGAGCAACGTCTCCTTCTGCCACACTCAGGGGTTTGCGTAAAACTTTCCAACCACTGGTTTTATGACACAATGACTCCAAAAACTGGTCTCCTGGGCACAATGAAATGGCCTCTGTGAGCATCAAAGGCCAAATGTCTTCCTTCACCACACAGAAGAAAGTGCCACAAAAGGACTGTCTTCCTTTAAGGGGATCACAGGGCCATCTGGCCTCAGACAGATGTAAACCCATTCATATGAGCTCCTCTCAGAGGAAATTACATGGGCTTTGTTTTTATAATATTGCAAATTAACTTGATAGCAACCACTGCCACATAAAACACGCCTCCTCATGCCCAGCTGAAGTGGTTTTCCCTGAGGTTTAAATCCAATTCCTCTCATTTATTTTCTATGAAGATGGAGGGCATTTGGCTAACAGTTTCTCATAAGCCATCCTAGAATAAAAGACTCTTATTAGATTAGCAAGCCTTTTCTTCTCTGGACTACTGAATCCCCCAAGGCTATTTATTAGAACATTAATTGCAACTTTGGTTGCCATCTGGGGGAACTCTACTGTCTGGATCAGGAGGGAAAAAAGAGTAAGGAGGGGACACATCTGATGAAAAATTTAGCCTCCATTTGAGGGGGAAAAGTTACTGAATTTAAAAAAGTAAACAGAGAAACATGAATGTTATTAGCCACATTATTCATGATGGCCTCAGTAGAAACAACCTGAACGTCCACCAACTGGTGAATAAACAAAATGCGATGTGTCCATATAATGGAGCACCTTTTGGCAAGCAAAAAGGACAAATTACTGATACATGCTACAGAGTGGATGAACTGCAAAAACATTATGAGAATTTGACAGAAGCCAGACACATGAGACCATCTACTGTATGATTCCGTTACCTGAAACATCCAGAAAAGGCAAATCCACAGAGACAGAAAGTCTTTCTTCTAGACCAGGTCTAGAACCACACCAAAGGACTTAGAACTGTCATGGTTGCCTAGCGCTGGGAGACAGCTGGTGACAGGAACTAACACTTGATGCCACCAGGAGACTCAATGGGGTAATGTTCTCAAGCTGATTTATGGGGATGGTTACACAACTTGGCAAATTTACTCAAAAAAATCATTGAATTGTAGGCTTGAAATGGGTGAGCGATAGGATATGTAAACAGTGCCCTAAGAACCCATATGTATGTATAAAGTAAATGTATAAAGAAGTCCATATACATATATGGTCAACAGTGACAGTATGAAGTAAAAAGGATACTGACGAGCCGTTCTAGTCTCAGTCCTGTAACTAACCATGCTCAAGTGTAGCCTTGAGCATGTCACTTCTCTCAGGCCGGCCACCTTCTGCAAAATGAGGAAGGTGGGCAGTTGGACTCGAAAGGCCCTGTTAGCTCTAGAATTCGGGGAGTCTAGATCCTCACGTGCTCTGAAATGGTAGCAGCAGCATCCCTCTTGCCTTGCATTTCTTTTCCTTCTCGGGCCCAAGTGTTTTCATGCTATATGTTGATTTAACTTAACCTTCCTTTTTCTTGGGTCTGATTCCACCACTTTTAAGGACATACTTACCCTTTTCCCCGCTTTGACGTATTGTCTGGTTTTCACAAGTATTCCTGGTGGCACCCTATGCTCCTCCAAACAGAATGCCAAGGTGGGTGTGCTGAACTCAGAAGGGCATACAGCTCCCACTTGCAGCAAAGCCTTTCTGTCAAGGGGGGCTTTCACCCAATTGCGGCATGATCTGGACCAGACCTTCCTAATTTATTGATGAGGATGTCATGTTGGATGAAATCAAAAGCCTTTCTAGAGCCCATATAGATAATATCTATTTCTTCTTCTTTATCATCTTGGACCGTCACTCTGTCATAGGAGGAAATTAAATTGTCTGACACAATTTGCTCTTTACAAAGCTCTGTTCTTTACTTCCTTATGCTCATGGAGGAGGCCAGTGATTGCTCACTTGTGCTTATAAAAAAAAAAAAGTTAAGCTTTAACTCATGCAGCCTCCTTTCTGTTCCTTCTAAGCATCTCCTAGGTATACCTGCATGGAGGAGCCAAAAATAAAGCGTATAATGCTCACCCTTAAGTGGACATTTCTAATGTAACAACATTCGGTGAGAGAAAATACTGTAATGTATTGAATGGAGGAGCTAAGCCAGCCTGAGGCATGGACAGGGAAATGGTCAGACACATAGGACCACCAAACATTTAGGACAACTCGTATGACTGCACAGAAGGAAGGTTATAGTCTTTTCCTGTTAATTGCGTCATATAAGTTATGGATAGATTTCACATAACAAATCCTGATGAACCGAGATTGCAATCAACAGTTCTTTTCACATGAACTATGAAATACTATATTACAAATCAAACCTGAACTGGAAATTTAAAGGATAGAAGACTTCACTGTTGGTTAGTGTTCACCTCTGCCACTGTAGACAGAAAGCAGGTTTAAGGACTGATAGATGGACTGCAGTCAGTCCTTAGAGGGACCACTGTTAATCTGTAGGATACCCCACATCTGATTCAAAAGCGATCCTCTGAATCTTTATTCTTGTCTGCTGTCTGCCTCTTGCTGATGCCCTGCCTCGGTCCTACTAGCGTCACACTATTTGTCTTTACAAATGAGAGAGACTGGTTTCTAACTCCTCAGCTATATATAGTTTAGCACGAGCTCATTGCCTTTTTTACCAATAACATTGCAAAACAGACCACCACCTGATAAAATTTAGATAGCTGGTTATTCTTTCCATTCTGTAAAATAATTTTGAAAACTGTCATGATTTTCCCTTTCAGCCTTCTAATGGGTACTTAGTTCTTCTGGCATTTACCACATCCTTTGTTTAACTGTTAGGCAGGAAAAGTGTTGTGTGTACTTTAGCACTTTGACAATCCGGCATTTTCGGCTATTGTAAACTTCTGTAGATCTTTTATTACTGTTTCACATTATGTGGAATGAATGCGTCTCTTTATCCTGAGTTCTTTCCTGTCTGCCTGGTTCTTGGTATTCGTTCCAGCATTAAATCCTGAGTGCCAACAATAACAAGCATCTTTGCTTGCCCCTTCCTGTTGGAGAAGGTAGGGTGCTGTAGCGTGCAGCTTTTCTGCTCATGCTGAGAGTCGGGACAGGGCACTTTCTTTTCTTATTTTAAAGATTTTATTTATTTGACAGAGAGAGACACAGCGAGAGAGGGAACACAAGCAGGGGGAGTGCGAGAGGGCGAAGCAGGCTTCCCACCGAGCAGGGAGCCCGATGCGGGGCTCGATCCCAGGACCCTGGGATCATGACCTGAGCCAAAGGCAGATGCTTAACGACTGAGCCACCCAGGTGCCCTGGGACAGGGCACTTTCATGGCTTGGGTGACTGCGCGTAAACAGAGAAATCTTTCTGAGTGGGATAAGATGAACTTTTGTCTTTGGTTGTACAAGCTGCCCTGAAAGTTTGGGACCAATCGTGCTGCGAAGTAAAAAATATTTACTATCTGGTTCTTTACAGAAAAAGTCTGCTGACCCCTGAAATATGGCTTGGCCACCAGTGTGTATGCATACTGCGGTGGGGATGGGCGTTGATGAAATATTAAGCTGAGTCTATCAGGAGATGCATTTAGAAGAGATGGGACTTGCCGCTAGTAAGGGGTAAGAGGCAGATAACATGGTGCCTAGTCAAGCCAGCAACAGGGGTGAGCTGCGTCCTGAAGTATTTGAGGACTCTGTCTTAGAGGTACATCAGAGACTGCTGGTGGGGCAGCGTGCGGCTCTGCTCAGGAACACGGCGCTGAGGGAGGGTACAATGAATAGGCGTGTTGTTTACGGACGTTCTGAGACATGGTTAGAACTGTAAAAATGACTGTGTTATAATGACTTCGGTTTAGCCAGCGTTGTTTCTTAATCCCATGAAGGAGATACTTCAATCCCTTCTGGAGTGCTGGCAAAAAGTCTAGTATTTAAAACTGAATTAATGAATATAAAAAGTGTCGAGACATGACTGTTTTAAACTATTGTCCCAGCCTTCAACTCTGACTCCTCTGGACATCCAACCAACCCAAACTCGTCCGACGCGGAGAGTTCAGGATACAGTCGTAAAAAATAAAGAAGCTAAATTCAATGCGAAGATGAAAAATTTCCTCTTTCTTTTTCAGAGAGATAAGACGTCTCCAAAGGAAATGATCCTAAACTAGTAAACTACGCCATGTTTTGAATGGTGGACGCCATGTTTCTGTCAGACCTTACTTGTCATCACATCCGCCGAGAGTCTGAAGGGACATGTCAGGTTGTCAGCAGGAGCTGAGGAGACAGTGTATTTTTTAGGGACAAACTGAGCCAAGACCATTATGAAGTCTTTATAGACCAGCCAAGAATGTCATGGGAAGAAAGAATAAGGGAATGTGGAGAGATCTTCAGGTCTTTTCCCCATCCCCCAAATCCCGACACCCCCTCATTAGACTTGGGGGAAAACAGAGAGCCTGAGGACAGCTGTCTGCGCTACAAAAATGTACAGCTGCTGAAAGAGCCACAGGAACACCCCGCCCTTTCTCGTTCTCACCCTTCCTCCCCGACCCCCCACCCCTCATTAAGCATTGAGTTCAGCAAGATAAGCTACTCTGAGAGAAACAAACTATGGCATTACCGAACTTCTTGTCTTTCCCATGGAACATTCCCCAGCTAAATGACTTAAAAGAGACTGAGAAAACAAGCCTAGCCTGGGAGTTAAGGGCGTATGTGCCCGGGGCGTGGCAACAATTGCATAATTCGCCTTCTCAAAACAAAGCAAACCTTCACAGGCGCAGACATGCAGATACATCGGAGATGAAAAAGGACAGAAAGACAGACAAAGACAGAAGGAGGAAAGGGAGAAAAAGAAAGGAAGGAGAAAGGAAAGAAGGAGAGAAAGGAAGGTCCCATGCGTTAGTCCCTAATTCTCCGGGCTATTTTCTCTACCTTCCAGTATGTTGGGGATCAAAAGAAAAGTGCTGGAAAGACCATCTCATGGTCTCGAGTGAAAGCCAAGTCACACTCTACAAAGAAGTGACAAACACTCAGGGTTGTAAGTGATGTGTGAGCCGGTGGAAGCCGTCCATGCGGAAATGGGATTGGCCAACTTGGCTGCCGAGGCTCGCTGTATCCTCTAGTTCAGAGTGAGTCAACCCGGCTAACTGGGGGTGATTTTAATCCTTGTACTCTCCCCTCCCCGCTTCCAAATCTTCCCATCCTTAAGAGTGCCAGAGAAACGACGGGGATCATCAGTCACCAACAGACAGAACGGGTGTCCTAACATTCCTGGAATTGCTAGCGATGACACTTTGACACCTGAAAAGGGAGGGCAACCTCCATAGATCCTATTTCTAATGGTGATGGAAAATCCTGATGAGCCCAAAGTCTAAGATACGCTCCAAGTTTCCTCCTGGGTTCCTGTTCCATGTCCCATTTCCCCCAGCTCCTGTCCTCATTTGTCTATCCCTGCCATATTCCTTCCTGTCACCAAGTTCGTATTTATAGAATCTTCATTTAAAATCACTTGCCTGGTTTCTAGAGCCAAAAAAGGAAGATGCGACAACATAAAGCTCACAGAGAGACTGGTAATAGTACAAGTAAAAAGTGCTTCTATTTTCCCAACTTGTGTGGTTATAGCCAATAATTTACTTCTCCTTTCTCCTAAATCTTCATTACACTTTCTAGTACTACGACTGCGGTGGCACGTGATCGTTTCATGGACAAGGGAAGATGATCTGTGTGCTGCAAGCAAGCCAAGAACAGGGGACTGGGCACCACAGAGAGAAGGTTACTTCACTTCATCAGGCGGGAAGATGGTTCATCTTAGAGGTCACAGAATGAGTCATTAGGATCATGAGTATGCTCGGGGTACGGAGAAAAAGAAGCCCTGTCCTGGTTTCTGTCATCAAGCTATAATTTCTTTGCAAAATATCTTTTCCCAGCGGTCCATAGAGAACCAGGACTTCTGGAGCCAGCCAGGATGGAAAAAGCCCAGCCCATCTCTCCTTCCGATTACAATTAAAACCGCTAATCAAAATACAAAAGGCAACCACCTCTGGACAAAATGCCATAGCAGGAGGATTGGTGAAGAGAGCCAAAACTATAAAGAACAATCAGTAAGGCAGGATAATCACGGAGGACCTGAGGCAGTAGGACACCATCACTAAACCGTTGAAAGGGAAGAACTCTCAAGTCAATTCGATTCACAACAAATATGTCCTTTAGGAATGAATGCAAAATAAAGTCACTCTCAGATAAGACAAAAATAAGATCACAATCCTAAGTCTGTACCCCAGTGAAACGAAAGCCGAGATTTACACAAAAACCTATACAGGAATATTCATAGTTTGTACTCATCGTGGCCCCAAACTGGAAACAAACCAAAACGCTCCTCAACTGGAGACTGGATACACCAAGAATGGAGTGTCCATACAATGGAATGCCACTCAGCAAGAAAAGGGAACACATTATTGATACGTGCAACAACATGGCCGAATCTCAGATGCATTATGCCAAGTGAAAGAAGCCAAACTCAGAAAGATATACACTCTCTGATTCCATTTATATGGCATCTAGAAAAGGCAAAGCTAGAGAGGGAGTGATTGCTGGGGGTTAAGGGTAGGGCAAGGATTTGACTACAAAGGGATGGCTACACGGATGCTTTTTTGCAACTGTTTTGTATGTCGAATGGAGTGGTATTTACATGCTTCAGTGCATTTATGAACACTCATAAAACTGTCACCAAAAGAGTAAACTTTACCGTCAATTTTATATGTAAAAAAAACCTCACATATTAAAAATCAAGAACTTGAAATCTTGATACATTTTTCCTAAGGAAACGTTCTGACAGTTCAGGTATCTGCCTGTACTTACATATTCATAAAGGGCGAACAGTCAAGGTTTAATTGAAACCTTGTCATAAAAAGTTACTTGCAAATAAAATCTACTTGGTCCTCACATATTTTGAGGGAAGTCCAGAAGCCTTCAGGATAGAATAGTACCGTGCCTGTCATCAACGGATGAATTTTGACATAAAGATTTAAGTTCTCGCCAGTTATAGAAGCCTTTCCAATTCTATATAACAAACATGGTTTTATGGTTGCAATATTTATTTCTGACCTGATGTTTAAAATAACTAGATACCATCATAATTGTTGCAACACACACATATGGGCACGCGCGCACACGCGCGCGCACACACACACACACAATTATATTGCTGCTGCTACTACTACTACTACTACTACTGCTACTGCTACTACTACTACTACTACTGCTACTGCTACTACTACTACTGCTACTGCTACTGCTACTACTACTACCGCTACTACTACTGCTACTACTACTACTACTACTACCGCTACTACTACTGCTGCTACTACTGCTACTACTACTGCTACTGCTACTGCTGCTACTACTACTACTACTGCTACTACTGCTACTACTACTACTACTACTGCTACTACTACTACTACTACTACTGCTACTACTACTACTACTACTACTACTACCGCTACTACTACTGCTGCTACTACTACTACTACTACTGCTGCTACTACTACTACTACTGCTACTACTACTACTACTACTACTGCTACTACTACTACTACTACTACTACTGCTACTACTACTACTACTACTACTACTGCTACTACTACCACAGGGGAAAAACCAGATCATGAAATTAAACCTGGCCTCAGTCTTGCTTTCTCTAATAGTCACCTACCAATTCTTCTAATGCCATACTGATTTATGCTCCACGGAGACCGGCAGAGTAAAGATGTTTGCGTGCTATGGGGCGCCTGGGTGGCTCAGTCGGTTAAGCAACTGCCTTCGGCTCAGGTCATGATCCTGGAGTCCCGGGATCGAGTCCCGCATCGGGCTCCCTGCTCAACGGGGAGTCTGCTTCTCCCTCTGACCTTCTTCCCTCTCGTGCTCTCTCTCTACCATTCTCTCTCTCTCAATAAATAAATAAAAATCTTTAATAAAAAAAAAAAGATGTTTGCATGCTAGAGATGACGTTTTAACGTACCCTGTCAAAGAGCGCGAAGAGTTGTCTCAGGACATCTGAAACAGGCAGCTTCAAATACTCCGCAAATTCTTCAATTCCGATTCTCCCTCCTTTTGAAGAGCTTGCAATTATTGCGTATTCATCCAACTGCTTACGAATACCATCCCAGTCTAACCTAAACAAAGAGTCATAAATACGTGTCGTCAGCCCTTTACAATCCACATGGACATTTTGTGAACGGTGTTGTATTCATTTGTCTGAATATATAAAATATATATATATTTTTTAAAGATTTTATTTTTTTATTTGAGAGAGAGAGAGAATGAGAGATAGAGAGCACGAGAGGGAAGAGGGTCTGAGGGAGAAGCAGACTCCCCGCTGAGCAGGGAGCCCGATGCGGGACTCGATCCCGGGACTCCAAGATCATGACCTGAGCCGAAGGCAGTTGCTTAACTGACTGAGCCACCCAGGCGCCCCTATAAAATATATATTTTTATATACATTGTCTGAATATATAAAATATGTATAAAATATATAATATTTTATTCATTTGCCTTTTCTAGATGCCATATAAATGGAATCAGAGAGTATGTATCTTTCTGAGTTTGGCTTCTTTCACTTGGCATAATGCATCTGAGATTCGGCCATGTTGTTGCACGTATCAATAATGTGTTCCCTTTTCTTGCTGAGTGGCATTCCATTGTATGGACACCCCATTCTTGGTGTATCCAGTCTCCAGTTGAGGAGCGTTTTGGTTTGTTTCCAATTTGGGGCCACGATGAATACAATTGAATGAATACAATGATGAATTCATTCATCATTCATTTTAAGTGTTACATCTGAAAATGAGAATAAATAGAGTACTTATGGAATGTGTACACAGGCCTCTGACTTTTCTTGAAGGATATTAACAAGACCGATTTTCCCAAATACCTGAGGAAAAGAAAAGTAACTGAGAAGAGGAGCAATATGATAGAATAAGAAATGACTCATGAAAAGAAAATAAGAAATCATATTTTAATCTAAATATTACTTAGTAAGTCAATAGTATTTATTGGGTTGTTAAAAAAATATGCAATTCTTGCTTTCAACAGAGTTTCCAGGCTGATGATGAACTCAGATTGCACAAAATGTTGTGATAGGGAGATTCATTAGACAATACACACTTCCTCCAATGTTAGTTATGAAATATTAAAACACCAAAACACCAGAAAATGTACCATAGCCTACATCACATCCTGTCTTTGTCTTGTCCAATTAAACAGGTGACCTAACACATACTGCTTTCTTCTGTATCCAATTTCAGTAACTATCTAAACTTTTCAAATTTATATGAATATTGTGAATATAATATTAAAACATGTTTGTTACTTAGAAGATATGAATCATATTTGCACTATCAGTTATCAAAATATTATCTTCAAATATTGACCTTTAATACATAACTAGTTCTGTAGCTCTTTCCTTGGGAGGATGCCAAAGCCTACTGAATCAATATATTCTGCAAATCCCCAGTGGGGCTGAAAACAGAATGAACGGTAGTAAGAAGGGAATCGGGGGTGATACCTTTCACAGCAGATGGTTCTAAGGGGTTGTTCATAAAAGCACAAAGGGGGGTTTTTGCCTTAAAAAAATTATGTACCCTGAAGAAAAAGGAGATCTAGGGTAAGTATTTAAAATTCAGTGGTGAATCAAGGAGTCGATCCCATTTACAACTGCACCCAAAACCATAAGATACCTAGGAATAAGTCTAACCAAAGAGGCAAAGGATCTGTACTCAGAAAACTATAACATACTCATGAAAGAAATTGAAGAAGACACAAAGAAATGGAAAAACGTTCCATGCTCATGGATTGGAAGAACAAACATTGTGAAGATGTCCATGCTACCTAGAGCAATCTACACATTCAATGCAATTCCCATCAAAATACCATCCACCTTTTTTAAAGAAATGGAACAAATAATCCTAAAATTTGTATGGAACCAGAAGAGACCCCGAATAGCCAGAGGAATACTGAAAAAGAAAAGCAAAGCTGGCGGCATCACAATTCCGGACTTCCAGCTCTATTACAAAGCTGTCATCATCGAGACAGGATAGTACTGGCACAAAAACAGACACATAGATCAATGGAACAGAATAGAGTGCCCAGAAATGGACCCTCAACTCTAGGGTCAACTCATCTTTGCAAAGCAGGAAAGAATGTCCAATGGAAAAAAGATAGTCTCTTCAACGAATGGTGTTGGGAAAATTGGATAGCCACATGCAGAAGAATGAAACTGGACCATTGCCTTACACCACACACAAAAATAGACTCCAAATGGTTGAAAGACCTAAACGTGAGACAGGAGTCCATCAAAATCCTAAAGGAGAACACAGGCAGCAACCTCTTCGACCTCAGCCACAGCAACTTCTTCCTAGAAACATCGCCAAAGGCAAGGGAAGCCAGGGCAAAAATGAACTATTGGGATTTCATCAAGATAAAAAGCTTTTGCACAGCAAAAGAAACAGTCCACAAAACCAAAAGACAACTGACAGAATGGGAGAAAATATTTGCAAATGACATAGCAGATAAAGGGCTAGTATCCAAAATCTATAAAGAACTTCTCAAACTCAATACCCACAGAACAACTAATTCAATCAAGAAATGGGCAGAAGACATGAACAGACATTTTTCCAAAGAAGACATCCAAATGGCCAACAGACACATGAAAAAGTGCTCCACATCGCTCAGCATCAGGGAAATCCAAATCAAAACCTCCATGAGATACCACCTCACACCCGTCAGAATGGCTAAAATTAACAAGTCAGGAAACAACAGATGTTGGCGGGGATGCGGAGAAAGGGGAACCCTCCTACACTGTTGGTGGGAATGCAAGCTGGTGCAGCCACTCTGGAAAACAGTATGGAGGTTCCTCAAACAGTTGAAAATAGAGCTACCCTACGATCCAGCAATTGCACTACTGGGTATTTACCCCAAAGATACAGATGTAGGCATCCGAAGCGGTACGTGCACCCCAATGTTTATAGCAGCAATGTCCACAATAGCCAAACTGTGGAAAGAGCCAAGATGTCCATCGACAGATGAATGGATAAAGAAGATGTGGTATATACACACAATGGAATATTATGCAGCCATCAAAAGGAATGAGATCTTCCATTTGCAACAACGTGGATGGAACTGCAGGGTGTTATGCTGAGTGAAATACGTCAATAAGAGAAAGACATGTATCATATGACCTCACTGATATGAGGAATTCTTAATCTCAGGAAACAAACTGAGGGTTGCTGGAGTGGTGGGGGGTGGGAGGGATGGGGTGGCTGGGTGATAGACATTGGGGAGGGTATGTGCTATGGTGAGCACTGTGAATTGTACAAGACTGATGAATCACAGATCTGTACTTCTGAAACAAATAATGCAATATATGTTAAGAAAAAAAAGAAGAAGATAGCATGAGGGGAAGGATGAAGGGGATTAAGTCGGAGGGGGAGACGAACCATGAGAGACGATGGACTCTGAAAAACAAACTGAGGGTTCTAGAGGGGAGGGGGGTGGGGGGATGGGTTAGCCTGGTGATGGGTATTAAAGAGGGCACATTCTGCGTGGAGCACTGGGTGTTATGCACAAACAATGAATCATGGAGCACTACATCAAAAACTAATGATGTAATGTATGGTGATTAACATAACAATAAAAATTATTAAAAAAAATAAAATTCAGTGGTGGTCAATGCTTCTCTACAGGTCAATTCAGATTTCACCTGAGAAGGTCTGACCACCACATGGGAGTACCATCTAATTCTGTCATCCTTCTTGCAAGAGGGAAGCAGGACAGACCGACTGCTCTGAGACACTTCTGAGAGAGGCAGATCCATGCTGCTCCACATTGACTATCTCTCTTGGGCTCCACCTGTGACCAATACGCATGCTTCCAAGTTAACCGTTCTTGAGAAACCACAACTAGGTGAACTAAATGGGAGATGAATTCACAGCCCTGGCCTCCTTAATAAACACCACGTGGGTTCTAGAGCTGGGCATTAATGAAACCAGAGAAAAGAAACATATAAGATGTCAGATCTCTGGGGGACACCCTTATGAAAGTGTAGCAATTTAAAAATATACTTACTTCAATTTCCGGCTAATTTTGGTAAATTCCACCAACCCAGCTTCCATAGGCAATGTTAGCTGTCCTGCTGAAATCATTAATCTGCAGTCTTCATAGGTATGATCTGTTACAGGAATTCCCAAAGCTCTAAAAGGCATTTAAAAGCAAACAAATTCAATTTTTTTTTTAAAAAGGTAATGATTTTTTTCATCAGCCCTGAACTGGTCAACAAACAACAGCAAATGGGAAAGTATTTACTACTTTTCAAACCAGTAGCTTTGGCTTATTATTGCCAAAGAGACATATTTCTCTTCTGCACAGACTTCCTGTGGCCGAGTCTGCATGCTTCGGTCAGCTGGTCATTTGTTTGGTGTTTTAACTGTGACCATGACACTGGCTGACTTCAGTATCTGGGGAAAGCAAGAATACTTGAGTTTCATTCCAGTGGAGTGTCTTACCAACTGTGGACCTTTTGGCTCTTAACCTAAGCCTCACTTTTGTCATCTGCACATAGGAATAATTACCTACTGCACAGGGTTCTTTATTGTGAAGATAAACTAAAAAGGCCCGTGGAAGTGCCATTTACACAGATAAATGGCCTCTGTATATACGAAAGGGGACAATCTAGCCAAATCGCTTGCCATCTGCGTTTTTCATCTCTCAAAACTAGAGATGACTTCTTGCTACCTAACAGTCTTCCGAAAATACGAAAGAGAATGGAGAATAAGCTCATTATTTCTCCCAAACCTAAACGTCCTCCATCCTCAAAGGAGTGCATGAACCGTACTAGCCTCCCACCTGCTCAGAGGTCTAATAACGGACTAGATTTGAAAAAAAAAATAGATATTAATAACAACTTCAAAAGACACTGAGTGCTGAGAAAAAAGCCTGTGTGGTACATTAAATAATTTCTTGACGTTTCCTCTTCACAAAACTTTTATTCACAGTTATTCAGTGAGAATCATAAAGTTCTGTCTTCAACTGTATTTGATTTTGTTGAATCACTGCTAAGAACATTACATTTTCAACAGATGCAAAAGAATAAAATATTTTTTCTATCTACAACTAGGCTGTTTTTGATTAATAAATATTTTGGTGTAAGGGTATTTTTATTTGGGAAAATAAAAATTTTAAATATTTTAAATTTATAATTTATAATCCTAGACAGTAGAGATGCCTGTTAAGAGCTTGGGCTTGGGTCACAAGAAATGTGGATTTGAGTCCCAGCCCAGACCCTCACTATCTGCTATGATCTTGGGTGAACGATCTGTCTCTCTGAATCTCACTTTCCTGGCTTGGCTCCAAGAATTGCTGTGAAGATTATGCTAGATAACCCGAGTAAATGGGAAAATCAAGTAAATGTAAGTACACATAGTAGAAATTTTTTTGAGCATTTGAACACTTATGCTGTTGTGAAAATAAAGTTATTTTGCTGTGAAATATGAATCCGAGTATATATAATCTTGCTTATAATACCAAATTCAGCTATGAAGCTAGATTCAGATTTCTCATTTGAATTTTTACTAGGAATACACATTGCTGGCCTATCAGCACCAAGCCTACTATAGGAATGACAAGAGGGGGTTAGTGCCTGGCGTGGGGTGCACACTGGGAAGGCTCTAGGGCTGCCTGGGTGGTAGGACAGTATCACAAACATTTGTTCATTATAGGACGAGAGGTGATTTATCTAATCAGAGTCATGGCTAGTTAAAACTCCTTTAAGAGCAGGAAAATATTTGCTTTATGTTTACAATTTACAAATCTTAAATTTCCAGCCATCCCTTAATGGGGGTGACTTCCCCCCTTTTCTGTGCATCTATTGCCTTCCCCTGCAAACTTTCTCCTTTGTGTGGCTATAATCATTAATGCCCTTGAATCAGCCGGCATTGGCTGCTCCGTGGAGGCTGGGGCACGGAAGGCAAGCCACGAATGGCTCAGACACAAGGCTCTGTGTCACAGTGACAGACCAGCTGAGGAGAACCCACCCTGTGGAAGTCACGGGCTGGTCTCTTCTGCTTACTGAAGCCTCCCTGCTCTGCTTCCGGCAAAACCCTATTTCCATTAGTTTGGGGCTGCATCTGGAGAAAATATTTATAGATTGTCTTACTGACCACCTTCCCAGGCACACTGTTTTACTTACCAAAATGAGTTAGGGAATGAGGCCCTAAGGATGAAACCAAACAAAATAAAACAAAACACCCAAATCCTAAAACTATGCGAAATGCCGTTGACCAATCATTTAAAAACTATTTACTGATTGGGATCACATATAGACACTTACTCTGCCATTAAATTCCGGACTCTACCAGCAAAAACGACAGGATCGCTTTTTTCTTCATCATTTGGTTTCTGAACAGGCATAAACTGAAAGACAGACATACCTTTCCATCACAACTGTTGGGCTCAAGATGTTACATGTCACATATATTAATTTATAACCTATCTATCATTATATTAAATCCCCCACCACCTTTCCGGCACAAAGGTTATATGCTATCATGGAAAGAACACTGCTTGGACTCAGGGGAGCTAAGCTAAGCCCTGGGTCTTTCTGTGTGTTCACGAGGATGTCCCTAAAGTTTTCTTCACTGTTGCCTGGACTCTGACAAGAGGGCAATGATCACCCACTTCCCTGGTTGTGATGAGGATGAACTGAGCCAGGGCCTGGAATTCTGGAAGTTGTAAAGCTGGAGGTATGAAGATCTTCTTCTCCACACTGCATTTTCTACCGCTTCCAGCACTTTGTGTGAAAATGTTAGTATCCAAGTAGCTTATCTCTTATGGTTTATCTTCTCTACCCACTCCTGTGTCGGCCGTATTTTATCATTTGTTCAAATGTCACGTTTTGTCATTTCTTCTGCTTTCTTTTTTTTATTTTAAAGATTTTATTTTATTTATTTGAGAGAGAGAACAAGAGTGGGGAGGGTCAGAGGGAGAAGCAGACTCCCCGCTGAGCAGCGAGCCCGATGCAGGACTCGATCCCGGGACGCCGGGATCATGACTTGAGCCAAAGGCAGTTGCTTAACCAACTGAGCCACCCAGGCACCCCCTTCTGCTTTCTTCTAACCTTTAGTATTGGCTGTCTAGCTTTTGCTGAACACTGTTGTTTTGCTTTATCATTTAAAAATTTTTTTTTCTCTACTTGATATTCGGTGGTGCCTCATTGGTGCCGTCCTTGTTTTATTTACAGTTTTTGAACATTAATGAGATTTTGGTGCTATATTTAAGTCATTACATCGTTTTTGAGCACCTACCATATCCCACGCAAGATTAACAGGACTCTATTCCTGCTCCAAAAAAGATTCATATTTTAATAGGATAGACCAACACAGCATGTGCTAAGTATCATTACCCTCAATGACAGGGCTTAAAAGCTTCATTAAGTTAGTTTAGAGTTATACAGGTCACATGACCAGGACTCAGCCCAAGTTCTGTCGGATTCTAAAACCCTTGTTTTCCCCACTAAACCATCCTTCCTGGAGTATGAGAGCGAGGGATAAGAAATGATTAATTTGGCCAGGGGGCAGAGAAAAGCAGCCAAAGAGGCTTTACAGAAGAGCTAATACTTGATCTTGGCTTTTTGAGGATAAACATGATCTTGCCAATAGCTATTATTCATTGAATTCCAACTACGAACCAGGCACCATGCTAGGTGCTTTATATGCATTATTTCATTTCACCAACCCTCCCGATTTTCGTCACTAGGATTGGGGTTCACAAAGATTAAATGACTTGCTCAAGTTTTCATGGCCCACTTACATTCAACAAATACTGTTTAGGCACCTACTGGAGGCCAGGCACAGCATGAAACCCTGAAGACATGACAAGGAAACCCCTGCCGTCAAGGGGCCCTCCATGCAGTGGGGTAAAAATTATGACAGATGAGTCAAGTCCACCAAAAAGAGCTGCCAACCATTAGGCACCTGCTGTGTGCTGGGTACTTCATAAGATGAACTCTCAACAATTCCTGGAGGCCAGCTCTACCATTTCCATTTGGTGGGTGGAGAAAGGAGCCCGAAGAGGCGAAACAATGTAGCCAAGGCCACACCCCAGTGGCAGGACCGCGATTTGAAAGAAAAAGAAAGATATGTACAGATAACACCACTTTTGGACTCACGTGGACCTGTTTTCAAATCTCGTTAATCACGTTAAATCGCCTTTGGGGAAAGGGCAATTTGGAGATGAAGTTTGAGCAAGGGAGTGTGGTGACCGAGTCCAAGCTTTTGAGTGGAAACATCGGTGGTAGGGAATTGCTGAGCCAAAGAGGAAAAGGCTAAGAGCAGGGAGAAGCCCGGGAGGTTACTGCAATCACTCTGTGAGAGAAGGCAAGAGCGAGGAGAGGGAGTGAGGGCACAGAGGACAGCATGGAGGCAAGTGGCATTTTAGGATAACATGAATACAAATCACGGGAGAGCGCGCTGTGTGATATGCACCGTCATTAACCTTCTCTACCAGGGGAGCAGGGGCAGGCTGCAGAAAGAGCGCTCGGCCCGGCTGGGGCCTGGGCTCTGCCGTGAGATCCTGGAAAAGTTATTCAGCCCTGATGGGGTCAGGTCTGAATCAGGCTTGAACCACTGAGGTCACTCAGTGCCCTCTCTTGTCGAATGAAAAAGTTCGGCTCGATGATCTCAAAGGCCCTCTCCAACTGGAATTTTACGTCTAGCTCTCCACTTAGTATCAAGTTATTCTTCAAGAGGGAAAAATAAACTAAGCCACCAGAGGTCCCCACATCACTTATCTATCCAGAGCAACAACGGATCTTTGCAAATAAATATTTCTCAAAATTCCCTCCATCCTGGTCTAGATTTTCATCTCTTGTATTTGCTTCGTATGAAATCCAAGGAAGAAAATTCCATGTTAAAATCAATGTTCGTAAAGTCTCTAACAAAACAAAACGATAAAGTTTTAAATTGCCATATGATTCTTCATTTTTTTAAAAAAGCCACATGATTGTTTGTAACAACACTTAATTTGTAGGTTATAAAAGCACATCCAGACAACCCTGAAAAATAAATTGCTGCTACACTGTTAACCAAGCATAATACAGTGAACTGTGGGTTTAATTCCTTTTAGTGCAGGTAATGTTTTCCATAAAATGATTTTTAATAACTCTCATATGGGCATGACATTTTATTCTCAGTGAAGAAAATTCCACTGAGAGTACAAAATAATTAAAAGCCTCGATTTGACCCTCACGGGCCTTGGAGGCTCCCCGTGCCTCCTGAGAAGCAATACAAGGGAAATTCTCATAAAAACTCACTTCTCCTCGGGGCAGACCTTGCCCTCTTTATCACATTTCTATTTCGTATGTGGTCATTCAAGGCTCACAGCAAAAACACATCCTCTATTTGGGAAGGAAAATTGGCCGAAGACAGGGAAACATGATTGCCATCGTCCACGACTGTCCGCTAACACACAGCTCGATACCCTAGTGACTTCAGGACCCCCAGTTTTCCTTTCCACCTTCCTCTTCTCTCATTATCCTGAGTATCCACACAGATGGTTCATCTGACATGTTGATCTCTTCACCTGGTCACAGAAGTTTTTAGCTGTGCCTTGGCCTCGGTGACAATAACAATGACAATGATGCTCATCCCCTCTGAAGAGTTCTTGTTTACTTCTCTAACCCAGTCCGTCACAGCTGTGAGAACCTGCTGGTCACTCTCAGGACATGCTCGTCTCTCCTCCTCCACTCCCTCCTGGCAACAGCTGGCTGCCTGTCTTCACTGGACTTCAGGAGTCAGACACATCCATGTCGACCTTCTGTCACCTAGAATCTCCCCCTTCTGCCACACCCATGGCGCCAACCCATGATCACCTCTCCTGCTGTTGCCTTCCCATCCCTGTCCACTGAGGGATGCTAAAAGAAAGGTCCACAGTCTCATGGGTGGAATCTACTACAAATTCATGTTAAGTTCCACAGGGTCCTCACGGCTGCTTGAAAATTACGTTATTTTCCCAAGGTGACCATACTGCCTCCAGATACAAAAGTAGTTCTGTTTGTTTTACTGAAGGTCTTCCTTTATCCTTTCAATCATGCAAGTGTGCCCCCAGATGGGATCTTAATCCTGAGTCTGTTTCCTTAATGTCTCTGTGACAGGTGAGGATCAAGTGACTTAACATGAATCTCACTGCTGCTTGGGGTATGCCTTTTGGACGTGCCGCCATCATATTTTAATGTTTCAGACACAGTCCATGCTTCTCAGGTTGCGATTCACCTTTCCCCTCAATGGCACTTCACATTCAACGTTAGAAAGAAAACAGTGGAGGAGTTCAGGACATGCTACCCCATAATGTACCACTTTGGTACATTGATTATTCTGAGCTAAAGGCACTTGAAAAATGGCAAATGCAGGGAGAGGCTTTCTCTGAACTTCCCTTATGTGCCTAAAGTCAACTCCTCCAAAAGGAACTCAGTTGTCGGGAGCCTGGGTGGCTCAGTCGGTTAAGCATCTGCCTTCGGCTCAGGTCATGATCCCAGGGTCCTGGGATCGAGTCCCACATTGGGCTCCCTGCTCAGTGGGGAGTCTACTTCTCCCTCTGCCTCTGCCTCTCCCCCAGCTTGTGCTCTCTCTCTCTCTCAACTAATAAATAAAATCTTAAAAAAAAAAAAAAAGGAACTCAGTTGTCATAAATTCTCTCCTGGGGAGTTTCATCAAACAGGGAAGATGGACTCTTATCACAGGAGATGCGACTGGAGGTTGACATCACACCCAGACAAACTTTATCACGTGCTGTCATAGCTTCCAGTCTATTCTTCCCAGGGCCCATGTGTTGTTCCTAAAGATCACTGACTCTGCCCCGAGTGGCCTACATCTTCCCTCTCCTTTCTCACCACTTTTTGAGATATTCACTTTTTATTCCCTGTGACGCCCTTGTGCACATATTAAAAATCCATAAATCTGTATATCTTTTCTCCTGTGAATCTGCCCGTGGTGAGATTACTTCACAGATCCAGCTATGGAACTTAGGTGGGTAGAGGGAAGACTCTCCTTCCCCACAAAAGCCTATGTGCATTTCTCTAATTCTTCTCCATTGCTCCTGAGACAGGCTCCCAGCACCCTTGCCCTCCTCCCTTGACTGTGCTCTGGTCCTCTGCCTGCAGGCTCCGCACCGTCCTGCCCCATATAAGGGGGCGGCTAACGGATGTGTTTCCCATAGGAACACCCCCTTTGCCCTTCTGGTCCCACAGTGCCCCACCATCTCTTGGGCCGTAGGCTACGCACAAGATAAAGTCAGAATTCTTTGGCCTATTTTGAAGTCCATCCGCTATCCAGAGACAATCCTTCACATGAACACTCGGGACCAGTAAAACTGCTTTATTCATTGTTTCTTGACCACATCGAGCACATTCTTTTCTACTAAATAAATGCTTGTGAAAAGACTGATGAGTGATGATACTACCAACAGCCTTTTCTTTTTCCAGGGAACAGAAAAGGATTTTGATGAGTCAGTCTCAACAGATGTGCAGTTCTGGTTCGACCCATGATTGTTCTGTGAAGGCTTCAAAAGAGCAAATGCGAACGAAGGAAGGTATTTATGAACTAACATTTGCTGCCTTCTTCCCAAAAGAAAGGAACAATTTAGATGGTAAGCGAAATACAAGTGCATGCTTATTGAACACCTACCGTGTGCTGCCACTTAAGTCACCTTATTAAATGCTAACTACCCTATAAAAGAATTATTATCCCCATTTTCCCAGTAAGAACACAGGCCAGGGGAGGCTTAAGTCATTTACTCAAGCACATACAGGTCGGTAGTAGCAGAACTGGAATAAAACCCCAGCTAATACTCTTTTTAGTAACACTCCATTTCTTGGGGCACCTGGGTGGTTCAGTTGGTTAAGCGCCCAACTCTTGATTTCAGCTCAGGTCATGATCTCAGGGTCGTGAGATCAAGCCCGGCATCTGGCTCCACGCTCAGCGTGGAGTCTGCTTGAGTCTCCCTCTGCCCCTCTACCCCGACCCTGATCATGCACTCTTTCTGTCTAAAAAAATAAAAATAGATATAACACTCCATTTCTCTGCTACTACTTAGAAATTTCAGAATTCTACCAAGTTCCAGAAGAAATTAGTTTTGTTAGAACAAGTACATATATGGGTTTGTGTGTGTGTGTGTGTGTGTGTGTGTGTTTATGTGTGTGTATTTATGTGATAGAGGTTTTCTAAAAGGCCCATTCATTTTAGATTCAAAACTAAACCATTTGAGTGTGTTTGGATATTTAAGTAAACTATATAAATATATTTGAACCTTCCCTGAGTAATGAACTCTTTAGAGATTTAAAAAGTTGTTATCTATCTACAGGTATTGATCATAACACTCATTATTACAATCCTTTCCTAAGTCAGAACTTTTTTTTTTAATGAAAAACAATCCCTTTTGGGGTGCCTGGGTGGCTCAGTCGTTAAGCGTCTGCCTTCGGCTCAGGTCATGATCCCAGGGTCCTGGGATTGAGCCCCGCATCGGGCTCCCTGCTCCGCGGGAAGCCTGCTTCTCCCTCTCCCACTCCCCCGCTTGTGTTCCCTTTCTCACTGTGTCTCTCTCTGTCAAATAAATAAATAAAATCTTAAAACAAAAAACAACAAAAAAAATCCCTTTCTACTACTTATAGCAATGGATTGCCCCCCATAAAGTATTGTAGGTCTAATGCTCGCCACCTGAAGCTCCTTTTAAGCGTTACAAAGGAATTTTACTAAAACAAAATATGTTTGTATGCCTACAGACAACCATGTGTCTGTATTATAATGGGTGGCTCTGTGTACAAATGGAGATATATGGAGATACAGCCTATGAAGGAGGAAACAGACTGATGGTCCCTGTGAATGCCCTGTTTCCATTCATAAACCAGTTGCTGCCCACATAATGCCTGATAGTCTAGCTTTGTGTGGATTCTCTCTCATGAGATACAACTAGCAGGCTGTTGATTTATGTCCCATTTTGCGATGTTTCCTACTAGCTATCTTCTTCCTTATGCCCCTAAGCCATCTGCTTATAAAACCATACTTGTGAAGTAGCTGGCCAATAAAAGTAACCACTAAAAGACACTTTAAACACACCCACTAGGCCACTATGATCCAGAGAATAAGTTTCAGTAGACCTTCTGTGGACATACATGGTCTCATTGTTCACGGATGCTGGAAGACCAATTATCGAGGGCATGCGGTTTGGAACTGGTTATATTTTTAAGATTCAAGAGTCAAGAAAATAATGACCTTTTCAAAAAAAAGTCTCTGTCAAGGAAGCAGAGAGGGAGTGGGGAGAGGAGACAAGAAAAACACCCTTCAATATTATGCTCTCTAGATTTTAGCTATCCGATGATTCTGGTAACTACGGAGTTGGAAAATCATTATCAGTGAGGGATGACTTGTAAAAGATGAAGGCATAAGGCCTTCCACATCCTGGGATGTCCCGTGACTCACCAGGGCAGAGTGCCTAAAAGGACACCAAATGATCCACTCAAAGTTCATTTTAAAAACCACAAACCTAAGACCATATTCTTGAATGATACATCTTCAGTTAAGCTTACCTAATTAATATTCACAAAGTTCTAAAAACATATGTGAAAAAATAATAACTAGGATTTCCATCAGTTTTTTCTTTTTAAAGTAGGCTCCGTGCCCAGTGTGGAGCCCACGTGGGGCTTGAACTCATGACCCCGAGATCAAGACCTGAGCTGAGATCAAGAGTCAGAGGCTTAATCAAATGAGTCACCCAGGTGCCCCCGATTTCCAACAGTTTTAAAGAACACGGAGGTGGTAGTGGGCTGGGAGGGTGCTTCTGAGTAACTAAGTCACCTGACGTTGGTGCAACTAAGTGCACTGAGCCTTCCAGGTAAGCTACATGTGTGGCAGCTCAAGCCGGGCCTCCTCGGATGTGGTACAAAAGCCTGGATGCAATGCCCAGCTCTTGAGAGTCTTGAGCTGGGGTGTGGATACACCTAGCACCTGACGGGCAGTGGGATACAGTTTTCAGTTGCACCCAACCTGGGGGGAATTAAAATATTCAAAAGTCATAAAGTAGTGAGGAGTGCCCTGAATGAAAGGTAGCACCATAAATCTAAGAGAAATATAATTAAACTAAGAAGATGAAACTTGAAGGCCACACATCCCATCCTCTTGCCATGTATGGCAATTCTAATACATTGAATCTCACCAATTCTGCTATTTTAGACAGGTTGGAAGCCATTTTGTTTGTGAAGTTATCAAAGGGTATATTCTTTGCCAGGAAATATTATCCAGACAGGTCTAAGAGCTGGCTGGAGAAAGCAAATATTGCAATCGTAAAGAAAAAGAAAGAAAGAAAGAAAGAAAGAAAAAGAAAGAAAGAAAGAAAGAAAGAAAGAAAGAAAGAAAGAAAGAAAGAAAGAAAGAAAGAAAGAGAAAGAAAGAAGGAAGGAAGGAAAGAAAAAAGGAAAGAAAGATAGAAGGTAGGTAGGCCGGCCATGACACAGAAAGGAAATGTGGTAATAATGTAATAATGTTCAGGGCAAAAAAGAGGACTTTGCCTACTTCTGTTGTAACAGTTTAACCACTGACACATGTAGACAAAAGAAGTACAGTTCTATGTGTATTTCCACATCTGTTGCTAGATCTTGTTTTAGCTGGGGAGGGTAAATGGGAAGGGGCAGCATATACACTGTATACCCAATATCTTCCAAATTTGCACAGAAGACAGTGTGGCTGTTTTAAGTATGAGTTTTCCTGTTTTTTGTTTTTGTTTTTTTTTCTTTTAGACAAAGAACAAAGGACCAGTTTATCTGAACAGCTATTAAAGAAAGAAGAGCCTGCTTGGGGTATCTAGAAATAATATAAAATTTCTTCCTGACAGGGTTCCCCAAAATGTATCCTATGGAACATCAGTTTCAGGAGGTATCCAGAGAAAAGGGGGTATTGTGGTCAAACCATCTCAAAGGCACTGACAGGTCTTGAGGAATGAAATTGGATTCATTTTGTTTACCTTGGTACTTCTTACACTAATGATTAGGGCACAGATTAGTGTTTTTCTCTAGAAACATCTATGTATATTTCAAGAACTAGTGTTTTTTTGGTCATACTGAGAGATACCGAGCTAGTTTTAAATGTGGGGTAATGTGGCATATAATTAACGAACAGATCTTTTCCTGGCAGGCAGGCAACCTGCAAGTCTCAGGAAAAATTTCAACCAAAGTGAAACTCATTTTGAAATATAATTTGCCCTCCTATATCATTTGGTATTGCTAACACTCTCTACATGGCTAAATGACTAAGCTATAAAACAAAGTAAAAGACAGTATTCTTGGGACTTAAATTCCATGTCCTGTCACTTGGAGCACGGGCCCCCACTCAGAACTCTGAATTACATATGCAAACTTCAAGCTCTCATTACACAATCTATGGATGCAACTGGAAAATGGAATCAAAGGCCTGCCTCACTCCTCTGACCCTCTCTTCAGAGGCTACCTGAGAGTATCACTAAAACCAACTCAATTCTGCATTTAGGGGTCCATTTCACGTCACTCCTAAAACCTAAGAACCGTTCTGGAACCAACTTTCAGAGTCTTGAAAATCTGGTCAGAATTTTCAGAAAGATCAAATGACTCCCTCACTCCCTGCCTGCCACCACAACTCAAGTTGAAAGACTGCCCCACGAACGATGATATGAATGGCCTCCCAGCTAGGATTTCCTCAAGCCTTCCGTGAGGGCTTCCGACCGGCTGTGCCTCTCCACTCTGACAGAACATACTTTTCCAGGAGCTCTAGGCCTCCATCAGCTACTGTAGCTGCTTCTGTGAGGACGTGAAGCCTACCATCCCACTGGGGGGAGGTCAGCCTTGAAAGTAGTTATGCAGTTACGCAAATCTAGTCAGTCAGGGACTGCTATAATGTGGAAGTTCCCAGAAGTTAGCAGTACTTCCTGGTAAGATTCTAAGAGCTGGATCTGAGAGCCAGGTGGATAATTTGTAAAAGACCAGGGCTTATTTTAAAGAGGGTGGATTTAACTTCCAACCTTTGTACAGCTGGGCTCTCTAGACTAGAAGTTCGAAATAAAAGGGAAGGCCAGATCTCCAGTTCCAAGGCTACATGTCGAATGACTTACCTCAACTTCCACCTTCGTGAAGGGCTGGCAGAAAGTAAGCATACAAAGCTGAATGCTGAAGAGAAAAAAGAGCAGGCCATCTTTATGTGGTAATACAAGTACCATCTAATATTATTACTCAACGATCCTTTCTTTAAACACAAGCACCACCACGTCACACTTCATGTATATTCTGCATTTATAAATGTCACCCTCCTGCTATAACACTCCTTGGGCTTGAACAAGTATTCGCGATATTCGAAAGTTAAATCACCAAATGCAATATCAAATATGCACTTGTGAGTCAGAGCTGCAGCTCAGCACGCTAAACCCCAAATTTGAAGTCTCCTTGACAACTCGGACTTGTAGGCCTAAGTCCCTAGAGAAACTACCGAGGCCACAATTTAAGGCAGATTAAGTGTGTTTATAAGACAACTCCTGAGTAGAACATTACATTTCTAAACTCTTTCCTGATATGAAAAAAAGAAAAAGAAAAAGAAAAGAAATCAGCGGGTCTTTCCCTAAGAGCAGAAACTTTATCATAACTGTCCCAATTAATAATAAATGTTTAAGTTATGGAGAAATTTTCTTTCATTGTAAAGCTGGACAGAGGACAAAGGCTTTAAAATGATTATAATCAACCTTTTCAAAGAAAATTTTTGAAAATAGTTGTTTCTATGTATGGCTTTCTAATACATATTTAAACTCTCTGGATAGGATGTCAATGGGATTTTTATTTTGCCTCATTTAGACAGATGACCCAGAATTCTGGCAGAGTGGATTAACCTACATGTTTAAGAAAACCACCAACCTGTTTTTGCTATTAAGAAACTAAAGTTGGGAGGGCGCCTGGGTGGCTCAGTTAGTTAAGCGACTGCCTTCGGCTCAGGTCATGATCCTGGAGTCCCGGGATCGAGTCCCACATCGGGCTTCCTGCTCAGCAGGGAGTCTGCTTCTCCCTCTGACCCTCCCCCCTCTCATGTGCTCTTTCTCTCTCATTCTCTCTCTCAAATAAATAAATAAAGTCTTTAAAAAAAATTTTAAAAAAAGAAACTAAAATTGGGGCACCTGGGTGACTCAGTTGGTGAAGCATCTGACTCTTGATTTTGGTTCAGGTCATGATCTCAGGGTCGTGACATTGAGCCCCGTGTCAGGCTCTGTACTCAGTGGGGAGTCTGCTTAAGATTCTGTCTCTCCCTCTCCCTCCGCCCCTGCCCCCGTCTTGTGCTCTATCTCTCTCTCTAAAAAAAAAGAAACTAAAATGTGATTTATCTATAAAAAATTACTTAAAGGACTTACTTTACACAAGAAATTTAGAAATTTAAACAAGTTATTTAGTTCAAAGAAGGAATTTAGGTAGATGTACCAATTCCATATATAATTATAAATTGTGAATGTTAAGTATCAGTTCTCAAATTTTCCATCTGAGAGGAAAATAATCTTTTACTTTCAACCCCAAGCAAATAAAGTCAACCCATATTATTTACCACAAAGTAAATTGTTCTTGATCTATTTAAATTGCGCTTTGGAAGTTAGTGATTCAAATAGATAAATCTGTTCTGAAAATTCTGAATGCTGTAAGAAAGAAAGAAAGAGAGAAAGACAAAGAAGAAAGGAAGGAAGAGAGGGAGGAAGGGAGGGAGGCAGGTGGGGAGGGATGGTGGGGAGGGATGGAGGAAGGAAGGAAGGAGCCAGGCATAAGATCTCATTAAACCTGTGTTGTCTACATACACCCAAACCAAACGACACTTCTCGGACCCACACAAAACAGATTTTTCCATAGCTGCCCCTTCTATAAGTGTACTCCCTAAGTTTATTAACCTTCTCCCTTAGGCTATCTGCCTTAGTATAGACTCTCTTCCTTAGAATCTCAGGCTAGACTCACCCTTAGAGCGAAGGCAATTGAGAAAACGGACTTAGAAGTAGCAGCACAGTGCTAAATACACCGTGACGCCCGTCGGAAGATAAAAGTGGAAATGAGAGTCACCATAGTCAAGTGCAATGTGGCATCTGGACAAAACAAAATTGTGCCTTTTGAGGATTTTGTGTTTATCGGTCCTAAGAAATCTTTACCTCTGGAAAAATGTTTTCCCTGTCTTTTCTGAATTCCCTCTCCTATTTTCTTTTTCCCTTTATCACACATGTCCCAGGCTAGAAGGCTAGATTAACCCAACCGTTCCATTTTCTATCCCGATCCCCCTTCCAGGAAGGCCTTCCTGTACTTGACCTTCATGCCCACCTGCACTGCCGCACAAGTTACACAAGGCACACTGACCACACAGGGAACCTGCAGTCACTGTCGCTGTAAGGACCTTAAATTGTAAAGACCCTGAGGATGACACACCTCAAGACATACAATGATGCTCTGCACCCAGTTTTTAGGCACTCCCTTTTCTAAAATGCTCTCATACGATTTGTTTCTCCTCACTTGCCCTTGTATAAAAAAGCTGAAAACCAGGAACTCAAGATCAACAGTGACATGAAACATGTATTCTAGCCAAATGAATAAACCGACGTCCTGAAGAGTTAAAGATCACATAACGCCTAGATATCCTTTGCAGTTGATGGTCCTTATTTTGAGCGTCGTTTACTTAACTTCAACTATGAAGGGCTGAAGCATAATAGGAACATACGTGTCTCACATGTTAATAAACACTAACACATGTAACTGGCCCATCAGTTACCCACTCTGATTTAAATTTATTATTTCAATGCAATTCACACACACAACATGGAAAAAATCAGTATGTAGTATAAAAAAAATCAGACTTTCATATGTTGTCTGGCTGATCGAAGGAACTCACAAGGTACCTGAAGGCAAATGATGACTCCCCTTTACATATGTCCAAGTGGTTGTCTATGCATCAAAAATGTTATGTGAACTCTCTATGTTCAGTATCAAAAGGCATTGCTGGGTAAGCCCCCGGGCAAAGCCCTCAAATCCAGGCATTTTATACATGGCTCTCACTGCAGTATAAACCAGCTCAGAAGTATCCAGGGGGAACTCGAAAAAACGTCTTGAGGGAAAGTAAGATTCTACATGTTCTGTTCTTTCTGAAGGCCTGTTTCACTTCAGCTTGCTTACTGGTGAGCTGTATTCCTCTCCTCTCTTAAATGTTTATAGAAACTGCTGATCCCTATGATTTTAAAGTCCAAGAACGGAACTGAAAGCTTAGCTATTTTCTCAGCTCAGATCAGACACATCACTGCTATTTCAGGCCATTATGACGCAATGGCTCTGGACTGCTTAAACCGATATAGTAAAACAACAATGGAGACACCAGCTAATATGATAAGTCTGCAATGGAAATAAAACTACAAGATTAACGCTAAGTAGGATGCAAACCAGGTCATTGGACTGGTTCTGAAGAATTGGTAGATACACACTTGAGACCCATAAGAACATGGCAGACAGCTAGAATTCTGCACATGGGAGGGGCCAGGGGCTAATGGGCAAGATAGTGATGCTCTCTACAGAGACTGCTCAGTGACAAGATTTCAGGATCTGATTAGAAATCTTTACTCTTAGGGATGCCTGGGTGGCTCAGTCGGTTGGGCGTCCGGCTCTTGATTTCGGGTCAGGTCCTGATCTCAGGGTTGGAGATCAAGCCCTGTGTTGGGCTCAGGCTCTGGCTCAGCAGGCAGAGTCTACTTGTCCCTCTTCCTCCCCCATGTTGCACACACACTCTCTCTCAAATAAATAAATAAATAAATAAATAAAATCTTAAAAAAAATCTTTACTTTTACAAAAAAAAACAAGGCTTATTTTTTCTTAAAAAAAAGAATTAATTATCTTTTTTTTCTTCTCTTGAATAAAATTTAAATAAACCAATAATAGAGAGAAGCGACTTACAATGTATATCCTTGCCATGTCCAAGTCACGGTATCCTACAATAACAGAAGTATTTAGACTGTTAGTTCAGTGAAAAAATGCCAAATAAAACCTAAATCTTATTTTAATATTGGTATTCGTATACTTTCCTTCTGAATTGAAAGCAGTATATTGAAAAGTAAAACGAGCCTATTATCAGCAGTGAATTGCTCTGTGAATTCTTGGATTATATATCTACGCAGCAAAAATCTGTTTTCCATATGTAACCACCTATCTTTTTATGGAATTAAGTTGCTCTTAATTTTTAATAAAGCGATGTCCATGCTTAGCTATTTTTCTCCTAACATGAACATATCTGGGTAATTAATTTGCTTACAAACCCCAGAATATATCTTTTCTCAAAAAGGGGGGGATGGGTATTTGGAAGAAAAGATTAAAGTAGTACATAGTGAAAGAATTTGAGAAAATGCCAAACAGGCAGAAGTATAATAAGTAAATTTTGATGGATTTTAATTTTTTTAACTCCTGATGTTGAAAGCTGAGAAGCCAGCCACCAAAAGAAAAGCTGAATTGAGCAAGAACTCTTGACCTTAAATAGCATAGATAATTAATTACAGCCTGCTTTTTTATGTAGAGTCTGTAGTAGAGAAAGTTCCTCTCAGAACCAAAAGAGATTCCAAAAAACCTTTCTTTATAGGAAAATGGTGGCACCATCCATATCCAGAGGACAATGGTGTACCTGGCTGGAGCAGAGAGATGGTTTCCTAAGCCAACTGTGCACTTTCTATAGGATGACAGATTGTTTTCCTATCTATCTTCTCATTTAAGTTACTTGCTAAGAGTTACTGAGCCAGGAACGAAACACCAAGGCAATCCCAAATTTATCCTGCTACCCCAGTTAGCCTTCCAGTAATAACCGTTGAATCGGGAAAAGTCTCCTTGTGGGCTTAGTGAAGATCACAACTTTATGCAGGTTTTCTGCTACCCAGTCTAAGAAGACCCTGGAACCATTACCGTGACAATAGAGTAGAAGCTAAGGAAATGCCTTCTTGGAGCTTAATAACAGCAGAGACAAAATATAATATTGGTGTCCACAAGTACGTGCCATCTTGCAAACTTCTAAATGCTCCATGTGGCAAGGGGTATGGAGTCTGCCCATGTTCTTCCACCATGTGTCTATTCAGAGCTTTATTCAAAGTTTAAAAGGGGTGCGAGAGAATTTGTGCTGTTTGGAATGTCTGCGATTTTTCCCACAGTAAAACACTACGCTTACCAGCTTGTTTGGGTATCTGAGGAGGATTGGCTGCACCGGAACTCCAGGAATGAAGGCTCCTATAACCACAGTGAAATATTATAGCATCTTCCTTATATGACTATAATGTTTATAATAAAGAAAATTAATAATAAATGATACACCTATCCTTACTGGTTTAAGAGTACACATAAACTATATGCTAATTGTCCATAAATCCCTAGTGCTTACCAAAATGAGAGAGTTCTAAAATTCATAATTATGAAACCAAAATATTAAATGTTACGCCCAAGTCGCTGAAAATATTTATTTACATCTCCACGTGTTTTCATTTTCCAAACACGCATTATTCAAAAGGGCTTTAAAAAGAAGTGATAACAAAGTCAAAACCAAGAGAAACTGAGGAGAACAAAATCTAAATAAAAGCGAGGGGCCCCTGGGTGGCTCAGTCATTAAGCTTCTGCCTTCGGCTCAGGTCACGATCCCAGCGTCCTGGGATCGAGCCCCGCATCGGGCTCCCTGCTCCCGCTCCCACTCCCCCTGCTTGTGTTCCCTCTCTCACTGTGTCTCTCTCTGTCAAATAAAATCTTTAAAAAAATAAAAATAAATAAATAAATAAAAGTGAATACTTGGAGCAAGGACTACCCCCACTTGCTAGAAGTGAGTTCTAACGTTGGCTCTGAGCATTCTAGCAGCCAATACAAAAACGTGTTAAAGGATTACCAGTTACTAGGAAATTATGTATGAAATTACACATTACTATGAAATTAGTGACTTCATAATATTAAAAAAAGAAAGGAGTGAAGTACAGAAGGCATCTGAAGGCATTATAATGATCACTAAAACAGTTTTCTATTGGATAATGCAGGAACTAGGGTATTTGTGAGGGGATCCTTGGAGGAAAAGACAAATCTGCTAGTGGTTTCTGTGTGTGCGTGTGTGCACACAACCAGATACAAAAGCAAATGGTTCACACGTACACACACACAAACACACGCGTGCATGCCCACACACACAATCACGTATACATGATAATCCAAAGAAGGGGTTATGATACCAAAACAGAAAGTAAAGGAGTGAGTTCTGTGGATTCGCAATATTAAAAACTTTCTATTGGGAAAGCAACGCCCAGGACAAACTAACAAGTTGTTTCGTGTATTAGTAACAAATCATTTGAGAAATTCTCCATACTTTGTTATAGTACATAATTTAATTGATCTCACCTGGTTTAAAAGTAATCAAACAGGAACGATTAGTACAAGTACCTTCTGGGAAAACTAGTATCTTGGGAGAAAAGGAATATGTAGATTTAATATTTCAGTCTAATTAATAGATTACCTCTTTACTCACTTTCTTATGATTTCACAAAGAGCTGCCAATTGTTACAAAGTAAAAGTGAAATAAAAGGCTAATACTTGATTCTATGGAAAGCTAGAATCGGATTATCCGGTTTTCCTCTAAAAGAACTGCTATCTGACCATTGAGATAATTAGAAAATGGATTAAAGCTTTGAATAGAAAATACACTTACTAAATGTTTCTTAATGACAATGCTGATGATCTGGATAAACTTAAAAGAAGACGCAGACCCTAAGTCCTGGTCAAAGCACACATTAAATTCTTTCCTCTACTGCTTTACATCCTTGACCAAATCATTCCTACTTCCTTGTTTCTGTTTTCCCGTTAAAGGGTAGTCACTCCTACAACATACAGTGGAGGGATATACGGAGGAGGGAAAAGGGAGAAAACACTTACAACATGCTTTATGCTTACTTGGGTTAGTGGACATACGGGATACAATTTAATATCTTTTTTGAGAAAGTATTTTTAGCTTTTAACATAAGTCCTTTCTGTTCTTCATGTGAAAGACATGTAGTGTAGTTAGTTACCCCATTAACTGAACAAGCTGGATTTTCTGAAGCTTTTAGAACTTGGCAATGAGTGAATTGCTAAGTACATAAAATAAAAACAGAAAATTCCTGCACCCACAGCACTTAGTATGTGTACTTAGTTGGTATTTGTATTTTATAATAATTAGAAAGGGAAAACATTATTAGGTGAAAGTGCCACCATGATGGGTTATTTATAAAATAAAAATGGTAAGTGTATGCAATTTCATCCCTCAAAAAAAAAAAAAAACAAAAAACCAACAACAATCAGGTTTCCTATCACAACTGGTACAATATCAAATATGGTTCATTCAGTGGAAATTCTATAGCTACTCTATTAACAATGAGTAGATATAGAGTAAATCATAAAATCTCAGATCTGGAAGGGGCATTAAAAGCCATCTAGCATTGCCAATGCTTGAATTCTTTCTACAGTATCCCCCCCAAGTGTTGCTTAGTCAGTGCCTGAAAATTCTGGAAAAGGATTTCAGATCACATCATTCTACCTCTGGACAGAGAGTTCCTTGAGATGAGCGAGATGGGCTAAAATCTTACCTATTTGTTGTTAACTTTGGCCTACCAGTCCTAGATATAGTAGTTGGATCCAAAGAGAAAAACCAAACCCTTATTCCAGGTGCCGTTTCTTCCTGGTCACTTTTAAGTCATTCCTCACGTGCCCTGGTTTCTAAACCTCCTGCTGGGTCATACTCACCTTAAAATTTCAACATCTACACATCATCATGGGTGGCCAGATCACTACCAGATCATGAATCCTGCTAGAGGTCCCCTACTCACACCTGGGACAAGGTAGAGCGATACTTATCAGAATTACCCAGGAGGCTCTCTTTATCCAGAAAATGTTGCCCCTCTCTCACCTTCAAAAGGCATTCTAAGGGTATAGGGGTAGTAAGATGCTAAAGTCTGAAAAAGTTCTACAGGTGATTTGGACGTACCCGCTGAACTGAAAAGCCCTGTCTAAATATACTTCGGATAAGATTAAGATCATAATCGAGTCTTTAAAAAAAAATAAACCTACCATATTGTTGAGTATATTTGAGCTTTGATATTTTGTCTTTAAGATAATAAATAAATTCAGAGGTAGAGAATTACTTTTTATGACACAAAGTAAAAATTGTTTCAAAGAGTTTGGAGAATAAGAAAAGAATGATACATTAATCCCATGGAGTATCTCACAGGGAAGAGGACTTTTTAATACTCACTCATTTGTTCTGTTTCTATTATGCTGAAAACACCCAGCATAGGTGTCCCCAAATGCTGCCATCTGTGGATCCAAATGATTTACATATATACAATAAGTAAACTCGCATATCTAAATGAACTTCTCCTGTGTTTTACCTGCGGCCACTGCCCTCCTGATGTTGCTCGCCTTACTATTTCATTTATTGTGTTTTTTCGAGAGTCCGGATCTACCCGGGACACCAGCACCGGCTGCAAAGCTCGTAACAGTCCTTTAAAACAAACAAAAGGTCAGAGCCAAGTCATTTTTTTTTTGGCTAAAGCTACCACAGCAATGATACTGAAAAAATCATAAAACAATTTTTATGTAAAGTTAAAATATAGCACATCAAAGAGAACTTTTAAAAAAACTGCTCTAATTCACAGCTTATCAGAATTTTTTATGGCAGGAGGCACTTTATCGTTCCACATCATAATTTTCAGAGTTTCACATTGGTCCCTCATGCAGACTCTGGGGCAATAATAAGAAAACAGAGTTAAGAGGAAAGCCTCCATGTATCTATCAGCCTAATACCCCAAAGAGAAATTCGTGAAAGAGCGTGTAACCGGTGTTTTCACAGATTCTTCAGTTAAATCCTCTCTCGAAAAAAATCAAGGCATGTTTGGTACTTGAAAGCTGGTCTTTCTAGCTAGATATAATGACAGAAAGCAATGATGGTACGGTGACAAACATGAGAATCTGAAAGAACCTTAAGGGCACAGACAGGGAGGTCTCTAACCTTTATCATAAATTCCTTCCTTCGATATAATTCCTCACTAGAAGTAAGGAAATAGCTTTGAGAGCTTTTAAAAAGCCCACCGATAAACGAGAGTTGATTTTTTTTAAAAGGTGATCCACGAGCATGAAAAGATCTCTGTTGTCTTACAAGCACTTACTGCCAATCAGAGGGACCTGTGCGTTCTCGTTTCGAGAAACCATCGAAGGCAACCCGGCTGCGACACAGGCAATTCCATCAAAGAACGTTGAATGGGGGGCAGCAACCAAAATTGGGGCCTCCATGGGGCGCGCCACCTTTCCCTTCATAGTAACTATGAATCCCATCGAAAAGAACAGGGCATGACCCAGAAACTTCAAAACTGGTTGAGTGATTTCCCTTTGGAAAGAAATATTAAAAACAAAAAAAAAAAAAAGAAAGAAAGAAAGAAAAAGAAAAGACACAATTAGCCTTGCTAATCTCAGCTAACGGCGGGGCTTTACTCTAAAACACAACACAAAAACTCATACGTATCAGAACATTACATTTTAAAATATGAGCTAAGAAGAAGAGCTAACAGTTATACGAAGGGTTTTTTTCTGCCAGGCACTATTCTAAGGACTTTACATCTCTTTAATCCTCAGCCCAATTTTATGAAATGGGTATTATTTATTAGCATCCTCATCTTGCAGATGAGAAAACTGAGTCACAGAGAAGCAAAATTTCCCAAGGACATATGGCTAATAAGTGACTCCATTATTCTGTGACTATAAAGGGATAAACATGAATTTTCAACACAAATCCCCCATTGAGAAACCCAAATGAGTACTGTTCTTCAGAGGAGTCACCTTGGGAATGTACACGTGCGTAACAAAGATGCTGCTATCTCCCCCCAACACTTTTAGAACTCTCATGCTGAATCTGTCCTTACCTATATCATTATAGCTCTTAGACATCATCAAAAATCTTAAAAGGTAAATTCACCATCTCACTTCCCTGGAACATGATGCACTTACACAATTTCAGATATCGAATTGCTTACTTTTTAAAAAGAATTTCTGTCATTACAGATTAATTAATTCATCGAACTGTGCCAGGTGACCTGTGTGGACGCACAAGACAGAGAAGATCCAGTCTCTGTCCTTGAGAAGCTCAACTGAGTAGGGAGACAAAAACCCACTTCTAGAAATGCAAACACAGAACGGATATCCAAGGATGTGAATAAGCACACAGCAGCTTTTCATGAAAAACAAAACATGTGTATTTCCCACAAGACATCTAATGAGAGCTTTAAAAAATAAGCTTCCTGTCTAATTCTCTCAACAGTCTTGTCATAATGCAGAGAAGTGAGACACAGAAAATCAAAGCACTTTTCCGGAGGGCACAGGGAAATGACTGTGTCTCTCTTTCTTGCTCTTTCAAGTTCAGATGTCTATTTACCTAAGGATAAAAAGCTCACCCCGTTACCGAATTTCCACACCTCCTATTTTTGATTTATAGTGATGCAGATTCTAAAATATCCCATACTCAGAGCTGTTAAACACTTCTATTTAAATGATTTCAAAAAGGCTAAAAGTTTGGTGCTGCATAATTGACTTCAACATTACCTGTTTGAGAGGAAGTAGAGAAACTTGCTTAATTGGCAAAAATAGAACTTTTTTCCCTAACATTTATTAATTCTGTTCTCTGGATTCTTGGACTATTCCCCTCTGTCATTATAGGGCTCCATAAGCCGTTAATGATAGAAACCAAAGAGGTAATTGAAAGGGATTGGTGTATCATGAAAACATCTCTCATAAAGTATTTTTTAGTGATATGCAACCTTGAGTTCTGAAACAAAGGAGTGTGATTTGCAAGGATTGAGGTGGTATTAGTTCTCTGGGGACACTGCCAGCCTTGGATTCACTTCCACTTCAAACCAGCCTTGGGCTGAATGTTGACATTTATTCACTAGAACATGAACTGAATAGCAAATTGCATATTTCTTTAAAAGTTCCTAGAACAGTGATTTTCAAAATTTTTGGAGGACATTCTCCTTTGAGATTTGGATGAAAGGAATGGACCCTGTGTACAAAGAAAAAAATGTGCACGATTTTAGAGAGTCCAACAGTGCCCTAAAACTCACCTATGGCTTCCTTTTCCAAGGAATCCACATTTTAAAAGGCTTCACTCTCAGGATAAACATATGGCAACAAATTGGCTCTGCCCAATGGGAATGAACTTTTACCAGTAACTTTGTTAATTTGTGATGAGTCTATTCTCTAATACCCTGCTAATTAGATAATGCTCCAGAAGCAATTCCATTCTCCCTCCATACTGTTTTAAAAAAGCTAGACTATATTGATTAAGAATTAAACTGTTATTAATAATGATCACTAAAGTATTAAATACACTGTAACTTATCCACTTAATTATACCACTGCAGAAAGTACGTAGTTACTATAGAGGGACAAAAGCAAATGTCAAGACTGAGGGAGAGCAGAAGAAAGCCAGGTATTTTTCAGCTATAATGGTTTCAGGTATACTAATTGGGTCTTCCAGAACCAAGGATCTATCAGTTTTAAGCAATAACTTAGAAAACAATTGTTTAATGTTAGGGAATTACAGCTTCAACAGAAGATTATCATAAGGTGCTTGGGCAGCAATTTCTCCATATGATGAATTAAGAACCGTTTCATCTGAGAAACAGAAATAAATGGTGAATATTGAGTCGGCAGCAGTAGATAAAACTCTCGATCGATGATTAAACTATGGCAAACTCTTCTTTATCTTGATTTACCTAACATTTAGACATTATTCTTTCTTACCTCCTCCAACCAGTTATTGGATGGGTCAGCTTTTCGGGACAGCATGCTGTTGAAATGGCGGCAAATGGCCATGCCAGTAATATAATTAATGCGACCAACAAGGCACGGATTGGAAGCAGGATAATTCCAAGAAATAAAATCTGAAAGTCAAAGTTGATTAAAAAAAAATAGGTGAATGGACAGTATTTTAATGTTCTGGCTATCAACCAGAAACATGGAAGAGGAAAGTTCTGTGTTATTTATGCATTCACTAAAGGATGAATTGAACATTACCCTGCCCCAGACATGAAGCTAAGCACAAAGAAAAATAAGGTACTATATCCCGCCACACAACACCTACAATGTAGAAAAGCAACAGTGAAGAAAACCAGGTCCTATAAGAACATGTGATCTGTTTATCAAGGAAAGTGACTAGAGGATGCTGGGGAAACAAAGTATCTGACTGAGCAGTCAGGGAAAGCTTCCTGGAGGAGTTGAAGGCTGAATGGTCTTGAAAGACCAGCAGAAGCCAGCAAGGTAAGAGAGGAAATTGCTTTTTGAGAGCTATCAGTAGAAGGAAGAGTGTTAATGAAGGTGTTAGAGTGTGAAAGAGTAAATGCGTTATTTTATATACCTGCCAGTCCTTAATAACCAACAACAATAAGGAGATGGAGAAGGAAAAAGTCAAATAAAAAACAGGTAAGAATAAGGAAAATTAATAAGAATGGCCAATAATACACGAATGCTTATTATGTAGCAGGCATGAGAAGCACTTGGCATGTAGAAACCTATTTGATTCCTACAACCTTAGGGCTGTTTTACATACAGGAAAGGAATGGCACAGAGGGAGTTAGGTGTAGCTGCTGAGATCACAGTTACTAAGTGGCAGCGCCAGGGTTTGAACCCAGCTTGGTTACAAAGCCCTTGCTCTTAATTCTATACCGTATTGATTTTTAAAAAAAAATATTTTATTTATTTATTTGACAGAGAGAGAGAAAGCCAGAGAGGGGACACGAGCAGGGGGAGTGAGAGAGGGAGAAGCAGGCTCCCGGCCGAGCAGGGAGCCCGATGCGGGGCTCGATCCCAGGACCCTGGGATCATGACCTGAGCTGAAGGCAGACGCTTCACGACTGAGCTACCCAGGCGCCCCTTGACTTTTTTTTTTTAAGATTTAAAATATTTGTCAGCGAGAGAGAGAGCACAAGCAGGGGGAGAGGCAGGCAGAGGGAGAAGCAGGCTCCCTGCTGATCAAGGAGCCCAATGCGGGACTCAATTCCAGGACCCTGGAATCATGACCTGAGCCGAAGGCAGACGCTTAACTGACTGAGCCACCCAGGTGTCCCACCATATTGATTTTTAAGTGAAATAAACTATCTTTATGCACACCACATTATCTTTCTTCTATTAGCCAACTACACTACTCAAACAGCGCTGGTCTTCTGCCTCTCCTGGCCGTTAATGTGAATCTGAGCATCATCAAATAATTTATGAGGAGCACCAAATGATTTTGCTTTTCTGTCAAGCAATTTAAGATATAATTTGATCTGTCAAATTATGTGTGTGCATGTGTGTGTGTTTGAAGTCAAAATTACGTACAAGGAAATGTACAGCTCTTAAGTAGATCATTCAGTGAGTTTTGATAAATGTATACCCTTGTACCTACCACCCAAATTAAGACGCAGAACACGTCTACCCTCCAGGCATCTTACGCCTCTTTCAGTGAATCCCTACCCACTTAGGCAACCGATGCTGGATTTCTATCACATAGATTAGTTTTGTCTGTTCTTGAACGTCACATAAATGAATCATACATTATGCATTGTTATGTGTCTAAGCTTCTTCCGCTTAACATGTTTTTGAAATTCAACTATGTGATTTTGTAAATGAGTAATTCATTATTTTTGATTGCAGAATATGATTCCACTGTATGCCAATAGGACAATTTGTTTATTCTCTTGTTGATGAATCTCAGGGTTTCCAGTTGTGGGCTCTTACGGACTGAAGACCCTATGAACATTCTTAGGCAAGCCTTTTTGTGGATATGTGTTTTCCTTTCTTATATGAGGAGTGGAACTGCTGGGTCATAGATAGTTTAACTTGATAAGAAACTGCCAAAGTGTTCTCCACAGTGGTTGCATCATTTTAAAGTTTCACTGCCAATGTATGAGAATTTTGGTTACTTGCACATCCTTGCCAACATTTGGTCTTAGTATTCTTTTCAAAAAATCAACTTTATCAAGGCATAATTTATATAAAATAAAATGCACCTATTTTAAGTGTGCAGATTATGAGTTTTTCAAATATATATCCCTGGCCCTTGGCAACTAGTGACAGGCTCCTTTTCACCCTAGTTTTGCATGTTCTAGATTGTCACGTAGAAATCACCCAGTATGTATTCTTTTATGTCTGGCTTCTTTCCCTCCATATTTTTGAGATTCCACGGTGTTGTCATTATGTACCAGTAGTAAAGCCTTTTCAATTGCAGAGTATGGTTCCACTGTATGAATATAACATGATTCATTTTTCCATTCTTCTTTATATGGGCATTTGGCCTATTATAAGTTTTTAGCTATTATGAATATAGTTTTGATGGACATTAATGTTCAAATCTCGGTGTGGACATATATTTTTACTTTACTGGGAGTGAAACTGTTGGGTCACGGTATGGTTAACTTGTAAGAAACTGCCCCACTGTTTTCCACAGTGGTTGTATCATTTTACATCACCAACAAAGTATGGAAGTATCTGCTGCTCCACATCCTCACCAACATTCGGTGTTGTCAGACTTCGTAGCCATTCAAGTGGGTATGAAATAATATCTCATTGTGGTTTTCATTCACATTTCCTTTGATGGAACAATGATGTTGAGCACATTCTTCATGTGCTTATTGGTCATTCCTTTAACTCTTTATGTTAAGTGTCTGCTCAAGTCTTTGGCCCATTTTTATTGGTTTGTTTGTTGTTCCCTTATAAATTTGTAGGAGTTCCTTATATGTTCCACTTCCAACACCTTTGTCGTTATATGTATTGAGGTATTTTCTCCCAGTCCATGCCTTTTCATTTTCTTCCTGGTATCATTTTCTTACGGGTATTTGATGAGAAGAATTTTTTAATTCTGATGTAGACTAATTTATCAATTTTTAGTTTTTGTTTTCTGTGTCCTTTCTAAGAAATCTTTACTTACTTCAAGGTCATGATGATATTTTATATTCTCTTTTCTAGAAGCTGTATGGTGTTAGCTTTTGTTTCAGTCTATGATCCATCTTAAATTACTTTCTGTGTGTGGTATGCACTAGGGATCAAGGTTTGTTTTTATCCATAGCTCTATCTAGGTGTTCCAACACCATTTTTGAAAAGACTTGATACTCCATAATGAATTTTCTTGGCAACTTTGTCAAAAATCAATCAAACACATATGTGTGGGCTCTCCATTATGTTTCATTGATTAATTAGTTCATCTATTCTTCTCTCGATACCCCATTCTCTCAACTTCTGCAGCTTTTTTTTTTTTGCCTTTTTTTTTTTTTTAGCAAGTCTCAAAATCAGGTACTTTGTGTCCTCCAGCTTTTTCTTCTTCAAACTTTTTTTCGGCTAATCTAGTTCCTTTGCATTTCCACATGCATTTCAAATTAATTTGTCAGTTTCCACCCAAACAAAAAAGCCTGTTGGGATTTTTGTTAGGGTTTCAATGAATCTATAGATCACTTTGGAGAGTTTATCACCATAAAAATATTGATTCTTCCAATTTATAAACATAACATATCTCTCCACTTATGTAAAGTTTCAATGATTCCTCACAACAGTGTTTTGTTGTTTTCAGTGTAGTGGTGTTACATGTTTTTGGTTAAATATATTCCTAGTTGTTTAACATTATTTTATTGCTATTATAAATAAGATTATTTAATTTTACTTGGCAATTCTTTGCTACTAGTAATTAGACATGTAACTGATTTTAAGTTTTAATCTTTTGTCCTACAACCTAGCCAAGTTCACTTACTAGTTCTAGTTGTTAGCCATTTTGTAGATTCTTTAGGATGTTCTACATATACAAACATGACATCTGTGGATAAATACAGTTACAATTTTTCCTTTCTTATTTTTAATTTTTTTAAATTTTATTTTAAATCCCAGCTTAGTGAACACACAGTGTCCTATTAGTTTCAGATGTGCAATATACTGATTCAACAACTCCATACATCACCCAGTGCTCATCAAGACAAGTGCATTCTTTAATCTCCATATCACCCATCTTGCCAATCCCCCCACCCACTTCCCCTCTGGCAACTTTCAGTTTGTTCTCTATGGTTATGAGTCTGTTTCTTGGTTTGTCTCTCTCTTTTCCCCTTTGCACATTTTGTTTGTTATTTGTCTGTTTCTTAAATTCCACATATGAGAGAAATCATATGGTATTTGATTTTCTCTGACTGAGAAAATTCACTTTCCTTTCTAATCTCTCTTTCATTTCTTTCTCCTATTTTATTGCACTGGCTAGGACCCCCAGTTCAACGTTGAGCAGAAGTGTTGAGCAAAATATCTGTCTTGTTCCCAACCTTTGGCGGAACAGCTTCAGTAGTTCACCATTATGATGCTAGCCAAAGGTGTTTCACTGATGTACATTATTAGACTGAGAGTTCCCTCTTATTTCTATTTTACTGAGAATTTTTTTAAATGTCAGTGGATGTTGAATTTTGTCAAATGAGTAACAAAATTTCTGCAACTACTGAAATGATCAAATGCTTCTTATCATATGTTTGGCTAATATGATAAATTACATTGAAATACACATTTTTGTATGTTAAACCAACCTTATGTTCCTGGAATAAACCAAATTTGGACAGGATATGTTATCTTTTCCACATATTGCTATATATTTGACATGCTAATATTTTGTTACGGGTTCTCATATCTGTGATCATGAGGGAAATTGGTCTATAATTTCCCTTTCTTATAACATTTTTTTCAGATTTTGTTATCGGGATAATGCTAGCCACATATGTTTTTGTATATTGTCTTCATTTTCATTCATCTCAAAGTATTTACAAATTTTTCTTACGATTTCTTCTTTGAATCACTGACTATTTAGGAGTAATTTAATTTCCACATATTTGTGAATTTCCTAAATTTCCTGTTATTTTTTTCTAATTGCAATCCATTGTGGTTGGATAACATACATTATATTATTGTAATCCTCTTACATTTATTGACACATGTTTTATGGCCTACTATAATTGTCTTAGAGAATATTCCATGGGCACTTGAGAAAAATGTGTTTTCTGCTGTTGCTGGATGGAGTGCTCTCTTTGTAGATTTCTTAGGTCTGGTTGAGTGTCGTTCAAGGCTTTTCCTTGTTTATATTCTGTTTCATTGTTCTACCACTATTGAAAGTGGGGAATTGAAGTCTCTAACTACTATTGTTGAATTGTATATTTTCCACTTCAATCTGTTTTGTTTTGTGTATTTGGGGCTCTGTTGTTAGGTGCATATATGGTTCTAATTGTTCTGTTTTCTTGATGATGCAATCCCTTTTTAAAAAAAAATATTTATTTATTTGAGAGAGACAGAATGAAAGAGAGAGAGAAAGCATGAGAGGGGAGAGGGTCAGAGGGAGAAGCAGACTCCCTGCTGAGCAGGCAGCCCAATGCGGGACTAGATCCTGGGACTCCAGAATCATGACCGCTGAAGGCAGTTGCTTAACCAACTGAGCCACCCAGGCGTCCCGATGATGCAACCCTTTTATCATTATAAAGTGTCTTCCTTTATCTCTAGGAACAATTTCTGTCTTAAAGTCTATTTTATTTAATATTAATAAGCCCTACCAGTTCTCTCCTAGTTACTGTTTGCACGGTATATCTTTTCTCTTCTTTTACTTTCAATCTATTTGGGTCTTTGAATCTGAAGTGTGTCTTTTTAGATAGCACAGAGTTGGATTATATATTTTTATCAATTCTTCCATCTCTGGCTTTTAATTAGTGTGTTTAATCCATTTATATTTAATGTAATTACTGATGAGATTTACATCTGCTCTTTTGCTACTTGCTTTCTACATATCGATGTTTTTTTTTGTTTGTTTCTCTATTTCTTCATTATTACCTTCTTTTATGTTAAGTAGATATTTTCTAGTGTACCATTTTAATTCCCTTGTCACTTCTTTTAAAATGAATTTTCTTAGTGGTTGCCCCAAGTGTTCCCAACTTCATTTACAGTAACCTAGTTTGGATTAATACCAGTTTAATTATAATAGTATATAAAAATTGTGCTCCTATAGCTCTATTTCCTCCCTCCTCCTGTTTGCTATTTTTGTCATATAAATTACATCTTTATACATTGTATGTCTATCAACACAGATTTCTAACCATTGCTTTATGTAGTTGTCTTTTTTTTTAAAGATTTTATTTATTCATTTGAGACACAGAGATACAGAGAGAGAGAGAGAGCATGAGCAGGGAGAGAGGCAGAGGGAGAGGGAGAAGCAGGCTCCCCGCTGAGCCAGGAGCCTGATGTGGGGCTCGATCCCGGGACCCTGGGATCATGACCTGAGCCGAAGGTGGACGCTTAACCATCTGAGCCACCCAGGCACCCCTGTAGTTGTCTTTTTTTTTAAAGATTTATTTATTTTAGAGAGAGAGTACGTGTGCAAACACGAGTAGGGGGAGGGTCAGAGGGAGAAGGAGAGTAGCAGACTCCCCACTGAGTGTAGAGCCTAACACAGAACTTGATCCCAGGACCCTGAGATCATGACCCGAGTTGAAATCAAGAGTTGGACACTTACCTGACTGAGCCACCTAGGTGCCCCTATGTAGTTGTCTTTTAAATCACATAGAAGACAAAAAGATTTACAAATAAAAATTATATTTATATTGTCTTTTATATTTATACATGTAGTTATCTTTACCAGTATTTTTATTTCTTCATGTGGATTGGAGTTACTCTCTAGTGTCATTTCAACCAAAGGTCTCCCTGTAGTATCTCTTTCAGGGCATGTATACTAGTGACAAATTCTCTCAGTTTCTGTTAATTTCTCTTCTCTCTCTCTTTTTTTAAAGATTTTATTTATTTATTTGACAGAGAGAGAGAGTGAGAGAGCACAAGCAGGGGGAGCAGAGGGAGAGGGAGAATCAGGCTCCCTGCTGAGCAGGGAGCCCGATGCGGGGCTCGATCCCAGGATCCTGGGATCATGACCTGAGCTGAAGGCAGACGCTTAACCGACTGAGCCACCCAGGCACCCCTCTCCTCTATTTTTGAAGGATAGTTTTTCTATGTTAATCCTGGTTGACAATATTCTACTTTCAGCACTTTGAGTATATCATCCTATTGCCTTCTAGCCTCCATAGTTCCTGATGAACAATCAGACATTATTCTTATTCGGGATCCCTTTGTGTATGATGAGTTACTTCTCTCTGCTTTCGAAATTCTCTCTTTTTCTTTGCCTTCTAACAGTTGGATTATGATGTATATAGGTAGGGATATCTTTGAGTTTATTATACTTAGAAGTCATTAAACTTTCTGAATGCATAAATTAATGTTTTTCACCAAATTTGGCAAGTTTTCAGCCATTTTTTCTTCAAACATTCTTTGCCTCCTTCTGTGGCTCCCATTTATGTTTATGTTGATACACCTGATAATGTTCTACAGGTCTCTGAGGTTCTGTTCACTTCTCTTCATCCTTTTTTCTTTCTGTTCCTCAAATTAATTAATCTCAATTGATCTATCTTTAAATTTGCTGATTCTTCTGTTTGCTCAAGTCTGCTCTTGAGTCCCTCTAGTGAATTTTTCATTTCAGCTATTGTACTTCTTTTTGGTTCTTTTTAATAATTTCTATCTCTACTGATAATCTCTATTTGGTGATTCACTGTCTCATATTTTCCTTTAGTTCTTTTGACATGGTTTCCTTTAGTTATATGAACATATTTAAAATACCTGATTTAAAGTTTTTGGATAGTATGTCCAACATCTGGGTTTCCTTGGAGATAATTTGTATTGACTGCTATTTTTCCTATTTATGGGACATACTTTGTTATTATCATTTTGCATTTTTTTCTGTTGAAAAGCAAACATTTTAAATAATATAACAACTCTGAAAATCAGATTCTCTTCCATCACCAGGGTGTACTGTTGTTGCTGTTTGTTGTTGTTATTTGTTTCTTCAGTGACTATTATGAACTAATTCTATAAAGGCTGTATTCTTTGTCATGTGTCATGTGTGGTTACTGAAGTCTCTGACCAATTAGTTTGGTAGTCAGCTAATGATTAGATAAGATTTCCTTAAGTGCCTGGAATCAATAAGTTCCCCAGTGTTTGCAAAGAGTCTTTGTGTGCATGTTGGAACACACCTTCAACACACAGCCAAGTGGAAGTTCACAATTCTACCTTAGCTTTTACCTCCAGTTTGTACAGAGCCTGATGGTTAGCTAGAGGTGAGAGCTTAGGGTATTCGCATTTGTTGTTGTTGTTGTTGTTTTTCAGGTCACATAGCCCTGGGTATACACACAGGCCTATACATGTGGATACCCTTCTAGATTCCCATGAATATGTCAAAGCTTTTCAAAGTCCCCTATGGGCATCTCATTCCCTAACTTCTTTTTGCAAACCATTTGGTTAAGCCTATTGTTTGCTCCAATCAGTATTCACCACCTCAGGTAACTGTCATGTTAAGCAATTGCCTCTGATTGTTTTGACAAACACCCCTGGAGAAAAGACTGTTTGCAGTGAGTAACCTCCAAGGTAGGTCAAATAAGCCTTGCAAACAGCCTTGCAAATGACCTAGAAATAATCTTTACTGCAAGAAAGGACCATAGCATAGACCCCGAAGATAGAGTTAGAATGAGGTTATAGTATATTCACATAAGCTAACTCACATTCACAATGAGTAGCTAATACGGATTTTAATTAAGTTGTCAAATATTGGGCAACTTTTTTTCGGTGCCATTTCTAGGTCTGCAACAAATAATAGTGTTTAACACTAAATAAACCAACTTTGAGTAACCCTTTGACAAAATAAGAGGATTCCCCATCATATTTCCATTTGGTAATACATCATCTCTGTAGGGAGGCCTTCTTTCAACACTCTTTCAGGGTTATTGTCTTCTCTGGATCTTCTTCATAGTACTACTAAAACACGGAAATGCATAATTTTGTACTTGTCTCTTTAACTTTTTTTCAGTGAAACATAAGTTTTATGTTTCTTATTTATCAGAGTTCTTATTTCTCTTGTTCACTGCTGTATCTCCAGAAATTAGCCTTGTGCCTGGTACATAACAGACATTCAACAAATACTTTTGGTATGATAAATGACCCACAATTACTACCAAACACTTATTTCAGTTCCATATTCTCTTGAGGAAATGAAAGCTAGGCTACTTGTTTCCATGCCACTATGTAGCAGGACCTTAAATTGTCAAAAAGAGAAGGGGAAGGGCAAAGCTAAGTCCTACAATGAGATACAAAAGTGACAACAGTCCTTAAGCAAGATATTGATCATTTTCAAGGTTAAATTTAGTCTGAATTGGTCATAGTAAGTCATACTTAAGTGAAAGTATATCCATCTTTTAAACTTGATAATACAGACCATACTGTTTTTCAATCATGTCTGTTAAATCTTCCCTTTGCCCAGACTGTTCAAGACATTGAGACCTCTTTGGTCTACATTTTTAGTTAAAAAAAAAAAAAAAAGATAAAACCTAGACCTATTGAATTCCATTCAATACAAATAGTAAATTTTAAGTACGGTATAAGATTTGTAGGCAACAAATAGCATAACTATCAATATTAAGATCACCAAACAATCCAGTTTCTTTCACACATTATCTCTCTTAATTTTAACCCTTCTTTGATGTAAGACTATTCCCATTTAATAAATGAGAAAAGTGAAATTCAGAGAGGTTAAGTGACTTGGCCAAAGTCATACAACTAACTGATAAAGGGCATGGCCCGAGCAGGTTTTCTGACTAGACTAGTGATCTTTCCATTATACTACAGCTCTTGGAGAGCTATTTGAAAGTGCTCTCCAAGTAGTAATAGGGCATGCTATAAAAAAAAAAAAGAAAACCAACACCAACAATTAGTCTCTCTATAAATATGCCACTTTGGTCCTCTCTCCAAAATATGAAGCCAAATAGACATACTTACATTTAAGAATGACTGATTTCACCAAATCAGACTAAAATTAATCTTGAGTGATAGTCAATGTATTTAGAAGTGTTTAGAGGTTTTAAGATACAAAGGGAGCATCTATCCATTTAAAGACATGAAGATCAAATTTTTAAATATTTAGTTTCTTTACAAAGAGGTATTACTACATTATCTTCCTCTTCCTGTCTCACACCCTTCTTCAACCCATTTGCCCATTTACCATTACTCTAACCTGCCTCCACTGTGGAGGACAATGGTCTCAGTGCATATAAGTGCGCTATGCAAAAATAACACTATTTCCAATCTGAAGTAAAGAAATGTGTGAGATGGACAGGAAAACATCAAACCCTTTTTTTTTCATGAAGAACACACAGGACAAATGTAGCGTGCACACTCTATCTTGTTCTTTGATCGCTAACTTCACCAAAGGGGAAGTCCTCAGAGCAAGTTGTAACTGCTAATGGTAAAAGAGCATTTTACAAGAAAAAGGAAAGAAAAGGAAACTTCCTTTTTGTATTCAGCAGTTTTTAACAGTGGAAGAAAATTTGGAGAAGTGTTGACTCTCAAAGGGTTTGAGTGAAGACTGATTCAGGACCGGTTCAGGGTGAAGACTTCTGAATACCTTAAGCTGACCCACATTACCCATTTTCTTAGATTCTGATTTCCGACCCTTGATGCCCCTTCTCAGCTAGATCATCCCAGCCTCTTGTTCTAATTCCAGACCTGGGTTCTCTGCCTTCTCCCTCACTCTTCACCTCCTAGACTGACTCCTCTCCTTCCCTAAGGCAAAAGGAAAAGAAATAGAGGGGAAAAAAAAAAAAAGGACTTCCCCAAGTCCACTCTCCTATAGACTGGCCACCCCTCCACTCTAACTTACTCAACTTGAAGCTCTTGTCACACATCCAGCTCCCTTCTCAGCATGGAATGTTTCCTCTGCTACTGGCCTGCTCAGCTTTGTCTTGTTTAGGACGTGCCTCTCAGATCCGCATGTTCTTCGCATTTTCTCTTCTCACACACCCTCAGACCATCCTCCAAGTGCCCTCAATTCTCAGACCCACATCTCTGCCCCTTCCAGACTCACGGAACCTTCAAAAGCCCTCACCTCGCAGATCGACATCTCTTTCTTCCTCAGTGCCTTTGCTTCTCAGACTGGCGCCCCCCACCTCGGATACCTCCCCAGCATACCCACACTCCCCTCAGACAACAGCCCCCGGCAGATCCTGGTCCCTCTCCTGGATCCACCTCCTCTCTCAGACCCACATCCCTCCCCTGGATCTGCGTCCCCTCTCGGACCCACATCTCTCTCCCCTCTCACCTGGCTGCGCCTCCCCTGTCAGATCCACGTCCCTCCCCTGGATCTGCCTCCTCTCTGGGTCCCACATCTCTCACCTGCATCTGCCTCCACCGTCAGACCCACGCCCCTCCCCTGGTTCCGTCTCCTCCCTCGGGCTCGGGCCCGCGCCCTCACCTGGAGACGCCTCGCGGCGCCCATCCGCGTCTGCTGCACGAAGGGGTTGGGCACAGGCGGCGGGAAGAAGGACGCCTGGCGGGGCACCATGGGTGGCCGCAGCCCGGCTTTCCCCATGCCCGCGCCCGGCACGGTGGCCGCCACCGCCGCCGCCTCCGCACACTGGCTCATGGCCCAGCCGGGCGTCGGACCGGATCCAGAGACGGATGCGGAACTCGGGAGCGAGCGCCCGCGGCGACCTGGGGGCGGCTTCACCAGAGTCCCGGCCGGCGGCGCTGCTGCGGGACCTTCGCGCAGGCGCGAGTCACCTAGGCACCGTCCGGTCTCGCCCCGCCCGTCGGGCTCCGAACGCCCCCCTACCTCCCCGCTCTGGCTCCACCCGCTGAGCCTTAGCCACACCCCTTTAGGTGTCGGCTCTTCCTCTTTGGTCCGCCCCCTGGAGGTGACTTTCTCCTTCAGAGCAGGGCACCCCAATGACAGTTTAGGCAGAGTTCTCTGCTTGCGGGTCACGCCCACCCGGAGTACCAACCTCTTTTACGGGCTTTGTGGCTGACCTTGGCTAAGTCGGTGTCTCCATGAGCCTCAGTTGGCCCCTTCTGTAAAATGGGGCTATGTAGAACTCAGATAAGCAGAACCCCATTCCAGCCACTGCCAGGCTGTTCCACTGAAGTGGGTTAATATATCCAGGGTGGGTTTTGTTTTATGCGTTTGATATCTGGTATATGTTTTGGTTTTGCTTAAACCTGTATGGGGTGGATGTTTGTCAGTTACAGCTGAAAGATTCCTGACAAGGGAGAGATTGGTACCTGGGGTGAAGTCTTCCCCTCAAAACATGGACTGACCCTGCGAGATGGCTGTCCAAAGGAAAACTGAGCTTTCCCAATGCTGTTACTAGAAAAAGGCAGAAACAGCTATTGCCTTCCATACGTGATGAGAAACCTGGCCCCGAAAAAGGAAACGATTGGGGCTGTTGGCTCCACTTCACCCTGAGGAAGTTCAGGGGCCTATCTGGACCCGTATGGGTGGTGGGAGGACTGGGGAAGATAGGCCCTGAGGTCGTTCGGTAAAGCCCTGAGTGCTGAGAAGAGGCTGGAGATGGGGAATGACTTAAAATTACCAGTCACCTGCTCACATCCAGCTGGAGGGCACGGTGAGAATTAATCTGGGCCCTAGCACAGTGGCTGCCTCATACTCAGCTACTGCAGAATCTCAAGATCTTCCAACCCCACCAGACAGATGTGTGGCTTGCAGCTCCTCACTTAACCTCTCTGAGCTTGTAGTCTCATCTAAGAATGGGGAAAGATTAATTTCTACCCCATAGGGTTGTGGTAACAATTTAAAAAAATGTGCAGTGTTCGTAAAAAAAGCAGTCAAGAAATGGTACCTTTCAGGTATTATGTCTTGGAGCAGCTGAATGTTCTCAGTGTAATAGAGCAGGTTAATAATAGTGTATCACAGGCATGATATAAGCCTCGGGGGTCTTCAAGTAGGGACTGGCAGTCCCGTGTGGCTCTTTAGCCAGAAACTTGCACCAAAGTCTATTTCTTTAGGACCCTCAAGGACCTGAGCCATTGGGCAGGCCACAGGGTGGAGAAAAGATGACTCCCGGCCCACTAAGGTCATCTCCAGAGAGTCTGGTCTACTCCTTGTCCCCTTCCCCACCAGCCCCACCATGAAAGGCCTGAAGAAATGTCTTATCAGAACCAGAAGGGACCCCTGAAATAATCCCAGGCCTTAAATTTGTTATCCAGCAGCTCCGGGATTTCTATATAGAAGGGGATCAAAGCTTCACCCTCTTTAGGTTGTTGTAAAGGTTAAACCAAGTGATGGTTGTCAAGTGCCTAGTACCTAGTAAGCACCCTATTAAAGGAGGGGGTGTGTTACTGTGCACTGTTTAGTAGTAGTGTGAGCATTGGCGTTGTTGGGGCACCTGGGTGGCTCAGTCGTTAAGCGTCTGCCTTAGGCTTCAGGTCATGATCCCAGGGTCCTGGGATAGAGTCCCACATCGGGCTCCGGGCTCGGCAGGCAGCCTGCTTCTCCCTCTCCCTCTGCCTCTCCCCCTGCTTGTGTTCCTGCCCTCGCTATCTCTGTCAAATAAATAAATAAAATCTTTAAAAAAAAAGAAAAGAATTGGCATTGTTGTCAGTGAAGAAACAGAGACTCAAAAAGGAAGGGAGCCTTGAATGAGACCCTGCCCGCAAAGTGACAGAACCGCTCCTATTTCAAGGCTCTTTCCACGGGACAGAGGGACTTCAGCTACCCCACTTGGAGGGTCTCTTGCTATTTATTTTGGCAGCTCTGACCTTTATGGCAAATGTCACCTGAGCCCCCGGAGGGAGCAGAGATTTAAACTTTTTAAGTTGTCTTCCTCCGCCTCTCTAGGCTCCGCAAAAACCAGCCTATAAGCACTGCCACTCAATTGGTGTCTTTATTCATACTGATTGACATTTCCCATGGGGAACTGTTGAAGGGCAGGGGGGCGGGGCTGAGCGGGGAGCCATGGCTTGGTTCTCCTCCAGCCAGTGGAGGAAGTGATGGGGTAGGGGCGTACTAAATAGAGTGAACAAGAAGAACCATCCCGTTGTGGGCTGAGATGCACGGGGGAGTGACTTCAGATAACCTGAGTCCTTCTGTCAAGAAATTCGATGTCCAAGTGGAAAAAGAGAAACAGAAAGCAAAGAACAAAGTGCACACAAAGCAAACTGCTAAGGTAGGAGACGTCCTAAGGCAGGAAGCAGTGAGAAGCCCGGTGTGTGGGGTGGCCAGGGGACCATGCCCCTATCCCACTGCCCCATGCCAGGCCGGGCTGTCGGGCCACCAGTGCCCTCTTGAGACAGTCTCTGTCTGTTGGCTCTGAGGGTGCTGTAAGCCACAGAAAGTCGTGGCGGGGGAGAGCCTGAAGTGTGGGAGCACCAGGGCAGCCCAAGGCGGGGCTGCATTGAGAATATCAAAGCATCTCTTTGGGGGTGGCTCTGGAGGGCTGGTGGGATATGGAGGGGGAGCTGAGGGCAGCTGGGAGGGGTACAATCAGCACCGTTCCTTGGGCACAGGGCACAGACACTGTCCAGAACCTTAAATTACCAGGGAGGGGTGAGCACGCCGATTAACTACAGAGCTGAAGGCTGCCAGGCCCATCCGGGTCCTTCCCTGGCACTCAGGGCTCCGTAGGCAGAAGACGATGGAGGGGCAGGGCCTGGGGGAGCCAGGGCCTGCTCAGCAGCCCAGCCAGTCAGATTTGATGCTTCCGAATTTCACACTCTTCAGACTTTGGTTCTCCAACTTCAGGTAGTACGCACCCTTGAAGAAGTAGCTGTGACCTGGCATGAGAAAGAGGGGAGCCTGTCATCACCCCATCCACAGACATAGAAGGTTCTGGGAGCTTTTGAGAGTCACCGGCCATACGGAACAAGCTTTTCGACCAGAGAAGACCCCTTGGAGACCAGAGGAAGGAGAATCGCTAGGGAAGTAAGCTCTCCGAGGCCCTGTGTCTTCATCTTGGAGGTGGGGATAAAGCTAATGACCTCTTAGAGCTTGTGGCGAGGATTAAATCAGATAACGTGAGCTATTATTAATATAAATAACAGCACTCCACTGAGCACGGGCACAAACGAAGCACTTCCCACAGACCAGAGTTGGCAAAACAGGAGGCTTCTGGCCCTGTCAGACCTACAGATGGCTTTGATTTGGCTCACACAAGTGTTTTGTTTTGTTTTGTTCTGGATGCTGAGTAAGTTGCCAACATATCTGGAAATTTCACACGAAAATATACATTTCTCACTTCCTTTTCAAACAGCCGAATACCTAATGGCTCGAGGCCCCCATTCTTGCAACAACCATGGGAAGCAGATGATTATAAATAAGCCAGGTGCATTCTGGTTCACCACAGACCTCACCCCTCCCTCCTGTCTGCCTTGCCTGCCTCACTCACCTGCGCTATTGGCCTGGCAACTATGGGCCTTAAACTGTGTGACTCCTGACATACATGACCTCATTTACTGTCTTGAAAATCCCAGCACATAGTAGGTGCTCCCTAGAGGCTTATTCTTGAAGATAATCCTTAACCGAGCCCCCCTAGATTATACACAGCTCTTTCTTGGACATGTGAGACCTTTCATCACAGGAGGTTAGGGCCATGTGATTCGCACAGGATAGGGGCTCAAAAGAAATCTTTCTGGAACTTAACTGCAACCTCCTCTAAAAAAAGCCAAACTGGACTCCTTTCCAGGTCCCTGCAGATCTCACAGAAACCTCAGGAACATGTTTTGCAAACTCCAAATGCTATCCCTTGCCGATACTGGTTGTATTTTATTCAGCGAGGGATCAGGGGCGAATGGAAGTGCGTGGGAGATCTTTGCCACATCAGCAACAGGGCATGACAAAGTCTGTCCTGTCTCATATGGAGCCATCCTTCTGCTAATGGGAGGCAGTCACAAGGCCTCCTGTGGAACCTGAAAAGGCCTGGACCAAACCCCAGAATGAATCCAGGGCACAGAGCCCATGTTTCTTGTTCCAGCAGGCCTCCTGCCCTCCCCTTCCCTGGCTCCAGGCCCTGCAGCTGTGAGGGGCCTTTCTGGGTCTTACTGCCTGGGGCCGGCTGAGTGAGCGGAGGTCAGGGGTCTGGATGCCTTCCCAGCACCGGGTTGAAGGGGCTGGTTTGTTTTCCCCCCTGAGCGCCGCCTGCCTCCCTGCACAATGAGGGAGTGTGTGCTTCGGAGGAGCTGGGCCCTGGATGGGGGTGGGGAGGCATGTCCTAGAAAGCGGACAGGGGCCTGGGCAGCTCACCACCGCCCTGCAGGTCCACTACGGCATCCAGGTTATCCGGGATGGCGTTCCAGGCATCGGCGATGAGCTTGGGGAAGCCAGGATCCATCTTCTTCTTGACTTCATTGTACCTGCAAGCAAACGGATATGAGGAACCAGTGGGACCTCCCTAAAGACCAGCCCTCCTCCAAACCTGGATGGGAGGGCCCAGCTGCCGGTTCCTAGCTGAGCCTGGGAAACCAGACCTAGCTCTACTGGGAGTCAGCTGGCTGGAGTGGAAGGCCAGGGAGTCAGACTGGGGCCTGGATGCCAACCCCACTACTCGTTAATTACGCGACCTTAACCAGTCCCGTAAAAGCAATCTTGTGATTATTGCTAACGTGTAAAGCAGTATGTTAACCGCTTTCCATATACTTTCTCAGTCAATCCTTGTAACAATCCCAGGACATGGTTACTACCGTAAGACCCATTTTACAGACCAGAGGCTTTGAAAGGGCACCCAGCTTCCAGGTGGCAATCCAACCCGGGCCTGTCTGGCTCCAGGGCTGCAAGTGGCTCTCTGAACCTCCACTTTACCAACTGTAAAATGGGGCTGTATTTAATGTTTTTAATTGACATATAAAGGAAATGAAAGAACATATGCAAAGTGCCTGTCTCTGTATCTGGTACTTCGTAGGTATTTGGGAAACGTTAGTCCCTTTATAAACTCTGATCCCCGCTGCGGTATGAGGAGCACTGGACAAGGAGCCCACAGACAGGATCCAGCCTCAGCGTTCTTTCACTGAGAAGCTTGGACAAACTGCTGCTTCTTTATCCCTCAGGTGGAGGTGACAATCCACATCCCGGAAGATGATCTCACTTGGGACAGCCAGGTTACAACGCACGGTGGTACGGGAACCCAAGCCCTGTTAGTCACGGGGCGGGCCTCCCGCCACCCCGGTCCCTGCTGCAGCTACCAGGGTGAGTAGTTATGCTGGGCTGGGCCTTTTATCCAGCTAAATACCTTGAGTATTAGCTGGCATCTTCTTCTGGGCTAGCAATACCGCCACCTTTTTCATTCCGGGGAGAATTTTTTGAAATGCTGGGGTCACTTTGATTCCTTTGCTTCTCCACTTACACTCAACCTATTTATTGTTCCCTAAATATTTAAATGAGCTCCCCCTCTGTCTGCCTGTGGATATTGCATTAATCAAGATAAAGTCCTGCCCTCGTGGAGCTCAGTTTCTAGACAGACCCGTGTTTGAATGGCGTTCTGGTGACGGCCAGGCTTTCCTCGGCTGTGCCTCAGAGTGGATCCTCACCCCGACGGCCAGCCCGACCACCCCGACCCGAGACCATCCCCCAACAGCTTCCCCTGTAAGTTCCCTTCTACAGGGGGCTTCACTTCCCCCTCCCCCCGTCACCCTGAGAACTGCCAGAAAAGCCTTCCTTGATCCCAGCTGCATCATAAGACTGCTTGCAAAACCTAACATGCTTCCTCGTGAGCTGGCGTCCCAAAGCCAAGTCTGCAGCTCCAAGTCCCAGCACTCCATCCACATCGCCTCCTCTGACACCCCTGCTCAGAGCTATGTGTCCTCTGCTTGTGTCCAGTCTGCCCACAGAGGGCAGGCAGGGCAGGAAGCAATCCCATTTTATAGATGCGGACACCAAGGCTCAGAGAAGTGAACTGATTTGGTTCCAAGTTCTTTTCCTCGAGGAAGAACATGTCATCATGGCAACAGAAAGTGCTAGCTCTGCAGGGGCCTGAAGCTCTTCATTTAGCGCTCTGTCCCCAGGCTCCTACAGTGCTTCCTGCTGGCTGTCTTTTAAAAAGGTTTCTTTTGGGACACCTGGGGGCCTCAGTCGGTTAAGGGTCTGCCTTCGGCTCAGGTCACGATCCCAGGGTCCTGGGATCGAGCCCCGCATCGGGCTCCCTGCTCAGCGGGAAGCCTGCTTCTCCCTCTCGCATTCCCCCTGCTTGTGTTCCCTCTCTCGCTGTGTCTCTCTCTGTCAAATAAATAAATAAAATCTAAGAAAAAAAGAACACAGACACTTGCATCCCAGCTTTTCCACGGGTGTGTATCCTTGAGACACTGCAGCTTCAGTTTCTTCACCTAGAAAACGGGGCTAATAATACCATCTACCTTAAATAAGAAATAAAAGTGAAATGCACATATGTCTATTTCCCTCATTCTATCATAAGCTCCACAAGGAAAAGTGTGACTATTTCTTGACCACTGCCTTCCAGAAGCACCCAGGTAAGTGCCTAGCACTTGGGAGATATTGAATATACATTTATGGGCTTCGTGGAAGCTTCCAGAAGCAGAGGCTGGGTATTCCCCGGCATAAGCTAGGGGAAGCCAAGCTGAAGGCAGATGTTTGTCCTCTGTCATCAGCGGTTCTCTGTCCGCCTCCAGGGGCCTCTGCAGACTCAGCTCCAGTAACAGTGTCTCGAGTTCATCGACCGCCTCTTTTGGGAGGCCCATCTGTCTCTCCTGAGCTTCAGATAAGGCCTTCGGCTCCACTGCTTTTATTTAAGTGTCACTGACCTACAGCAGGGCCTCCTGGACCCCAGCTTCGGAAAGTGGGCCTGTTGTAGAAAGGGACTGGGAAGCAGGTAGCTCTGCCCGAAACCCAGCAAGACACTGCCACGGCCCAAGCACCTGCGTGCATATACACACTCATGTTCACACGTGGCTACATCTGTCCTATGTGTTTCACATCCACAGGGGGCACTGGAGGGAGATTATAGAAGTCCTTCCAACACCATGAGTCGTAGACACTAGTCTTTATGATTTGATTCTGAGATTCACATTTCTGTGTGTCTGTGTCTCTCACTGTCCGCATTCTAAGATTTGGAGATTCAGGGCGCCTACCACACTGAGATGCCATTTGTAGTACGTGCTGGTGCTGAGGAGTGTTCCGGAGCCTGTGGGCGGAGAGTCCGCTCCAAGGTTTCCTGGCTGTGTTCCTTCTTGAGGCTTGCGATATCCATCAGCTTGAGCTGCTAAGTGTCTTAACAATACGTCTGGAATTCCTCCCTGACACAGGCAAACAGCTTCTGAATGCAGGGCAGCTGGGGGTGGGGTGGTGGGGAGAAGGGAAGGGGCAGAAGAGAGAGGCCTGGGAGGGAAGCTGGACTGTTCCAGGGATGGCAGACAAAGGGCCCAGATGCAGTAACAGCCCGAGGAGGAAGGCAGGGACCAGCCCCTGTGCTCCCCATCCCTTCCCACTGACCGAATGACCCTGAGGGTACCGGGGAAGGGCGTGGGGTTAGGGGACAGGAGATGCGGTTATCATCCTGGCTCTGTGGTCAACACACTTGCATTTAAGCAACATACACCAAGTTATTTAATTTCTTTGGGCAGTTTCCTTGTCTGGGGAATGCAAAGAATTATAATCAAACTCTGGAAGTCTGGGCAGTCTTTCCCTGACTGTTCTTGGATATTGGGCTCCCTGACCCATAGCCCTGACCATGGCCTCTTGGAATTGAACCCTTCCCTTTTGATGACCTAGAGCAGGGAACTACCTGCTTCCAAACTGGCCCCCTGCCAGTCTGCGCCCACAGACACTGGGCCTGTGGTAGACACGCCCGAGGGTGCCTGCTGCTTCCCGGGAGGCCTGATTTGGATGCTCCGGTGGGCAGATGGTACACCCATCTCTGTCTTCATCGTATTTTGTCCTCTGTCCCCTGCGCCCCGCGCCTTCACCACCCTTATTTCTGAGGACCCCGCTATCTCCGGTACAGTATAGAACAGTGAAGAATAAATAGCATGTTGTCTGGGAGCCAGAATTCCAAGGTTCAAATCCCAACCTGCCACGACATGGCTGTGTGACTTTAAGCTAGACACTTAACCTCTCTGAACCCCAGTTCCCTCATCTGCAAAATGGGAACAATAGTAACAATACTGATCTCATAAAGCCCTTGAAATAGTGTCTAGCATATAGCATCAGTAGTAGAAGCTGTTAGCTTTATTTTTATTACCCCCTTTTGCAGCTTGTCTCCCCCAGATGGGAGGCTTTGGAGAAGGAAAGGAGGTTCTGACCAGTCCCATACCAGCAACGTGCACAAGGATGTTCATCACTCAGGGACCTTTCAGAGGCCCTGCAGCCCTGGCAGGTTAGAGGTCAGAGAGGGGGCATCCGTGGCCCCAAACCGCCGACCCTGACCCAGGAAACAGGAAACCACAGAGCTTCTTCTCCATGTCCACATGGCTGGCTATGCTGTTCTCCTTTCTACTGCCCCCGCCCCTCCGCCACCGCATCCTCACCGCTAACCCCCTTACCTCCAGAACTTGTCTCCAGCAAAGATGTAGGTCTTCTTGTTCTTGCTCCAGTTAAAGGCAGCATCCACGCGTTGAACATCAGGGGGCAGCCCCAGGCTGGTCAGCGGCTTGGGGTACCCTCGCTCCAGGGTGCTGGCCGAGTAGACCCAATATTCATTCCCTGGGGCGGAAGCAAAGGGCGTTTTGGTGGCTGGTGCTGAAATCCCTCAGCCTGGTCTGTTCCTCCCATCATCTGTCTGTCGGGGACCCCACTGTGGCCATTCTCAACAGGGACACGGGGTCCCGCTCACTTCCAGTTTCGTGCCCAGAATCAGGACTCAGGTATATGGTTTTACCAACTGCTTACAGAAGCTGCCTGGCCAAGGAGATGAGTGGGGGCGGTGGGGTGCCTCCAGCCCTTGCTCATCCACCAAGCCACGTATGCTAAATACGCCTGCCATGAAGACCTCTTCCCTGGCGCCACAGCCCAGGACTACTCTGGGATGGAGGATATGGGGACCCGGCTGGTAGAACATGTACCTGTTATGCGGCCGAGGCTTTGGCCGCCCCAGAAAACCGTCCCTGTGCTCACACCTCAGACCAGGGCAGGCTCCTGTCCGTCCTCCCTCTCCTGCCATAGCCTCCTAGCTTGTGAGCTCCGGGAGGGCAGGGCCTGGATCCCTGGCACACTGTAGGTTCAGATGAAGGCTGGATGCACAGGGTTTCCCAAATGTTGGCCACGTGACCCTACCTTGATCATTTTTACCGCTTGCAGAGACTTTCTGTGCTATCACTTACTTCATATTTTGCTTTCAAGGAATTCATCTTGAACTCCATAGAATTAAATTATTTATTTTTTTGGAAATAAATTTATTTTAAACGTTAAAAATGTCATCCCCTTTTAAAAAGTTCTGGCTAAAATTGTTGTCTGCCAAAGGCTCTAACATTAGAAAAGCGTTAAGAGACACTTTTTAGTGCCGGACATACCGGCACTAAACTGTGATTTTTCCTTCTAGAAGAGGAATTAGAAGGATTGAAAATTAAAAGGTAATGGGATGTTCACTCTGTGGGCTAGTGCTGTTTGATGTTGGGTGTCTGAGCCAATTTCCCAGATGAAGCCCACGCTTTCGGAACTGATGGTTGAAAGAACAGATCCAGAAAGGAGAGGGAGCCCCCACGGGTACACAGGGACCATGGTGCAGAGCCCTGGGGAGCCAAGGGTCAGGCAGAACCCTTCCCACACACCTGCAAAGAACACAGCCTTCTCCTCCTGCGGGGCCTCGTACACAGCATCGATCTTTTCTGGGAGCTCAGGCCAGAATGTGGCTACCAGCAGGGGCCCCATGGGCTTGTCCCGTGGCGTCACTGTCCGCCAAATGAACCTGGGGTGGGGGGCAGGGGACACAGGAAACCACATCTTCGGTCACTCTGCAGCTGTTCCCACATATGCCTCCCCACGCCCACTCAAAAACTTCCCAGCGATGATGCCCTCAGAGGGGGAGGCAAGGTCAAAGGCATACTGGAGAAGGACTGGAGAACGGGCAGAGCCCCCTCTGCAAAATGCCAGGGCTGAGAAGCCACATTTTTGCTCCCTGTCTTGCTCCCTCCTCCAGGAAGCCTTCCCTAATTACCTCTGTCCATACCATATTATTCCTCCTCGGAGTCTTTTAACACTGAGTGCCTTGGAATAGTAGTTTGATTGTGTTTTAAAAATGTCCCTTACTAAATCAGAAGGCCACTGAGGCAGGGGCCGATGGTACTCAAAGTATTTCCTGAATTGGAATGTACGCGTGCACTTTGGCAAGGGTGAGAGCTATTATTATTTATGGAGGACCTACTAAGTGCCAAGCACTTTGTGTGTCGTGTAAAATGCAACCTTCACAATACAACAAGATAATATGCGCTCTTGGTGGTCTACCAGCATCTACGATACATTTATTTCCCTATCATCCTTCCTCACACAACTCCTGTGTTTATGATCCAGGCTTGCCCATAATTGGACCCCATCCCCATTCTGCTTAGCTTAAGCCACTGGTCTCCAAGTTTGATCCCCAGACCAGCAGCATGAGCATCGTCTGGGAACTGGGAAACACAACTTTGCTGGGTCCCACTCGAGACCTATGCACCAGACTCTCTGGGCTTGGGGCCCAGCAATCTGTTTCAACAAGGCTTCCAGATGATCCTAATGCATGCCAACGTTTGAGAACCACTGGTCTAAGCCTATCAAAGCTTAGCATTTCTTGGCAATTGGCATTGATTCAGCAGTTACTGTATGATTTATGTGGGCCCAAGGAGATTGAACAGACTTGTAATTCACAGCTGGGGAACCTCTCACTCTCTCCTGCTGGATGTGGCCAAGGAAGCCTACTGCCCCCATGGCCTCAAGGGACCCGGCCTTGAGGGGAAAACAATGCAGAGGATGGCAGTGGACAAAGACATCACTGAGTCACTGAGCCTCTTTCTGCCCCTGGAGACAACCCCACCTCTGGACTCTATACCACGTGAGAGCGGTTTCTCTCCGCTGTGTAAGTTGGTTTGAGCTGCGGATCCCTGTTACTTGCAGCCAAAACATCCAGCTGCAGGAAGGTATCACCATCCTAACTTGGCAAATGAAACTCAGAGAGATTATGGTATTGCCAGGATTCAAACCCAGATCTGCCTCCAAGGTTTGGGTTTAATTATCTTGCGGTATTACTCTTCTCATCCCCCCAGTGCCTACCACCCATTTTTGCACATGGCTGGTGCTTATTTACTGGTTAACTCAACGAACCCATCAAACGCTCATCAACTTCCTTTTGAAATTACGCTGTGTCAGGCCAGGGATGGCTACAAACCAGGGCCTGGGCTCTGCACCCTTTCCTAGGGCCACATGTCTCAGCTCCGAATGTCAGGGCCTCCTGAGTGGGAAGTGCTCCAGGCTAAGGACAGTGCTGGACAGTAGGGCCTGATGGTACCTGACTTCTCACTGCATTTTGAGTCTCCTCTCTCTCTCTCTGCATTCTGGCCCTCTCCCTGTTGGCCAGAAGACTCTGCAAAAAAGCAGGGCATCTGCCCCCCCCAGCACCTAGCCCGGTGCCTGGACCAGAGGAGGTGCTTCACAAAAGTTCACAGAACATCTTCAAGCCTCATCAGGCTCCCTCCATCCCTCCCCCAAGCCAGGAATTCTCATATCTCTGTGGCTCCGCTCCTGCAGGACCCCCCTGACTCAAATACCTTCCCAACCTGTCAGCTCATCACTGCCCCCTGGGTCTGCTTCTCCTTTAAAGGCCCTGGACACTCGTGGGTGTCCAGGCAAGCATTTTCCAAATGCTTCTGCAATTCCATTCCTCTCATTCAGCTGTGGACTGCTTTCAGCTCTCCCTGCCTCTGTTTCCCAGACTTGACTGCCACTGTTCACACTTCAGTGTGCGTAAGACTCACAGGGGAATCTGCGAAAATGTGGATGCCTAGAGCCCACTCCCAGAGATTTCAGTCAAGAGGGCCGCGGGGTGGGCGCAGAACCCACACTCCTCACATTCACACCCTAGGGGGCCCACGGACCTCTCTTTGAGAATGCTACTCTAGGCATTAGGTGGCCCCTCTGCTCCCAGCACACCATCTCCTGCCCCGAGCTCCTAAAGCAAAGTAGCTGGCACAGTAGGTGCCAAAGAATTGTTTGTTGACAATACTAGCTAGTATGCTCGAATACACTTACCCTGTGTCAGGCTTTATTCTAAGCATCTAGTCTTACAGCATCGAATCCCTACAACAGCCCCATGAAATAGGTTAGAATACCAGTTCCATTTTATAGATGAGCAAATTGAGGTACAAAGGAGACACATAATTAATTAATTTGCCTCTAATCATACAACCAGTAAATATCAGGTCCAGGATTCCAACCCAGGCAATCTGACTCCAGAGGCCATTCCATCAACTACCACACCTTATGGATGGATGGATGGATGGATGATGGACAGATGAGTGATGGATAGACGTATGTCCGTATGTACAGATGGACGATGGACAGACCCTTTAATGCAGTCCTAGATAATGTCTGCCCTCCACTGGGAGGGCTAGGGAAGCTGGGTGAGTCTCAGCACTTGGTTGATTGAGTAGGGGCCTTTATCTCTCGCATGAAGGACACCACCTCTCCCCTGTGGTTACCTGCTCCTCCTACAAAGAACGATTTGGCTATCTGGGGTCAAGGCCATTCCAGGAGAAAGCCTGGGGGAGCCTGGATTATTGTTTCCAATTCTTCTCTCCACCCTTATCTTAGAATCACACATCCATGTGCGTTTGCCATGTGACCTCACAGCACCACCCTCTACGATAGGTGTTGGGCCTGGCCATGTGATTTGCTTCAGTCAATGGAATATTTTCAGACATGATGTGAGTGGAGGCTTTAAATGTGCTCGTGTGGTTTGATTTGGCCTCTTGCGCTTGTCATCCGCCACGAGCAGCTGCTAACCCCAGGAGAAGGAGTGACATGCAGAACATACCCGAACCAAAAACCACAGCCTGAAGCGCAGACACCTAGCAGACCCACAGACTAGGAGAGAGCAAAAGAGATGCCCGTTGCGGTAAGACACTGACATCTGGAGGCTGTCTGATACACAGGACAAACTGTCTCTACAGGCCATTCTGTGAAGCCCCCAGCAGGCTCCCTGACCACGGGCTGGGGGCAGAGGAATAATGGGGAACGGGCAGAGGGCAAGGTCAAGAAGCAAGCTCCCGCACTCACCGGTCCTTGAAGAAGAAGATTTCCCCACGGATCTGAGAGATGCCATCAAAGACAATGTCCTGCTTGCAGATCTCAGGAGTGACGGGCCCCAGAGTTGGGGTGGGGCCGGTGCCCGTGCCAGCATCAGGGGAGGCTCCTGCAGGGGGCAGACGTGACCTCAGACTCTCCCCAGCTCTAGGGGCTCTCCCCACCAGGCTGAGCCCCCAGGGCTGCCCACCCCAGCCTGTGAAGGGTCAGAAGAAATAGCATTCTGGTCTTGGACTGAGTGCAGGGACGACCCAGCGATGACGCTTGGACGTGGGGGGAGGGCAATAAAGAGAAACCAGAATCCCAAGCACCTGGTACTTGACAAATGCTCTTTGCTGACGTCACCTGAACCAGTCCTCACCACATCCCTGGCAGGAGGTGCTGTTATTACTTCCATTTTACAGATGAGGAAACTGAGGCCCACAGAGGTTGAGTGACTTGCCCAACCATTCAAACGCAAAGCTCAGGTTCTTCAGCCCGCAGGAGAGTCAGGGCCATCAGCGGCCACCTCTGCGTCCAGCATCGGGTGTGTGACACTTTCTCAAGGATTCATCCCTTTGCCCCTCATGGCAACCGGCCACAGTTTAGAGATGAGGGAACCGAGCCCAGGGAGGTAAACACCTGCTTCATCTCTTGCTGCTCGTGAGCGGCAAACACACTCGAACCTGGCGCCTCTCCCTTGATTTAGTGTTCTTTCCCAAATCCGTGTGTCCCCAGCCCTGTCACCCACCACCATTTCCACTACTGTGACTTGGTCCAGGACCATTTCATAGTGACTTTTTTTTAAAAGGGCCCACTCTAGCCTCATTGTAAGCGCTAATAAGTAAAGCACCAGTTTCAAGCTCTGGTTGAATTGTGCCCATCACACATTAAAATAAAAGAATCAGGGGCGCCTGGGTGGCTCAGTTGGTTAAGTATCTGTCTTCAGCTCAGGTCATGATCCTAGGGTCCTGGGATCAAGTCCCGCCATCAGACTCCCTGCTCAGTGGAGAACCTGCTTGCCTCTTTCCTTCAGGTTCATGCTCTCTCTTGCTATCTCTGTCTCTCTCTCTCCAAGAAATAAATAAAATCCTAAAAAGAAAAGAATCGGGATAAAACTAGACACTTTCACTCCCCGTATCATCAGGGTCTTTCCATATGCTGGGCAATTCTGCCCTGTGTTTGGCTCATTGTCCTGGATTCTAAACCTAACTTGGTGGATGAAACCTGGTGACCCTGGGCCAGAAGGGTCACCTTCCTTGGGCCTCAGCTGACTCACCTAGAAAATGGGGAGTCAGTTTCTCCCCTGCCGACCTCACGCAGTGGCTCCGGGGAGCCGAGAGGGGCATGAACGCTGGTGTTATTTGTAATGGAAAAGGACCATCCAAAGCAAAGGGACTAATGCTTGTAGGGTTGCTCTGTTATCCCCAGACGAGATCAACGCTCCTGCCTCCTGCCTTTGTCTCCTACAGTCCTGGAGAGATGGGACCTTGCTGGTTCCAAAGCCCTGGGCTTCCATCCCAGACTGCATGACCTCCCCAGACCCCCATCCGGATGCCCCCCTATGCTGAGGGTTACCGTAGAGGTCTTGAATGCCTTTGATGTCATCGTGGGACAGGCGGAAGTTCTTGGTGTAGGTGTAAATGGGAGCCATCAAGGCTCCAGGGTCCTCAGAGTGCTCCAGCCCCATCGCGTGGCCAAACTCATGGGCTGCCACCAGGAACAAGCTGTACCCTGAAGGCCGCAGGAGGGGAGGGGGGGCAGAGAGACCGGGACAGAGGTGAGAGAGCAGTGAGGCTCTGGCCCCAGCGATGGGGACTTTGAGGATAGCACCATGGTGGGGCTAAGAGCCGCGCAGATGGCTCGTACTGATTCTCCCTTCTGAGAATTCAGGGACCGAGAGACTATGCCCATTGCTTTCGAGTAGGGTCAGCCAAAGTCCTTTCCAGGGTGGAATTCATGGGAGCTATAAAGGAGAGCCAGAAGCAGCGACAAATCCTCTACTTCCAGTCCCATTTGTTAAAAATCCTGTTTTCTGGCTCTTTGTGTTTCTCTACAAAGAGTAGGGGCAAAACCTGCACTTCAGGGTCCCCGAAGAGGTTAAGAGGGTAGGTCCACCATTTCTTCCCCAGGAAGCAGTAAAAACCACTCTCCCTCAGAGTGGTTGCCCAGACTCAGCCACAGAGGGCAAACCCCACTGCATACCCTGTTGTAGGATGAATTGCGTCTCCCCAAAAGATAAGTTGAGTTCCTAACCCCAAGCACCTGTGAACGTGACCTTATTTGGATATAGCATCTCTGCAGATAAATTAAGTTAAAATAAGGTCATACCGGGGTGGGGTGGGCCCTTAATCCAACGTGACCTGTATCATTCTAAGAAGAGAAAATACACAGAAGGGCATGTAACAAGAGAGGCAGACACTGGAACAATGCAGACTTCCAAGGGAATGTGGTCCTGCCAATGCCTTGACTTTTAGACTTGTAGCCTCTGAAATGCACGAGAATAAATTTCTGTTGTTTTAAGACACCCAGTTTGCGGCACTTGGTTATGACAGCCCTGGGAAACTAATACACACCACCAGTATACCACACCAGCTCTGGAGTCTCAAGCCACTCCAGCAGAGGGAGAATCCCACTTTGAAGTAGACGCTGGGGCAGAGCAGGTAGCATCAGGCTATGTCCTAGCATGGTGTTTGGCGGGGGTTAAGAAAACCTCTTTTGGCCAGCCTCTTTCAGTTAGCATGATCCAAAGTCCACCTCATCGTGAGTAAAAAAGAAGAAAAGTCACAGAAAAAGAGGCTGATCTAATTCTGGCAAGCCCTGGACCATCCTCTTACCTGGCCATCGGGGCCCTCAGGGAGCTTTGAGCCCAATGCCATGGGGCCCTGCAGACTAGAGTGGGCACAGTGCCCCCACGAAGCCTGCTCACTGCACTGACCACGCGGTAAGGTCGTGGCCTATCTCCTGGTCACTCTCTTCCCCAACCTGTGCGCCCTGGAGGGCAGAGAGCCGTCTCAGGTGGCCCAGTCCTCAGCACTCAGCACTGTCACAGACCCCCTCATTCACAACTTGGCAAAGGATGGTGTCGAAGGGGCAGGGAGGGCTCTAGGGGCTCTCTCGTGATGCGTGGAGGGTGGCGTGGGAGGACGAGGCTACCTCTGTTCTCCTCCTTTCTCCTGCCCGCCCAGCTTCTTAAAGGCAGCTCTCCATTGGAATGGGAATGCCTCATAGGGGCATCATTCTCTGATATAGGGTACCCTGTGCCCAGCACTGAATGTTTGGGGTAGTAAGAACCCCAGCTGGAGGGGTGGTCAAGGTCAGGAGGGGAAGCGCAGCTTCCCGTGGATGGGCAGGACCTCCGCCAACACAGTGTCTCTACCAACATGGGGCTGTCGGGGGAGTGGTGTCTATACCGGGAGTGTGTGGGAGGGCCCAGGAATGTTTCCGGTGCAGGCGCGGGGCGGCGTCTGGTGTCAGAGCCGTGTACCTTGGTCGGGGCAGAAGCCCCATTTGCGGTCGTCGTCATAGTTGGCTGTGGTCGCGCACCACATCTTCCCATCGCTGCGGCCCGCGCTGGTACAGCTCTCATGCTTGTTGCCCAAGAAGGTGAAGGGGAAGACACAGGGGGCCCCTTCCGAGTTCCCACCAACAGTGGACATGGCTGTGGAGTGAGGGACATGGGTCACGGAGCAGTAAGGTATCTGAGGCCACTGCCAGGGAACGACACGATGCGGAACGTTAACGAACCACGCTCACTGAGCACTCGCTCAGCCCTGGGCCCTGGAGCAAGCGCTTTATACACGTCTCTACAATCCTGTGCAGTAGGGACCATGGGATGGGAAACGGGAGCTTGGAGAAATTAAGAAACTAGCCTGAGCAGCTACTGCTAGAAGTGTCAGGGCTATGATTCAAACCCACGCAGATTCCAGAGCTTTACTCAGCCTCCCATGGATGGGGCCAGAGGGACCAGAGGTAGAGGGGGCTGGGCAGAGCTAACGGTGCCCACATACTTCCTTAGACCGTGAACGTCCTCATGCTGGGTCCTGTGGAGGACCCACCTGGGTCTCCTGCAGAAAGCAGGTGCTTGGTAAAGAGCTGCTGGAGGAAGTAGAAGGAAGCAAGGAAGGGAGGGAGGAAGAAAGGAAGCCGGGAATCCTTACTGCAAAACAGAAACCACAGGCTAGAGATACAGAGAGCAAAGAAAGGCAGGGAAGAGAGACTTCAAGATGAGACGGAGAGAGAGAGAGGGAAATGATTACCAGGGAAGCCGAGGGAATGTGGACCATTCAGGCAGGGTCCTGAGCCGGCCAGACATTAGGCATCCCCAATTTGGCTCAACGGGCTATTGGTGTCCATGCACCATCTGTCCCGATGTGGGTGCCCATGCTGTCCCAGCCGCTCAGCACTCTGGCCGGCAGCCCGGTCCTGGGGAAAGGAGGAGGCGGGGGTGGGGTGGGGAGGGGTCTCTGGGAGGTTTTCTCTCACAGGGCGGGCTGCTGGCCCTGGGGAGGCAGGGGGAGGCGGTGACACCCACCAGTCTCGGGGCAGAAGCCATACTTCTTGTCGCGGTCATAGTCCTCGGTGGTGCCGCACCAGCGGTAGCCGTCTGTGCGGCCCTCGGTGGTGCAGCTGTCATAGGAGGTGCCCTGGAATCGGAACGGGAACTTGCAGGGCTGTCCGTCAGCGTTGCCACCCATGGTGAACAGGGCTGGGAGGGCGGGGGAGAGAGGGGAGGGGTGCGAGTATGAGAGGCCACCCGCCTGCTTGGCTGAGGATCGGCTGGGCACTTGCGTGGGGCACAGCGCTGGCGGCCAGGTCACACCAGTGAGGTTGTAATGTCATGAAAATATTCAAAACCTGTCTCTAGTGGTTGATGAATTGATGTTTCTCTGGGCTCCTGGAGAGCATTCCTGCCTCCTTGGCCAGCTCGATCCCTCCCCCTGGGACCTTAGGGACGCCTCCCTCAATCCACCCGAACGCCCTCCTCCCAACAATGAAATGGTTACCACCTGGCACACAGCACGGGGTTCTCCAGAGCCCGGCCCACACCCCAAGGTAACTGTCCACACTGCCTGGCCATGCAGACTGGGGTTGGCAGGACCACAAGGGTCTTTCCACTGGAGAGATAGGAAAACAGTTCTCAGAAGGCTGATTCTGGAACTGCTCCTGGTCATCTCTTTCTTGCTCACAGTCTTTGCCACGCACGCTCGCGCGCGCGCGCGCACACACACACACACACACACACACACACACACACACACACACACACAGGAAACTTCACCTCCCTTTCAACCCCAGGGGCTTTCCTGGATGGCCCGCCGTGGTCCCTGCAGGAGAGAGGAGGAGAAGAGGGGGAGAACGGAAGGGAGGCGGTGTCTTCAGAAACCTTTTAACACACGCTCTGAGCTCCCTCTCTGACCTCCCCAAGACAGAGGCTGTGACTGGACAATTGGGGGAGAGTAGGGTTCAGAGTCAGGGCTTGTGTGTCTTGGGTTCTCCGCCCGCTCCCCCATGCCTTCATCCACCCCGAAACTACAAAATGGTGTGTCTCTGGAATTGCCAACTAGCAAAACCACAAGTGCGTAACAAGGACCATCTGTGCGCAAAGGCGCCAGAGGTGACCTCATCAGCCCCCGTTAACTCCACCATGACCAAAATGAGGGCCAAGGATCACAGGACCAGGGCCCCATATCCTCCTACTACCCTCTCCCCAACCAAGAGACCTTCCCCCCGCAGTGGCAGAAACAATGAGCCGAAACTGAAGCCAGATGCCTTGGTGGCCTCAGAGAAGGAAAGGCAAAGCGGTAACCTCCACAGAGGCAAGCCTCTGCCTCTGGCCTCCCAACAGCTGCATGTCTACCACCCAGGAAGCCCCCATCTCCTTTCAGATCCTGCCCCCAACAAGGATAAAGAGAAGCGGACACTGACTCAGCATCAGGAGGGGCTGAGTAACCAGGACATCTATCCCAAGACCCAAACACGGGCGTGTTGTACGTACTTGCATCTGGCTAAAGACCAAGTAAATGGCTAATGGCCAACGCAGGGAAAAACCAAACTTATGAATTACAGCTGTTTCCACTTCTACGATCAAGGCATTCTGTTCTAATCACAGGGACTGACACATGGCAGGGTTAACTCTGCTTGAATCCCTGCTGGGAAAGCAAGATACATAAAATACTTTTGTTTAAAATTTTCTGACTTATTAATGGTCAATGGCTTGAACTCTTACTTAATACGAAGTACTGTGCAAGCTTTGGTATTAAAAGCGTAAACAGGAACACGATTAACTAGCTCTTTGTTCCTTTCCTTCTGTTAAGATGGCCGGTGCTCAGTGCTCAGTTGCAACAGGGTCAGAGAGATGGACAAATGTGTAAAATTACAGCCAAAAGAGGCATCTATAGATCAAAGAGTCTTTACGGGATGGAGAAGAAACAAGCATTTACAAAATTCATTTTTGGATTTTCTCTGATTTCCCCCTAGTTTTCTGGGCTTTTGACCTCTAGGAACATCCAATCTAACAATGTGACCAGTATGAACATGTACACGTTATCTTTTTATGATTTCTGCTTGAGGTGTGTCTCATTGTGAAGGATATATTAAAAAAGGATTGAGTGTGTATGTCAGTACCCTTACCCCTTTAAAAAACTTCTTCCTCTATATGGTTTCAAAATATCTGAAAATGTTATGTCCCAAGCATTGGCAAAAACACGTACAAAAATACTGAGTCAGGCCTAATGCCTTTGCCAAGACACAGAGATGCAGACACAAGCAAAAAGACCCAGAGAGGCAGATATGGAACAGCCCCCACACCCAGATGTGTGCTTGTCACACACACACACATACACACATGCACGCGCACACACGCACACACTGGAAGAATCAGCGTCAGAACCAGGAACAATGGCTGACATTCCCAGGGCCGTTGTCCCCAAGCCGGATTGGGTACCAGCCTCGGTGTCTGAGTCTTGCCTCCCAATCCTGCTGTGGGGCTTCCAATCCATCCCCCCACCTCTCCTCATGTCCTTGAGGCTCCCATCCTCGCCTGGGGGTAGAGAGTGGTTCTAGGGAGAACCACCGGGCGTTTTAGCAGTTCTAAGTTCATTCTAGTGCACACTAGAAAAAAAATAATTTACACATCAAACCTGTGATTTCACAAATATTGCTAATGGCAAAACCAACCAACCAACCAACCGATTTAATGAAAGTATCATGTAAATAACTGTGAGGGCGAGAAGGATGCAGCCATGACCGCGGCTCACTCGAGGATGGTGTGGGGGGAGGGGATGCTGGCTGAACGGCAGGGTCAGGCCTGCTGAGGAGTGGGGAGGGCGGGGGAGAGCGGGGGACCGCCTGGGGAGGTGGAGGCTGAGGAGGAAAGCCTGGAGCCGGGCGGCTGCTCACCTTCGTGGGGGCAGAAGCCGTACTTGCCATCCTTTTCGAAGTTGTAGGTGGTGGAGCACCAGAGGAAGCCGTCGGAGCGGCCGGTATCCGTGCAGCTGGTGTACTCCCGGCCGTTGAACAGAAAGGGGAATTTGCAGTACTCCCCGTCGGCGTTCCCGTACTTCACGCGGACCACTAGGGCAACACAGGGTGGATAGTCAGCCTCTCTAGGTGCTTCTTTGGAGACCAGGATTCTGACTCAGCCGGGTTATGTGACCTCCCTCCGGCTGCCGGCTCTCTGCTCCCATCAGAGCAGATGGAGGGGCCCGAGGCGGCCAGGGAAGCCATGGTCCTTGCGGCCAAGGGACAGCGAGGCATGCAGAGGACCAGAGAGGAGAGCCGGCCATGACCCGGATGTTCACTCTCTTACCTTGCCCTTCTCCCAGGGTCCACAGCTCATCGTCGTCAAAGTGCGAGTCTCCCCCAACGCCAGGGCCCGGGGCAAAGGCATGAGCCAGGAGCCCGTCCTTGCCATCGAAAGGGTATCCGTCTCCATGCTCTGCAACACACAGGGTCTCGGCTTCCAGCTGTCCCAGCTGGGCTCCGAAACCCAGCCACACCCCCCTCCCTGGGCCCCTGGCTGCCCTGACATCCGTCCCCTTCCCTGTCCTGGTGCAGTCATCCAGCCCTGGGAACACAGCATCTCGGTAGAGTTCCTGACTTGACTGTTACCATCCTACGGTCTACACTCCCCCCTCCAGTCTATACGGCCCCCAGTATCTCTACCGCTGACCTTCACTGTCTACACCAGTGCCGGTGACATCATACCTACCCACAGACTAACGTGCCACCCCCGTGTCCTCACCACTCTGTCACTGTTCTTCGTCTATACCGTCGTCTGTATCGCCTACCCCACATCCACACTGCCGTTTTAGCCCCATCCCTTACCCTCAAGTCATACCATCGCCAATATCCACATTAACCCTCATGTCTACTTCGCCACCCAGTGCACACCACCGAGTGTCAACACCTTTGCCCGTGCCACTTACCCACATCACAATAGCACTCACAATGTCCACACCACCCACCTTCACGTCTACACTGCCGCCAGTGTTCACAAGACCAACCCACATGGCGTCCTTGATCCCGGTGCTAGTCCACTTCCTCTGGAGTCTACACTGCTCCACTGTCTTCTGACCCTCTCTCACATCTAGAATTCCTCGGTGTCCGCCACCAAAAGAACTTTCTGTGATGATGGGGATAGTCTTTGTGCCATTCAATTCAAGAGACACTAATCTCACATGGCCACTGAGCAGCTGAAATGTCGCTAGTGTGATGGAGAAACTGAAATTTCAGTTTAATTTAATTTTAACTAATTTAAACGTGAATGGACCTATGTACCTAGTGGCTACCACATTGGGCGGTGCACACAGACCACCTGCTTTCGGGATTACACCGCCTCCAGGGTATGCCCACTGTCACCTTACCTGCCCCCACATCAATGTGGCTGCCCAGGGTCTACATCTTCTACTTCCCTGTCTAAGCTCTGCTCAAGACCCCGGGCCCCTCTAATGGCCAGACCGCCCCCTTGTCTTTGCACCGGCTCTCTGCTGACCCCTCTTCTGCCTACCCCAGCGGCCAAAGTTGATCATGATGTCAGCCTCTCCATCGCGGATACGAGAAAACCGTAGCGGAGTTACATCACTCCAGACTTGGAAGGCACGAGCAAAGGCATCATCCACCGTCTCGGGATCCAGATCCGGTGTGTAGCCAATAATCCTGCCGTGGGGGGAAATGCATGTGAGGGTGTCTGTGTGCACAAGGGAAAGGGAGTATGCATACGCACACGAGCATGCACGTACATGCCCAGGTGTGTGTGCAGCTGTGTGACCATGCGTGGATGTGTGTGAATGTGTGTGCAGGTGTGTAGTTTGCGAGTGTGCCTGAGCACGTAAGGAGCGCGCGGGTTTCTGTGTGCATGTATGACTGTGTATGCACGGGCAGGTATGTGTGTGTGTGTGTGTGTGTGTGTGTGTGTGTGTGTGTGTGTGGAGCAAAGCTTACTGGGAGAACAGCCCACCCAGAATGCCTTGAGCTTCCGTGGAGTCCTAGACCAGCCCACATCTCCATGCCCTGGCTCAAGTCTCCTTTCTCACCTCTGGCTGGTGGGCGGGGAGGCATGAATAGTGAGTGCATTAAGGGCTACGGGGCAAAGATCTCACCCTTGGAATCTAGCATGAGCCAGGCAGAGGAGAGCTCTCAGCCCAATTAACAACCAATGATAACAACTCTCTGATAGAATATAAAACTCAATTAGCAGCCAATCATCAAATCCCTCCACCAGCCTTAAAACTCAATTAGCAGCCAATCATCAAATCCCTCCACCAGCCTTAAAACTCAATTAGCAGCCAATCATCAAATCCCTCCACCAGCCTTAAAACTCAATTAGCAGCCAATCATCAAATCCCTCCACCAGCCTTAAAACTCAATTAGCAGCCAATCATCAAATCCCTCCACCCACCCCAATGAGCCCATCTAAGAACAACAGTGACTCGCATTCCTTACGCTCTCACTGTGTGCTGGACGCTGACACATATAGTGACCCATCATATACATGACCAAGCTTAGTTCCCAACGAACCTTCGAGGAAGGTCATGTTTTAGCCCCATTCTGTAGACTGGAAAGCCAAGGCTGAACGCATGCAACCTAACTAGCCCAATGCCCCAAGGCTAGGAAATGTGAGATTCAAGCTCCAGTCTGACTCCAGTTCCTAAGAAAACTTCATAGGCAAACTCCTTGAGCTGCCAGGCCCTCACCAGATACTCCCTGGGTCCCGGAGAAGGGAGAAGGCAAGGCCCAAGGAGACCCAGTGTCCCATAGCCCCAGGGCCCTGCCTCCAGCCGCCCTGGCTTGGCACCTGTATGTGATCTGGTTCTTGTCCCACTTGGGCTTGCGGGGAAAGAAGTTGTAGTTAGCCACGTCGGGGTTGCCGCAGCGTGGCTTCCGCATGGTCTCGATGGTGCTCTGGTCGAGTTCCCCCGTCTGGGGCAGCCCGAAGAACTTCTGCATCTTCTTCAGTGTGTCCTTCAGCACAAACAGGTTGCAACTCTCCTTGGGGCAGCCGTAGAAGGTGTTCAGATATTGCTGGAAGAAATGAAACACCCCGAGGCCAGCAGCCATGTGAGGATGGCATCCTGCTGACCCAAGGAGTCAGGGGCCCAACGGTCCCAGGTAGCATCCCGGGTTCCCAAACCAGCTCTGTTGCCCACTAGCTGAGTGACATAAAAGCTGTAACGCGTGGCTTGGGGCACGCATTGGGTGCTTACTATATGCCCCATATAGCAATTCTAGAATGCAGTTACTCTTATTCTCTCCCTCATACAGAGAAATAAATTAAAGCCCAGAGAGGTTAAGAAACTTGCCTACAATCCCACAGCTCACAAACGGCTGAGGTGGATTTGGACCCAAGCCATCTGGCTCCAGAGCCCGTGCTCGGAACTATTAACTCTCTGCCACTCTTCTTTACCTCCGCCGACTTAATTCACCCGACTGCTGATGACAGCAGGATTGGTTTTCTCACTTTCCTTATAAAGAGATTCAAGGCTTATGTGCCTGGACTCCAGCGGCAGACAGACCTGGGTTCCAATCCCGGAGCTGTCATTTCTAAAAAGAAAATCGTTCTGTCCTCCGTGCTCACTGAGGCCTAAACAAAACAGATCTCTAGGGAGTTTCAGGGACCAACTGGCTCATTTATCTGTTCAACAAATATTTTTTTGACTCCTACCGTGTGCCAAGCCCTGTGCCACTATTGGGGAGAAACTGGTGAACACGGCAAATGTTTCTAGTCTCCAGGGTTCAAATCCCAGTGCAGGGAGGCAGATGGACCACAGTCCGTGGAAAACTGGATGTGTGATTTGTGCTTTGTTGGAATGGTGAGAAGAACCTGGAGACCTTATTACAGGGGCCCTAACCCTGTTTGGGGTTAGGGGGTAGTTAGAGAAGGGGAATAGAGGATACAATAATAGTGACAATGAGAGTAATAACAAAGGTTATGTCTTGTTGAGTGTTTACCATGCCCCAGGTAGCCTTCAAGGTGTCCAGGATTACCTCCCTCTTAACCCCGAGCCCCCACTATCATGCTGTTTGCAGAAGCAGCTGAGATTGAGAAGTGAAGTCATTTCCCCAAGGAGGCCAGTTGCTCATGACTCCCTGATGTGAAGCCAGGCAATCTAAGTCCAGAGGCATCTCCTCAAGCCTCCCCCGGCATGGCCTCTGGGCAACACCGACTCTGTAGGAGGCGTGGGGACCCACGAAGCTTTGTCAGGTCTCCAAAGGTCGCCCTCAACCAACAGCCACCTCATCAGGCAGGCCAGCTCCAGACCCCTGAAATGAACAGCCCCCTAAAAATGTGAGGTCTCCCCACCCGTTTACCCAGCAGGGACAGAGGTCTATATGCAGGGAAAAGGAGCGGTGGCGTCACGTCCTGAGAAGGGGTTCCTAGGGTAACCAGAGGGTACAAAAGTCCTGTCCTGGGCCGGTTGGGGACCAGGATGAAGGAGAATAGGAGATTTCTGGGGTGGCTGAAGGAGTAAGGAAGCAGATGTCTTGCAGGCTGGAAGGCACATCTGGAGGGGTCCCCACCCCCGAGGCGCTCGCAGGGTGAGAGGAAGTGCCCCTCTGATGCCCCCAGCCCCCTCGTGTAACACTGCGGTCGGTAAGGGGGGGAGCTCCTCCAGCCAGCGGAGCGCGCTGGCAAAACAACCTCTGAACCACAGCCCCGCCAGGAGGGAGGGCTGGCTGGCGGCGCGCCCCGGGGCTCCGTCCACCCCCGCCCCACGCGCCAGGGCCCCCGTGCGCCTGCCCCTCCCTGCGCCTGGCCGGCCAGTTCTCTCCTCCCGTTCTCCAACCCTTCTGGAGAAGTTCGAGGAAACTTTCCGAAGTGCAACCCTTGACCCTCCTGGCCAACTGGTCCACTGAGCCAGCTGAAAAAGATGCGCTCTCTGCTTCCCTCCTGCCCTCCACAACTTGCCAAATGATCCCCTCCACAACTTGCCAAACGATCCCCTCCCAGGGCCTCTCTCCAGATGTATGCCAAAGGTTCCTTGACTTTGGCCAAGCTCTGCTTTGCCCTGAGTTCCTAGCCACACGTGTGCAAAAGTTAGCCCAAACTGTGTGCCAAAGGCCCCTTTTCCCAAAGTCTCACAGGGGTTCAAAAGATCCTCCATTTTCAAAAGAGACCCCTTTCAGGCCTTTGGCCAAAGGCCTACAAAGACGCTTGCCAAGCGCCGGTTAGCCAATCCCCCAGATGTGTCCAAAAGTTGTTTACAAAGCGGCCCCCTTGCCAGATCCCCTGGATACTTGACAATGCGGCCGTTGTTTACAAAAGAGGTCCCTTCCAGCTGTTTGCCAAAGCATCCCCTGCCCTACCACCACCGGCTTCTCGCCCACCCCGCGGGTCCAAAAGTTGCCAGGTTGTTTATCAAAAGCCTTCTCCCATTACTAAGACTGCCTTAGGGTTGCAAAAGACATCCCTCCCTCAGCTAACCAAAGACCCCCCCACCCCCCCGCCCCACCAAGCCGTTTCCTGAAGCTCCTCCCCAGGCCGCGTGCCCACCTCGGGGGTGGCCTCGGGGGTGGCTGTTCGGGAGACCCCCCCCCCATCCTCGGAAGTTTCTCTGAACTTGACTGCCGGAGGCGGGCGCTGCAACTCACCACAGCCAGCTCTTTGTCCGTTTTGGGGGCGACATCTCCAGGGAACTTGATGATGGGCGACGGCGCGGCGGCGGCGCGGCCCAACAGGCAGCCCAGGACGCAGAGCGCCCGCAGCGGGCCGGCGAGCGCGCCCCGGGCCCCTCGCGCTTCGGTCATTGCGCTCCCGGGCCCCGCGCCTCGCCCGGGGGATCGCTGGCTCGGTGCGTGTGGCCGCGGCGCCGTCTGGCTGGCGCCTGCTCCGCCGCGCGGCGCTGCGCTCCGAGGGGGCCGCTCGACTCGGTGGCCTGGGCTTGGCCCGGCTCAGCGGCGCATGGTCCGGCCCCCGCGCCCCAGCCCGCGCCGCCGCCGCGCGTTCCCGCCGGTCCTGGCAGCCCCTTTGTATGCTTCAGGCCCCAGATGCGCAGCCTCCAGACACCGCGGGAGGAAGTCTGAGTGCAGCGGAAACAAGGGAGGGGGCAGCCGCCAGATGTGGCCCGCTGGGCTGGGAGGGCGCGGGCTGCGCAGGGAGGGGGGCGCGCTCAGGCCCGCCCCGCGCCGCCCCACCCCCCACCCGCCCTGCGCCCTCCCTCTCTTCTCTCCTTTCCACGCCTGTGAGCCCCGCCGCCCGCCGCTCCTGGCCTCGGCGTGCCCCGGCCCGTGCGCGACCTCGCCACCCCTGCCGCCCGGCCGGGCGCCCAGCCTCAGGGCCCTCTGAGGGGAAACAGCCCGCGCGACCCCTCTAGACTCCCCACGTCCTGAGCCTGGGGAGCAGCGGTTCTCGGAGGGACGCCTGCGGTGGGAGCGAGGGCAGGTCGGCCTGCAGGTCCAAGATGGGGAGGCCGACTCAGAAACAGATGATCCGGGGCGCTGATTTGTCAGAGGAGGAGATTTCAGAACTTTGGCGATGAGGACAGAGAGCAGGGAGAGAGATGGACAGAAAAGGAAAGAGACAGAGAGATGGAAACAGGGAGAGTGGAGGGTAGCTCCCTTCCCATCCCTCCCCTCCTTCCTTCCCTATTTCCTTCCTTCCTTTCTTCCTCCTGCAAGAAGCATTTGCTGGGCCTCAGGCATGATGCTGGGTACACTTGGAAACACAGCAGTTATGGTCCCTGTCCTTGACGCATGTCCCCTCCCTTTCTCAGGAAAAAGAATTAAGTGCTAAGGGGAAACTCCAGCAGCCTGTGGGAACATCTGTCCTCAGCCCCTAAACCAGTATAGATGGTCAGGGAAGGCTTCCTGGAAGAAGAGATGTGTTACTTCTGAGCTACTACCTACAGAGAGACATGGGAGTATTGGGTGGGGGTCGGGGTGGGGGGGACGTTTCAAAAACAGTCGGGGAACCCTACATGCAAAGGTCCAGAGAGGGAAGACACAGCAAGATGCCCTGGAGAAGGAAGTTCCCTCTATCTAAAAAGGGTGGGGGGAGGGCAGGGTGAAGAGATGGCGCTGGGGTCAGCAGGGACCAGTTTGAGGAACAAAGTCACAGGCTGCAAGGGTCAGGAACCATCTGCCAGTGAGAGCCTTCGGGGGTCATGGTGACGAGCCTGGACTTTCTCTTGAGAACCGGAAAAGCATCCGAAGCTTGGGTCTCAGTGGGCTTCAGACATGCCCAGGCTTGCCTGGCAGCCGTGTGCTGCGGGCCTGCCAGCTCTCAATCTGAAAGGAGACCCTCGGGAGGGACTTAGACCCCAGGAGGGAGCCGGACCCATCAGCCTGACCCCCAGGAGAGAAGCCCTGGCTATTTGAGGGAGGGTGAGTCTGAGGTCAGTGGGGGAGGGGGATTGTTCCTGGCTCTGCCCCCATTTGACACATGTCCATGTCCTGTGGATAGCCAGAGAGTCAAGCTGTAGAGTGGAGAGCTGGGGAGATGGAAAAATTTGTCTCACTCAAGCCGGCTTGCAAACTCGTGGCCTGTGGGCTGAATCCAGCCTGAACAGCATTTTGAAACTTGGGCAACTTCATGTAGAAATCTTTCTGGCTTTCTTTTAAAGAAATGCCCAAAGATCTGCCAATCCTGGGGGCCAATTTTCACATGGCAGCCAGGAGCCTGAGCTAAATCGCAGCTGCCCCGTTTAGATGAGGCGTGGGCTTTGGTTTGCCCCAGTCCCCACTGTTCTCTGTTGCCTCACGTGTGACTCCTCTCGTCCATTTACACCCCTGGCCCTATTCAGGGTTTCACCGTTTCCCAGAAGGCTTTGTAAGACCCGGGGGCCTAAACAACATAGCTTTGGGGCTCCTCTGCAGAGAGCAGCTTTGACTGTGCCTCTTAAAAAAAAAAAAAAGATTTTATTAATTTATTTGAGCAAGAGAAGGAGCACAAGCGGAGGGAACGGGAGAGGGAGAAGCAGGCTTCCCGCTGAGCAGGGAGCCCGGTGTGGGGCTCGATCCCAGGACCCCGGGATCATGACCCGAGCCGAAGGCAGACGCTTAACCGACTGAGCTCCCCCAGGTGCCCTGACTGTGCCACTTGACCACCTGTGTGGCTTTGGCATTCCAAGGGCATTGGGGTCCAGTGTAGGTGCCTGGTGTCCATTTAGAGAAGGCATCAGCTGCAGAAATGAGGGAGGAGTGGCAGTGACCTGCAGCGACTGGGGCCCAAGGCGAGCACAGGCTGTGTCTGGTGGTAATGGACTTGTTGGTGACCTCATGAGCTCCCTGTGGACCCCTTTCACCGTGCTAATCCTGGCAGCCTGTGTTGGTGTGGCGGAACCACAAAACCAAAGCAACCAGACAAACTTTTGCATAATAGCTGCCAAGGTTTGGAGCTACGTTTGGGACCGCAGCATCTTTTAGCCAATCCTAATACAGGTAGCATAAAGGGGCTGTATAGTGGGGAGAAGTGTGCCCCCTCCCCCAAAGGATATGTTCAAATCCTAACCTCCAGGACCTCCAGGTCCTCCTTTGGAACTCCAGTTGACCCATGAACAGCATGACCCTGCTTGAACTGTGTGGGTCCACTTATATGCAGATTTTTTTTCCCTCATAAATACAGGGCAGGACTATAAATGTATTTTCTCTTCTTTATGATTTTCTTAGTAACATTTTCTTTTCTCCAGCTTCTTTTGTTGTAAGAATATAGCACATAGTACATACATATAACATCAAAAGAGCGTTCATTTGCTAGTTATACTATCAATAAGCCTTCAGGTCAACAATAGGCAATTAGTGGTTGAGTTTGGGGGCGGGGTCAAAAGGGATACTTGGGGTTTTGACTGCACGTGGGGTCAGTGCCCCTGCCTGACCCCTGCTCAAGGGTCAGCTTGTAGTCTTTGCAGATATAATCGAGTTAAAAGATTAGAATGACTTAGCCGCATGACTAGGAATGCCAAGAATCGTCAGGAGCCACCAGAAACTGCAAGAGGCAAGGCAGGATTCTTTCTGGAGCCTACAGAGGAAGCATGGCCCTTGTCAACACCTTGATTTTGGACTTCTAGCCTCTAGAACTGTGCAAGAATAAATTTTGGATGCCTTAAAACAGGAGCCCTAGAAAATTAAGACAGGCTATAATTAGGAGGCACCAGGGTATGGGATAAATTTCTATCAGTCATTCATTATTTGGGAAAACCTTCCAGAGCACGGTTCCAGGTGCTGGGGTATAGCGGCGTCAAGATGCACAGCCCTAGAGGAACAGAGGCAAGACCTTCTCTGGGCCCAGGAAATCCAGGTCCCTTTGAGTGTTCTGCCAGGACCCCAAACCCAGACCCAGGCCTGTGGATTCTAGGCCCGGAGGCTCAGAAGGCTTGGCTACTCTCTGCTTAAAACCCTTTGCCGACTAAAACCCACTCTTAGGAAAAACCCCACTCCCTTGCCACGGCCTGCGGAATTCTCCCTGACCTGCCATGGCCTCTCCACTGTAGTCAGGGACCCAGGAGGGGACAGATGGCGCTCCTGGAGGAGGGTAATTCTAGGAAAGCGTATTGACAAAGGGATTAAATCCAAAGCCTGTGGGCGGGGTGCCGGGGAAGCAAGTTTGTGGTACAGGAACCTGGGCCAGAAGCTCCAGGACTGTGACCACTGCAGGCCCAGAGAGGTGACAGGACAGGGGTCACAGGGACCCAGCTGGGGAGAGAATTGCACAGAGCAGGTGCCTTGAACAAAGCAGCCAGCCCAAGAGCCCCTCTTGATGCTGGTAGGAGGAGGGACCCAGGAACGAATTCCCTGACCTTGTTCTCTTCCCTCCAATCCTTAGCTGGGCTCCCCCAGCCCAAAGCCAAGGGCACAGAGCTGAGCCGTGCATTCCTGGAGGGGTGGGGCTTGCGGGGGGAGGTTGGAGCACCATCTGCAGGAGCAAACAGAACCCCCGACTCCACGTTAGAATGTACTTCCTGGACCGCCCAAGTGACACACCCGTCCCCCTTGGCCTGCAAGCTTCTTTTCTGTTAGGTCTCAGCTCAAATGCAGCCTCCTCTGTGAAGCCTTCCCGGACTGACCATCCCCCAGAAGGATACTACCCCCGACCCGTGTTATTTCCCTCCTGGAAGTTAAAATAGTCTTGAAACAATGTTGTTACTTTGATTTCTTTGTTTCTTAACTCCTGCACTAGAATAGGGTTTTTCATAAAGGAGGTACTATATTTGTCAAATAAATGGTTGAATTAATTAATGATTCTCCCCTAGATGTGGGGACATGGAAAGAAAGGCTCAGTAACCAGGGGAGGCAGTGGTGGGGTGGCCCCCAGAATAAAAGGAAAGGCCAGAATGAGCACCTGAGGGTTCTGAATTGGGTTGTCTAGAAGTCATTTTGGATGACTCAAACCTCTGTGGCTTCTCTTGTCTTATAAAGGCCAGGACCGTGTCCTGGGTTTTCCCTTCCTGCCACGCGGAGTGAGGTGAGGACAGACCACTTTAGACTTTGGGGCGTCTGAGGGCAGAGTTGCTCATTTGTGACCAACAGCAGGAGAAACTTAGGGTAGACTTCAGGTAGGACTTCCCAACAGTGTGCGGGGGGGGGAATGGAATGAGGCCTAAAAGTGTCCATGAGGTAGGCTGAGACAGTTGCCTCCCTAAGGGGCAGAGACAGAGGACAGGCAAGACCATGTTTGACCTTTCGTGGACTAGTTGGGTGGACACAAAGCCCTTCAGGCAGCTTAGAGATCTTGTCTGGGCAGGGACAGACAAGTGGGCCGTTGGCTTCCTTCTTTGCTGCCCCCACCTTGCCCGTTGGCCATTCATTCTCCCTACCACGCCGATGTTGAGGTCTCCGAATCCCTGAGTCACTGCCTCCTCCAGGGCTCCCTCCCTGCCCACCGCCCCATCTCTTCCCCTGTGCCTTTAGCAGATGTGTGGTCTCTGGCTGGGATGGTCAGCACAGAACCGTGCTGCTCTTTGTGCCTGCTCAGCATTCTTCTCCGTTCTTCTGTTCACAGCACCCTGAGCTTGGCTTGGGATAGGGCCCCTCCCTGCCCCGGGGCCCAGGAGCCCCCCCTTCAGGCCCAGGAGTCACTTGGCAGTTTCTATCTGAGGGGGTAATGGCTGCCTCGGAGCGGAGGGGGAAACAGGAGACACAGACTTGGGGAGACTTGTTGAGACCCCCAGATCTAGCATTACCCAAAACCAATCTTGCCTTGGATTTTCCTATTTGATGCGTCCTTTTAGACTTAATCCAATTGGAGTGGCGTTTCTGTTACTGTACCTAAAATCGTCCTGGGTAATGCACTGATATCTGGGAAGGGTCCGCCACTGGGCCACTTCTGCAGGGGAGATGCAGCCGGGGGGGGGGGGGGAAACGTGTCCTCTGTGGATGAGGCTGTGCTGATCACGGACTTTGATGCTGTCAGTCTGTCTGCCTGCCTCTCTGTCCTCACGTCACCAGGCCGGGCAGAGAACCACCCCTTCCTCGGCTCCTGGGGGTGGGCTCCTCCTCTTTAGGCATCATGAGGTATCAGAGCAGAGATCCAGCCTCCGCGGGCTCCCGGGCATCATCGAGGAAGGGACCACATTCCTGCCGTTGCCTGAGCAGGCCAAGAGAAGCACAGAATACCAGGACGTAGAGCTGGTAGAGCTCTACAGGTGGAGCTTCCCGTACTTGGATGTGTTCAGAAAGGCCGGGGCTCTGAGTGTCAGGGAGGCTGCAGAGAGGACTCCTGTAATCTGGCCTCTGCAGTGAATGGGCTGATGTGCTGCTCGCATCCCCCTTGGACCGGAGGACCTGTGCCCCCAGCCGCTGATATGCTGCAGGCCAGCTGTCAACCCTTTGGGAACTGCCTTAGCAGAAGTGCCTTGCCCCCCTCCCCTGCCCCTCCCAAGGCCATGTCTTCTTCCTGGAATGGCATTCACAACTGGGTGGTGCAGGAGCATCCAGCCCCCATCCCCACACCCCGAGTGGATGCCTCTGATGGACCCCTGCTCAGGGTCATACACCCAACATCAGCACCAGGAGACACCCCGGGCTCTCTGACACCAGAACTCTTGCACCAACCACGACACTACCTGGCCACCCTGCAGAGATGGGGGAAGCTGAGGCACACAGAAGGATTTGCTCAGGCCACATGATAAGGGAAAGAAAATCGGCAACCCCAAGGGCCTCACTCTGGCCTGGGAACTGTGGCAGGTACCTTCACATGGGTCACTGTACCCGGTCCTCCCAGTGAACCCATGACTGGGCTATGAATATGAGGGAAAGTGAGCCCAGAGAAGTTAAGAAACTTGATCGAGGACACAGAGCATGTAAGTGTAGCACTGGAACCTGAGTCTATTGACTCTTTCCCCTGCAGCCGCTGCTACCTCCCCAGTGACCAGGTCCTCTGTCAGCCAGCTCCCCACCCCCACCGGCTTCCACGCCCTCCCAGCACCCCTGCAGCCAAACATCTCCCACCTCTCCACCACTCTCCGCCCACTGGTTTCCCCTTTGCTCAGGGGTGTTCTCCCAGTGCCTTCCCTTTGCTAGTCCATGACTCTCCCCTACTTTGGAGCCTGCTCAGAACTCACCCCCAGGAAGCCCTCCTTCGTTCAGAGCCCTTGCTCTGCAACCACGCTTGAGTGCTTGCCTAGGGCTTCTTGACCATGTGATTAACCCCATGGAGCCTCATTCCGCTTATGTGTCTAATAGTCATAATAACCATCTCTCAGGGCTACGGGGAGGATCTGTTAGTGTGTATTAAACACTCAGCACAGTGCTTGGCATGCATGCAGTAGGCACTTAATAATGAGACGATCACTATCTTTATACTGATGGTCTTGCACAGGGCTCACCAAGCAGGCCTGTGTGTATGTGTGTGTGTGCATCCGTTCAAGTGATCAAGTTTTTGTTGAGCACCTACTGAGTGCAAAACCTTTACCCTGAGCGCAAGTGCTGAGATCACTCTCAGATGGGGCTCTGATTGGGACAGGGGGTTGGAAATCCCCCACCCTGAAATAAACTGGGTCTCCCCTGGCCTCCGGGCTCTTCCTTGCGGCTAAAACCCGCCTTTAGCAGGGAAAGATGTGTGTGTACCCCACAGACCTCTGATTCTGTAAGGCGGGGCTATCCCTTTCCCTGCCGCGCGGCAGAGGTGCGGCTCCTTCTGAAGGCAGCCTACGCCATCTGGTGGCCACTCTTGGAGACGCGGCCCCAGAGCTCCGATTGGCCTGGGTCGGACCATTTCTCTGGGCTCGTGGCTCCATCTAGTGTCATTAAAGCGCAATTACAGCGTATCAGCTTCAACCGGAAAATCCTGGGAGGCTGTTCTTGGAACGTTCCAGGATTCCAACTTAGAGCTACTGAATCAGTATTTGGGGGTAAGGGGAATGCTTCCTTAGGACCTTTTAGACGACATTCCCAGGTTATTATAACTCTGGGAAAGGTGAAGTTTGAGAAGCATGCCTTTAAAGGGACTTCTGCCGATATATTTGTAGCCACTCCCCACCTATTCAGTAATAAAATAGTCACCCACTTCATGTCTGGGATTCTCATTTCCAAGATGAGGAAACTGAGGCACAATTAGTGAGCGCCGACCCAGGCAATCTGCTGTGGAGCCCATGCTCCTAGCCAGCTGACGCCCAGTGCCCCCGAGCAGGTGAAGTTTGGCTTTTGCACCCTGAATGCCATCACGGTTTCCTCTCTGGACGTGCTTGGCCAGGCCGCCTGCCCACCCTTTGTCTGGGTCTCCTTGTTCCTATTTGCTTATTTACCTGGTAAAGGCTTATTAAGCCCTGCGCCGGGCACTGGATCTAGAGCAATGACTAACTACAGTACTGCTGCTTTCATGGTGCTTGCATTCTAGTGGAAGGAGACAGGAAACACAAAGTAGGCACGGTCGTAGATGAAGTGATTTTGGATGGTGGGAAGACCAGCAAAGGATGGTCTCAAGATGATCTGATGGGGAAAACTTGAGAAGGGGTGGTGGGGTGGGAGGTGTTGAGGGGAACTGACTCTAGATCTGAGTTCTAAAGAAAGAAAGGGAACCAGACATGTGCAGAGCCATCAGAAGAGTGTGCTAGGTAGAGAGAACGGCAAGTGCAAAGGCCCTGTGGTAGGAGCAAGCTTCTTGTATTTGAGGAACAAAAGCAGGACACTGTGGCTGTTGCAAAGTGAGTGAAGGGCACAACGGACACTTGTGGGTTTGATCCCCAAGCAAGTGTCCCCTCTTTCTCTGGGGGAGTTCTGTCCTTCTCACTGAGGACACTGCTGCTGGGAAGGTAAACTAGGACACTTGTCTTCACTTTTCCGGCAGCCAAGGGGGTCCTGGAAGCCTTCTTGGGCCGGGGCCGTCCTCTGGCTACCCTACAGGTGGGCTTGTGATCTAGGCTCAGCCAATGGGATGCCCATGAAATCTTGAGTGACATAAACATAAAGAGTGCTGGCAGCCCCAGCATGCTGGCTCTGGGGCCCCATGGACTGGTATCCCCATCTTGACCCTTGCCCCAGTTGTGAGGCTCTTGCCCTCCCCTCTGTCATCACCCCAATAACCCCCATTGCCCTTAAGTTAGTCAGGGTGTATTTCTGTTGCTTGCACCCAAATAACCCTAAGGGTTCAGTGTGGCGATAAAGGAAGATGAAGTTGAGGGGCGGGGCGTCGGTGGGGCCAGGTAATGCTGTTTGGCTGAGCTAAGGAGCTGGATTGTGCTCTGAGGACAGTGGGAACCCCGGGATGCCTCTGGCACCACCCTTTCTGAGATCCTAGGACCGTGTGTTCATGGCTCCTTACCTGCAGGGATGGCCTTATTCCCCCAGCCCCCGTCCAGAATGTCCCCGTTCCCCGCCCAAACCCAGGCCTGTACCCCACTCTATGACTAGCAAGAAATTGCCTTCAGCAGGTGCCCAGGCAAAGGACGAGAAGCCAAGGGCTTTGAGATGATTTGTCTATTTCCTGTGCCTGTGAGGTCTCTCCATGGCTCAGAGAAACACCTCTGTGACTTCATACCCCAGGGAAAGAAGAGCAAAGTGAGGAGGAAGGGGAAATGGACAATCAGAACATCCTACGTATTGTAGAACCTGGGTGGGGGCTGGGGAGAAGGCTAGGGAGCCCGAGGGTTAGCCAGTGTCCCCAAGTGCCTCCTGCCCTGGAGTTCCGAAGCATCAGGAACCAATCACAGCACCAAACAGCCAGCTGGTGACCCCAATCCTTCTGCCCCAGTAACAAGCCTTGGCTATTGTTTTTCTAAGAATCCAGAAAATCCCCTTGCTGTGAGTACCACCCCGACCTCCCCCTCCCCCGGATTGGCCACAGATGCCACTTGGATCCTCTCTGCTACCCAGGGCATCAGCTCCCTCCTTCCCCTTAGCTTGGCTTCAGTCCACTGCCCTCCCCGCCGCAGCCCAGAGACCCACAGACCCATCCAGGCTCCTGGCGCCCCGACTGGGATGCCCAAGTCAGTCTCCAAATCTGGAACTTTCTCCAGGTCCTGTTCCCACTCATCCAACCCGCCTCGTCGGTGGTTGACGTTCTGCCTTCCCCCTCGGTGACCAGCGCTAAGGGGCTGAGCAGCCACTTCCCCTTCCTTCACCCGGTGGAGGCTCACTGGACTAAGTGCGTCTGGGGCAGAATCCGAGAGGGATTTACGGTGGGTTTGCAGAGGGACAGCTAGGAGGCAGGCCTAGGAAAGCGATGGGGAGGTGTTCCCAGTGCACCTTGTGGGCAATGCCCCGTCTCCTGGGGAATTTTCACCGCAGGCACATCACCCCCAGTGCAGGCCGGGAGAGGGGGAGGCCAGCCTCCTTCTGTGCCTTTAGGTGTCCCTTGATTCAGATTCCCAGAGGACCCCTCCTTCCTTCAGAGGCACCACTTCCCCCACCTTGACTCCTGCCTCGTGGACCAAGGGCACCCACGTGGGTGGCAGGTGAGCACCCCTCCTTGCTCACGTGGTGGGGGGGGTGACTGGCAGGTGCCAAGGCACCCCCCCCAGGACAAGGCAGAAGCTGAAGAAGGGGGCTCCCAGGGCTTCAAGAGTTTCAGAAGGAACAATCTCAGTCAAGGGAGGGGATCAGGGAGGACTTCCCAGAGGAGGCATCACTGGAGTGGGGTCTTAAAGGCTGAGGAGAGGGAAAAATCCTTCCAAACTGGAGGACCTGGGCTGATTCACGTTCTGATATATGCCACGTTTAGCCTTAAACCAAGGGCCCTGGCTGGGGTGTTGAGTGGGACTTACACCCAGCCAAGACCAGCTGTGTCTGTCCGCGGCTGCTGGAGGGGCCTCTGGCCAGAGAGAGCATTTCTAATTCACACAACAGCATGGCCTTGGGGACAGAGGAAGATCTAGCTGTAGGATCCAGTGTGTGTGTGGGGGGGGTGGTGGGGGGGGGAGTAGAGAGGGGAAGGATATCAGCATAGTTGTTTCTTCAAATACAAATTAATCCTTGTATCAGTTAGCTCTCACCTCATAACAAAAGGCTCCAAAACTCAGTGGCGTGAAACAGCAAACGTTTGTTATTTGTCATCAGTCCATAGGCTGGCTGACTGGCGGGGTCTGGGCTCACTCTTGTTTCTGCAAAGCTGGCAGGTCAGCCGGGGTGGGCTGGTCTAGGCAGGCCAGGCTGGCACGGCCACATGGTCCACTCCACGTGGTCTCTGATCTCCCAGCAGGCAGGCCTGGGCTGGTGCTCAGGGTGAAGACAGACTCCTGAGGGAGACAGCGGAAGTGTGCAAGACCACCCGAAGGCCAGGCTCCGTTACAGCCAATGAGATTTTGATGAGCAGATCCAGTGGTGGGGAAGAAGGCTCCAACACGTACTGGGATGGGCTGCCAAGTCACATTGTGAAGGGCATGAACACAGAAAAAGGTGGGGCTATTTCTGCAATCTGTCTGCCACATCGCTGCTTCTTGTAACAAGCTGGGAGGTCCGGGTCTCTGTCCACAGGGGACTAGAGCCAAGGAGGGGCTGCCCCTTTTGATAAGGTGTGCTTTCTCTGGCTTCTTCAACCTGCCCCGGCCTACGTTACCCACCTGTAGGCAAAAGAGTTGCCTACGTCTTTCCCCAAGACCACCAACTCATGTTCATGAACCATCTATGGTTCCCACTTGTCTACAGGAGAAAGTCTAAGCCCCTCAGCTTGGCGCTGGAGGCCCTTCTCCGTGACTAGTCCAGGCTTACCTCCCGTCTCTGTCTCACCCCCTCCTCCCCAGCTTTGCCTTGTACCATAAGACCTCCTCCCATGTTTGCGAACACAAGACGCTTTCTTTGTCCACTTCAGAATTTGTCTACTTCACGGGCTGCTCCTTCTGCTAGGAATGCTTCTCTTCTGCCCAGAGAAGTCTACTCATCCTTCAGGGCTTGGCTCGATGTCATGGTCTACAGAGTCCTGCTTGATCCTCTGGGGTCTCTCCCAATGCCACCCTCCCCATCCTGACGCAGCACCACGAATCCTTCCTTCTCTTCCCCTGTCTCCGAGAGCGCTACACACACAGACCTCTCCCCTCAGGCCACTGCCCACAACTCTCCTTCCCTCCAGTGAGCCTGTGAGTCCCACCTGGGCCAGGAATGGGGAGCTGCGCTGACAATGTAGGCTTTGGGCCATTCAAGTACCAGCTCCATAAAACTCAGTTACCTTGGGCTAGTCCCTCGATGGTCTCTCTGAACCTCAGTTTTTCCCCGTCTGTAAAATAAAATCACAAGTTACCTCCCTTGGGGGGGTGTTGTCCCGAGAGGCTTAATTGGGATAACCCCTCGAATATGCCAGGTACGATGCCTGGGACGTAGTAGCTGCTCAGCAAATATTTGTTGTCGTGAATAAGTGCAGCCTGATCCCAGGTCCTCTGCAGCTTCTGCCAACTGCCCCCAACCCCCCACCCAAACCCACAAAACCCTCTTCATTTCCTCCGTGACAACAGCATTTCTGTTTTCTGATCCATGTCAACTTTTTAATCACTTTGCGAGGATGGGAGGAGGGACACAGAAAACATGCCCACAAACGACTTGAAATTATTGCCATTCAGGGATCAGAAGACAAAGATTAGTTGCCTGTTTCTGTCTCACAAACAAATTAATGGAGTGGCAGCTTTTGGTGCAAAAGACGATTCTTGTCGAAAGGATTAGGCATACTAAATCCAGCTAGAAAATGCTGTGATCGTGTGTGTGTGTGTGTGTGTGTGTGTGTGTGTGTGTGTGTGTGTGTGTGTGTTCAAGCAAAGCTGCAATAATCATAAATTTACAACTAATAAATTGGGTCCTTTAATTCCTCCGCAATAAGTCTTTGAAATATAATCTGTCATTTCAGACTTACAGAACATGACTTTTCATAATTATAATTCTCCAGCACACGTTACTACTTATAATTAAATTCACTTTTTTAAGAAATCCAGAACGGTTTTTTCTTTCTTTCTTTCTTTCTTCCTTTCTTTCTTTCTTCCTTCCTTCCTTCCTTCCTTCCTTCCTTCCTTCCTTCCTTCCTTCCTTCCTTCCTTCCTTCCTTTCTTTCTTTCTTTCTCTCTCTCTCTCTCTCTTTCTTTCTTTTTTTTGGTAGATTATCTGTTCATACGATGTCCTGATGGTGAAATTAATGTGTAATCTGTTGAATAAATGTGGTTAGTTCTTACAGAAGAAACCCACACTCTGCTATCGATCAAAAGCTGGAGAGACAGATAAGATGAACAAAACAGACACTATTTCTTAGCAACAGGCGCACACGAAAGCAGAGCAGACCCAAGCCTCTCTCCGCATTCCCGCCTCTCAAAAAGGGTGGTTAGCCCCATGAAAGGAGAGCGTTTGACACAGTTGAAAGAACACAAATGTTAAATCACGGCCAAGTTATCCGCTGCAGAAGAGGCTGATCCACATATTGGGAAAAACAGTTGAAGAAAGACCCCAGGCTGGATGATCAGAAAACACAGCCCCAAAGGCTTGGACCCCGTGAATACGTGCAGGAGAATATGCAGGCCCCCAATCTATGACACATAGGAAAAGATAAGCAGATAAGGAGAACAGGAACTTCAGACTCAGCAAAACAGGCACAGAGAAAGCAGGCGTCCGTGATCTAGGAGCAGCATCCTGAGCTCTTCATGCAGAAGAGCCCAGAAGCTATGTTGCAGTTTTGCAACCCCAGACATATTTGAGCTGATGCGTTATTAGTTAGCCCAAGGTCAAGGCTGGTTGCGCCCACCAACAGGCGTGCCTCCTCCTTGTGCCTCAAGGGAAGTAAATGCTTCCTCAAAGGTGGGACTTCAGGAATGGCAGGAATTCCACCCCGCCCCCCCCCGCCCCCCTCCCCGCCCCCTCCCCTGGGTCAGTGCAAATGTCTTTCCAGGTAGAGATCCTTGCTAAACAGGGACACTTTTCCCCAACGGGCAGCTTGAGGGACAGTCAAGTATTTTGCACGAACTGGGTTCCTTTGACGGAGGTGTGAGAGAAATGACATCATCCTGCACCCGGGGCAGTGAATTTGAGTGGGAGGCCTCTGGGAGCCAGGAGCTGAAGGTAGGGGCGTGTGGGAGTGCATCTGTGTGTGTTTGTGTGTGTGTCTGTGTGTGCGTGTCTGTGTGAAGGTAGTAAGAGGGAGAAGGGAGGAACAGGCTTCAGGCAAGTCCCTTCTCTTCTCTGATCCTTAATTCCCCTTCAACAAAATGGTTTTTCCCCCAGTGGGCCAGTTACCCAGCAAATGTCACACCTGCTCTGTGCAGTCTTTGTGCTGGGCCCTGGGGTTGTAGAAGTGACAAGTCAAGGTCCCTGCCCTCACAAGGTATCAGTGGCATCAGGAGGGGGATAGTGAGAACTTGTCTCTTCCCAAAGCCCTCACCTCAACAACAAGGAAGGCCACCACCTACAGAGCAGGGCCTGCCTTGCTCGTGCTGTTAAGAGACCACCCCTCCCCTCCGCCATGCCCAAGGACACCTGGGGACACAGAAGGAAGTTCCCCTCCTAGCAAAAGCTCTTCTGACTGCAGTCCAGGCTATCTGGACTGGACTGGACTTATCTCTGAGGAGATGGTGGATGCCTCTTTCTCCTTTGGCTAAAAGCATAACATGTAGCAAGTCCGCAATGATGGAGGCCTTTCCTGCAGTTACGGTCCAGGCAAGACACAGGGAGGAAGTCATGATTCAGGCAGGCAAGCCTCTGAAGGCCAGCTCATCAGAGGGGATGTCAACACAAAAGTGACCCTTGGCCTGGGGCCTGAAGTGAGGTCATGAACCAGACCAGAAGTGGTCACTGTGACAATTGAAAAGTGTCATAAAAGATTCTTTGGCTTGTGCTATGAGAAAGAAGGGAAGGCATGAATCCAAGGTCAGGTGCAACTTAGAAGCCAAGGTAGATCTATCAAAAAGCTTGCCTTTTAATTCCTGGTCTGTGCTTAAAACACACACAGTATTATTTAAATACTATATCTGGCTACTTCCCTCTCTCAAGCAAAGATACAATCAGAATGAGACTGGAGATAAGACTGAACTTGTAGTTAAACTCATTTCTGTTTCTATCATATTCACTTGCACCTGGAGGCACTGGTGAATATTCAATGGAAGATGGATGGATTGATGGATGGAAGGATGGATGGATGGATGGATGGATGGATGCATGGATGCATGGTTGGATGAGTGGATGGATAGATGGATGCATGCGTGCACGGATGGATGGATGGATGGATGGATGGATGGATGGATGGATGGATGGATAGATGGATGGATGGATGGATAGATGGATGGATGGATGGATGGATGGATGGATGGATGGATGGATAGATGGATGGATGGATGAATAGATGGATGGATGGATGGATGGATGGATGGATAGATGGATGGAAGGATGGATGGATGGATGGATGGATGGATGGATAGATGGATGGATGGATGGATAGATGGATGGATGGATGGATGGATGGATGGATGGATGCATGGATGCATGGTTGGATGAGTGGATGGATAGATGGATGCATGCGTGCACGGATGGATGGATGGATGGATGGATGGATGGATGGATGGATGGATGCATGGTTGGATGAGTGGATGGATAGATGGATGCATGCATGCACGGATGGATGGATGGATGGATGGATGGATGGATGGATGGATGGATGGATATAGAGATTAAGGAAGGGACATGCCTGGGACCTAAGAGTCCCCTCCCAGGACTGAAATTCATCCACACATGTTTTATATTGGTCATATGTTGATCCATGCAAAGATTTTAAATATTTGAATAATAATAAATATTAATATTAAAATAATATTAACAAATATAAGTATTATTTAAATATTTAATAAGTAGTCAATACAAAATCATGAGATTGCACATTTGAAAAATGCAGATTTTTGGATTTTCCTTAAAAAAAGCTCAGAAGGCATAGTGATACCAGGTTTGCACTCCCACATGTAAACAGTCTTGCAGCTGAGTCACAACTGCCCCTTTTGAGCGGACGATGATTTTTAGCTCATGGCAATCCCCACCACTCCCTCCTGCCCTGCACCTTCCCTACATCTTCAATTATGTCACTTGTCTAGACCCATAGGTATCTGCATTTTCAATTCCTAAGTTAAAAAAAATTTTTCGTGTCCCTCTTGTTTCCCTCAGTTCTCTGATGCTGCACCCAACTGGTCAGAAGCTGATGTTTTCTCTTATTCCACCCCCCCCCCCCCGCCCACCTATCCAGCCCACCCCTTATTCTGCAGTTCTGGGCTCTGCACCCAAGTCGTGTTAATCCATGCTTTCAACTAGGGCAGCTCAAGATCCAGAGAAGCCTCAAGCAGGAATCTGCAGCCCCCCTCCCTCCGGCCTCCCATGGGGATGGTAAGGGTCTGGACGAGGGCTCCCCCATGGCAGAGTAGAGGGATGGATTGAGTACCTGTACTGAGTGGCCAAGCTAGCAGGCTTGGGAAGGAGCAGCCAGCCAGCCGAAGTTAAAAGGGAATGATTTCTGAGAATGTCCCCTATGCACTTTGGTATTTCATTGACATTTTAATTAAGAATAGAGCACTCTTCGGGGAGCTCTGCTCTGAAGTTGAAATCACTTTAATATGCTGCCCTCGCATAAAACTAGAGATGAATGGAAGCCTGGGGTTCTCATATGTTTTGTGGTACTTAGCGATTCGTTTTCACAATGCATTATGATGTTAAGACGGTTTATGAGTTTCTATTGGCTAAGTGCAGCCATATCAAATCATAATTTTACCCAGTGGATTTTGCTCTAAGAAGATTAAAGGGCGCCCAGGCCTTCCCCTGTGGGAAGGAGGTTCCAGGATCACCTCGAGCTCAAGGAAAGTCCCAGAAGTTAACATTGCTGCTGGTGGGAAGGCAATTGCCTGGTTCTGTCTACAGAGTCACAACCTTAACAGCATATTCCAGAAGCTGTCCTAGCTGGGGGTGAATGCGCGTGTCCTGGGAATTTAAGCTTACATGAGAATCTCCTCCATCCTTTCGTGTTACAAGTTTTTGTTTTGTTTTGATATTCAAATTTTTCCACTTCATGGCTAAAACCTGCACACAATCAGAGGTTCACGATGGGAAGTACTCCTACCATGCTTTTATTGATGGCACGGGTTGGTGTAGCTCTCCGATGGGCGCATGTTTACAGCCCTTTTTCCTTATCAGAATTGTTTTATCTCTATCACCTCCATCATGTGCAAGATGGCTCCCATGAGCATTGTGAGTGATAGTGGCATTGTGGAATAATTATATAGCCTCCAAACAATGAAATAAATGCAGAATGCTGAAATGTTCCAAGGTTCGGGAATTTCAAAGAAGTGGGGAAAAGATGGCTTATTGAATAAATGTCTTTGAAATAACTGAACAGTCATCCAGAAAAAATATAAAATTGGACCCCTACCTCACAACTCATATCCAAATAAATTCCAAATGAATCCAGGCTTGTATACATTCAATAATTCATAAAGGAATTGGAAGGAAATATGGGGGAACTTTAAAATAATCTCAGAATGGGTAAGAGTTTTCAAAATATGACCGAAACACCAGAAGCTATAAAAAAATTGATCAATTAGCCTAAGAAGAAAAATTTTAAGGCTGCATAACAACAACAACAGCAACAGCAACAAAAACAGAGTAAAGGCAATCTAGATATGGAAGAAATATTTGCATTTCATATCATGCAGAGAGGAATTTACTGAATATATAAAGAGTTCCTATAAATCAATAAGAAAAACTCATATGACTGAACAGAAAATCTTTTAAGATTATGAACAGGCAATTCAAGAAAAATACTGTTTTTCATTGATCAGAGTGGCAATTATCACAAAGTTTGATAATACATTGTCTTGGGGGAGGTTCTAGAGAAATAAGTAGTCTCTTGGCTCATGCTTCACCTTTGTTGGATAGACTAATGAGAAACTAAAGCCAGTGTCTCTGAGGAGAGAAAGTGGGTAGCGGGCTGATGTCTGTAAGAGACACTTTTCATGACTTAGAAGTTTTTTTTTTTTAACTTTATGTATGTATTACCTACTAAAATAGCATTGACATCTACATCTAGACTTACCTCTACATCTATACCCACAGTATTGTTGGCTTGATGCTTGAACATATTTTTCCAATAATGGTTGACAATATAGGCTCTAGCTCAAGGAAAAACATTTTGGATCCAGTTATACATTAATTAACAAAGATTATTCTCCCTTTTCTTTTCTTCTCTGCACTCCAAACCTCTCACAACCTCAGGCTCAAGAGAACTAACACCACTTTTCTTCCCATTTGTTATAAGGATAGGACCTGAACATCCAGCCTTCCCAGTTTCAAAAAGAGAAGAATTGAGTAGAATCAAATATCAGGACCAGAGATTGACAGGCAGAAATGGTAACATCTAGCTCTACAATTTAGGGCAAGTTACTTAAACTCTTTTTTTGAGATATAATGGTCATATAAGATTGTATTACTTTTAGGTGTTGCAACATAATTGTTTGATATATGTATATATTGGGAAGTGATGACCACAAAAATTTTAGTTAATATCCATCACCCATCACCACACATAGTTACCGATTTTTTTTCTTGTGATGAGAACTTTTCTTTTAGAGAACTTTTAAGATCTACTCTCTTAACAACTTTCAAATACACAAGGCAGTATTGTGAACCATGCTGCCCATGACATCTCCAGGACTTATTTACCTTATACCTGGAAGTTTGAATCTTTTGACCCCCTTCAATCCATGTTGCCGACTCCTACCCCCCACCACTGGCAACCACCGTTCTGTTAGCTCTTTCTGTATGTTTGGGGTTTTTTAGGTTCCACATGTAAGTGAGATCATAGAATATTTGTCTTTCTCTATTTGAGTTATTTCACTTAGCATCATGCCCTCAAGTTTCAGCTATGTTGCTGCACATGGCAAGATTTCCTTCTTTTTTATGGCTAAATGATATTCCAGTGTGTGTGTGTGTGTGTGTGTGTGTGTGTGTGTTGTTTGCTTTATCCATTTATCTGTCAATGAACACAGGTATAGTTTCCATGTTTTGGCTATTGTAAATAATGCTGCAATAAACATGGGGGTATTGTATCTTTTTGAGATCGTGACTTTTTTTCCTTCAGATAAACACCCAGAAGTGGGCTTGTTGGATCATAGGGTGGTTCTATGTTTAATTTTTTGAGGAACCTCCATACTCTTTGCCATAGACGCTGCACCAGCTCCTTGAGCGCCTGTTTTCTGGTCAGTAAAATGGGGAAAGTGAGAACTGTTTCTTGTCTCATGATCAGAAAATGCTGATTGAATTGAATAAAGTTCTAATCAGCGAAATGAAGAGAAACCTCTTGGTCGCCATGGAGATTATGAGGAAGGGTCTAGGGTGGACCACAAAAGAAAAGCTGAGAGCAGACATGTTGGGGTGGGTAGGGAAGGGGGTTTAATTTCATACGGGGCTTAGGCACCTTCAGCCCAGGGAGATTTTGCTACTTTTATGCCAGGTTGAATCAAGACATCAGTCATGTAAGGCCCTACAAGCTGTTTGTCATCTTGTAGGCTTTTAGATCCCCCTACTTATTTGGATCTCTGTAGTCTGTATTCCCAACAGTTTGCACGTGTGTGGACGTGTTGTGCGTTGCCTGCATACACACGGACATTTAGCAGCAAAGCACCTGAACCAGGACTCGGGTTCTATTCTGGTTCCACTAGTGAGTGCCTGGAACATCTTTGAAGCTCCAGGTTCAGTTTCCTCATTTGTAAACGGATATCATTTTCCCTCCTGACCTCACTTACAGGGTTGGTTTTGTCTTTGTGTTTTAAGAATCCAATGAAGTGATGGATGAGGAAGTCGTCTGCACGTTGGAAAGAGCTCCCCAGTAAGAATTCCTAGGGCTTTCCCACCCTTTGCTGAATTTCAGGCTTTGGCTCCTGTTAAAAATGTCAACTCTGCGGTCCTTATTCCCTCTCTCACGCTCCCCCTGCCCTTACACATCTGTGCCTTGTGGGTAAATGAATAGGTGTGGCCAAGGTGAGTGTAGGTGAGAGTAAATAATAGTACTGGAAATAATCATAATAATGACAACATCGACAGTCATAGTAACAGTGACATGGATTGAGCGCTAACTCTACACCAGTCTCAGTAGAGGCCTGTCCCTGGTGTGGGAGGTACAAGAGAGGAAGAAAAGGGAAATCATAGACACCTCAAAGCAAACTTGCTGTAGGAGGGCGCTGACTCTCATTCACGCTCTGTATGTGTGTATGTGTGTGTGTGTTTGCTTGTTAGAGTGTTGGCTCTCCTCATGTCTTCCCCCTTCCCCATGGCCAGAGGGTTGAGGAGACATAGAAATTGGGAAGAAGGCTTTGGAGCAGGCTGGAGCCCTGGGGGGTTCGTTCCCACCCCCCTACTTTGGCAGCCTTGATGGTATAGCAAAGGGATTCCTGAACCGAGACAACTAGCTCAGAGTCTTCGTTTTGCCAGCGCCTTGCTGGCTGATTGGCCAAGTCTCTCCTCCCTTTGTTTTGTTACCCCCTCATGAAATGAAAGGGCTGTCATCCCTTCAGCCTGAAAAAAGAGGTCACCATGGTAACAGGCATCTGTGGTTTTGTCCCCAGCCTTGGCCTCCATTCAGAATCCCCCACTCTCAAGTCCAGGCAGGTTGGGCCAAGAGGAATCCATGTCCAGGTCCAGGTGGACATGTAACCTTGGGCACTGTGATTGGTTCCATGATGGACAAGTGACTCCATCAGAGTGACAAAGATGCCCGATAGCTGTTGTTTAGATTTCTGGGCTGAAGTACAAGCTGTTTTTCATGGGACCCAACCTCAGAAACATGTGTAGCTGAGGCTGTTGGCAGCCATTTTGTCACCACGAGGGAAGCATCTGCTTGAGTTTGGGGTCAACACAATCGAAAGTGAAGGAGAGAGATAAGAGAAACTGAGTCTTAGGGACCTTGTCAGAGCACCTGAATCCACCGCTGAACTCTTCTGTTGCATGAGCTAGTAAACGGGATTGTTACCACTGTTTTTTGCCGAACCCTATTCGACTTGGGTTTCCATCACTTAGAGCCCAGTGACTTAGTCTTGACTTAAGCCACGATCATCAGGCACCTTTCAGCTCAGAAATCCTAAAGCTTCACAGCTCCTGTGAACCTCTCTAAAGTGAGCGGGGCTGGCTGTAGGAAACTGGGTCACAAGACTTCCACTGCGGATGCCCCCCTCTGCCAGAAGACAGTTCTGACCTGCCAGCATGGTGAGGGCCTGCCGTGCCCGGTGCCCCATGGGGAGAAGGAAGTGGTGACCCATCCTGTGATGCAGCGATATTAATGAGTTCGACTGTGTCACGTTGCTCCAGAGCCCCACTCAGGGATGTCGGGTAATAGATGGCAGGTTTGTTGTATAATCTTTTCAAACCTGAAAATTTCTGAAAGCCTCATCACCCCTCCAGGAGCTGTATAATACTAACAGTAGCTCAATTTGTGGAGAGCCTCCTTGGTGCCAAGCACTCTCCACACATCGGCTCATAGCATCCTCACAACAGCCCTGGGTGGGGGTGATTCTGTCCCCTTTCAGCTGAGGAGACAGAGGCTCCAACCTACTCGGTGTCTTGCCCAAGGCCACACACCCTTAGGAAGTACCGGGACCAGTCACATCCCCGTCGGGCTTCTCTGGACCATCGTCCGTGGGATGTCAGCAGAGATGCCTAGACCGTGGGATCCCCAATCCAGTCTAGGTGTGGAAGAAGGGAGGGAAGGAGGAGAAATAGGAGAACAAGGGTCAGGGAAGGCAACAATGAGAGTAGACAGAGTGTGTTAAAGTGAGGGGCTTTCAGATTATTTGGCTCAATGTTCTTGTTTTCTCGTGGGGCAAGAGAACTTGTGTGCCTGTGTCTGTGGTGTGTGTGTTTGTGAGTGTGCATGTGTATAAAAGATGTGTGTTTGTATGAGTGTGTGAATATGTGCATAGACACACACACACACATAGATAGGGGAAGGTTCCAAGTCCAGCCCCCACGGTTGGTTTGGGATCGAGAACCATCACAGTGGTGATAGGGAATGGATTCTGGAAGCTAATAGTTAACTCTGGGCTTTGCCATTTGACACCTCCCACCCTCTGCGACCCTCATTAACTTGCTTTGCCAGAGGGAGGGGAACTGCCTGGTGCCTGGGTGGGGGGGGGGGGTCTCAGTTCAGTCTCTCCCATCTCCAGAACAACCCGCCCCATGCGGGGGGAGCTTTCTCTCGCACTTGCCCTCTTTGGACTTGGGGAAGTAAAAACCCAGCCTCCACTGGTCTGCAGCCACATTTGAGCCCGGAGGAGTGTTAACATTCAGCTGGAGAGGCACCTAGTGCTACAGAAGCCTAGATGAAGGGAAAGGATTTCAGGCAAGAGGAAAAAATAAAATAAAGAGGCAAGACTTAAAATGTCCTGTGAAATGGAGAGCATTTGGCCCTCGGCACACAAGTCTGCGGGAGATGACTCAACTCCTTTATAAAGTGGTGAGTTTTGTGTGAGCACAGATGCATTTTGTTTTCCTAGGAGGAATCAATGATTAAATTATCAGAAACCAAGCTAAAAACCAGGCTGCTTGCCTGTTTCCCACACCTCCCTAGTGTCTCCTGCTTATGAGGTGCTGGTTTTATCTTGGAAGCTTTAGTTTAAATGTCCAACACATCTTATTAATGAAAGTAATAAGCTGTTGTTTATTATATGTCATAATGGGGAATATGGCTATTTAATATAAATCTGACATTTAAATTCCACTTAGTTCTGCGATGTGGACGATATCAAGGCATAACTCTTTACCCCGGAGTAAAAACTCCCTGGGTCTGCATTTTAAAGCATTGAAGTTTTCAAAGTAATCAGGTTCCTTTTTTTTTTTTTTTTCCAGAGGAACCAAATTGTGAAGACATCTGTTCTGTTATTAATTTCACATAAATCTTAAGCTCCTCAAGGCCAGAAATGAGGCTTCATTCACGTCGAATTAATGAAACATGATTGTAAGTCCCTTGCATGGAAATGCAGTCATACAATTCTGAGCTGCTTATAAGCACTGAGTAAGCTCAGAAACTGCCAGGGGACAGACATGTGAAATCCGCCCTCCCCTCCCCCTGCCACCCGAAAACAATATCTGAAAATATCACAACACTAACTATATCCTGAAAGATTAATAGCAGATGAACATTTCTGGGAAATGAATCAGACTTTCTCGGTAAAGGATACAAATATCCCGAGTAAAAGCAGATTGCACAATGTCAGGGCTCTTTGGATACAGTTTAATGACTGTGTAGCCCTCCCTGCACCTCAAAGGAGAGGGCGGGGTCCTGGCATATCTAGCAGAGGTGTCCTTTGGGAGGTCGTTGAAGACAGAGGTTTGAAACAGGAAAGCTGGACCAGCCAAAGCATGATACGTGTGTCACGCGTGTGGGAGAATGTGTGCGTGTGTGCGCGTGCGCATGTGTGGATTTGAGGATGAATGAGTGCGTGTGTATGAGTGGATGATGCGCGCGCGTGTGTGTATGGATAGGAGTGCGAGTTTGTGTGCATGTGAGTGTGATAATGTATTGTGGATGTGTATGAGAAAGTGTGTGCGTTTGTGTGAGCGTCTGTGTATGATTTTGTGTGTGTGTGATTTTGTGCATGTGTCTGAATGTGCATGAAAGTGTGTGCGTGTGCACGTGTGCATTTGGTGTATGTATGTGTGAGTATGTAAAATGTGTCTGTGTGTCGGTATGAACTTGTGTGTGCGTGTGTCTGTGGTGTGTGTGTTTGTGAGTGTGCATGTGTATAAAAGATGTGTGTTTGTATGAGTGTGTGAATACATGCATAGACACACACACACGTAGATAGAAACCTCTCAGGATAGACCCGAATCAGTTGGTTGGAGATGGATCTTCAGTAGCTCAGCACAATCTTATGCCTGTTTGAGCTCTTCTTGAAAGGAACTTGCTTCTGGGGTTTGAGTGTGTGGGGCATGATTTTTTGTCAAGTAACTGAATTTGCCAGCAGAAAGATTGTCTGGAGGGAGGCCTGGAAAGGGGAGCCTGAGATTTCTTAATCAAACTTCCAAGTGTTATTTTTGGTCTTCCGCTGAGCTGGGACCCAAAAAGGAATCTGCATATGATATTTACATCTCAAATCTTCAGAGCCTCATTAGCTTTGATATTTATTTATTTATTTATCTGCAGAAAGGAATTTAAATCAAATGGAGAAGCACAAAAGCAAAACCTTTGAATGCCGTGCAAAATTAATTAAAACAGGCAGCCGATGGGTAAAATGGAATACAATAGAACTCAGAGAGAAGACAATGAAACTAATTAGACTCTGATGGGAAAAATCTCTCTGTGTTTAGTGATCACCCATTGGTAATTAATAAGTCACAAATATTGGTATTAGAAGAAATTGCCAGAATTTTATCCCCCGGTTTTCTAGAAGTTTCCTTCCATTCCTTAGATGCAGATCTTCCAAACCAATCAAATTATCGGAGGGGGTTGTGTTTATTTGGTTTTGGGGAAAACAGTCTAGTTGATCCCAGCAACCGGCTGGCTCTCACCAACTGTCCCCAAAATAACATATAGGTGGGCTGAATTTCACTGACAACAGATAAGGACACATCCAAATGCAAGGGATGTTGAACTCCAACAGTTACAGCTCTCACCCAAGTGGCAGAACCAATTTGTGTGTATGAACAGATACAGTCCCGGCTACATTTTTGCCTCTGGACATTTCGAGGCTTTGTTTTACCATCCGTGCTTTGTAGATCTGTGAAAAACGTTTCCATCCACCCAGTCGAAAAACCCTTGGCCAACAGTATAAGAGAGACTTTTAGCTTTGTTTAGCATAAGACAGCATCAAGGGGTCTGGCTTTCTTGTCGGAGTTCTTTTGAATGAAATGATCAGTTAGTATTTATGCTTTTTGTCCTTCTATATTATGCAACAGCACAAATGTACAACTGTCACAGCGGGACAATTTAATGCATAGCCAGCCTGTCACAAAGTTTTAAAGGTGGCCACATGTGTCTTTCAGCTTCTTTTAGAATCTCCTTTCTACCATCCCCTTTCCCCGTCTGCCCAGCACTCAAGTCTCTCAGGATGACCCTGGGTCATAGCAGGCTTAAAGAGAGGGAGCTTTGAGAAATACCTGATTTTGCTTTTAAAAGATGGATAAAATGTTAATGGTGGAATTTCAAGCTTATGGAGGGTGGATAAAAGGGATATTTTTGAGCAAAATACCTTTCCGACAATTCCTCAAAACCATTCTCCTCCAATGCATAGAGTTGGCCGTGTTTCGATTAAGTCAGTAAATTAAGCCAGATCTCAGTTTTCCTCTGTGTTAAAAGGGAAGGAACTGAACTAGAACTAGAGTAATCTTTATGATTTCTTAAAACTGATGTCATTTGTGATTCTAGTACACACATCATATATGTGTGTGTCTAGAAAACAAAAAAAAAAATAAGGCTTCTTCCTTATAAGTAGAATATGGATTCATTTATTCACCGTGTGTGTGTGTGTGTGTGTGTGTGTGATCTATGGGCCAGGTCCTAAAACACGCAGTTCTTCTACATCATTTCATTTAACCCTTAAACAACCTTTCAAGATGGGTATTCCTAACAGGAGTGATAGTCAATCTATGTAATGATCCATAAACCATGACACCTGCCAATCAGAAAAGGCACCTGGCAGAGCCCTGGATGCCCTTGTCTGTGCCAGGTATTTATTGAAGATGAGAGAGGTGGAGTTTGGGGGAGGTAGGGGAAGAGCCAGGGTGATTGGCAAGGTGGACGGGGGTGTGGGAGGCTGTTTAGCAACTGGCCTGGGAAGTGCTCTCATTTTTAAATAACATGTACAAGCCTGTCCCATTGGATATTGGCTGAATATCAGCCGTCCCCATTTTCACTCTGATTTTCAGTCTCCCCATTCTGCAGAGAACAAACGTGAGGATCTGGGGGGGGGGCGTGTCAAGGAACCTTCTCAAGGTCAACCCTCTAGGCAGCGCCTGCCCCGGATTGGAAGCCACTTTAAGTCTTTAAGACTCCCAAGTTCACATTCTTTACCACTGTGCTGACTATAAAGATCTCTCTAAGCTGACCTCAATATGTCCCAGGCTGGCCCAGCATCTCTTTGTAAGGAGAGGTTCCAGAATCCTGTTTGAGTGGTGGTAGAGTTGCCATATTTAGCAAACAAATACAGGACACTCCATTACATTTGAATTTCAGAAAAAAATGATAATGTTTTTTGTGTATTTTTAGCGTATTGCATGGAACACACACTAAAAAAACAGCACGATCCATTATTAATCTGAAATTCAAATGTAACTGGACATCTTGTATTTTATCTGGCAACTGTAAGTGGTAGGGGTGAGGGAGTGGTCATAGGGATACTAAGGTATGTCAGTGTGCAGAAACATTTTCTTTTCTGGAAACTTCCTCCTTCAAAGCCCATGGGTCTCACCTGCAGTCACCTCATGCCCTGTACCTTCTTGATTCTAAAGTCGAAATGCCAGGGTGGGGGTCATTTAAGCCAACGCCCTGCCTCTCTTTGCCCGCCTTCCTCTTGAGAAGGCAGAACCCCCGGCCCACTGGCTTGGCTTTGAAGCCGGGGATCATGGTCCTCGAGGCGTGTCCTCCTCTCCAAAGCACATGGAAACTATTCCCTTCCAGAAGGCCTTCATGGTTTTTCAGCTACAGTTATAATTTCTGTGGCACCCCCACCCCAGCTCAGATGGTATTTATTAGAACACATTGCTTTTGACAAGAAAACTGCATCTTAATTAAAGGTTGGTGATCCAAAGCTTGTTTGCAGATGAGAAAAATGAAACAACGGTATGAAGCAGGCAGTGTGTCTCTGTCGGGGGGAACACGGCCGTCTATACTCGGGGAGGGTCTCCTGCGTTTCAGCCACCCCGGCTTCGTCAGAGTGCGGAGTGTGTCGCGGCGGGACAGATGGAAATGAGCCACGAGGCTTAAGAATCAGAGCAAGGATGACAGGCTTGTCCTGGATCTGAGTCACTCCCCTCCGCAGGCTGCTGCACAAACACCACGCCCCGGGGGGGCGGGGGGGACCGGGGGTGGGGGGTTAAGTAAGGTTGTTTGGTGTTCAGAGACCAGCCCTCTGTCCATGCCAGTGGGTCAGTTTCTGGGGTCAGGTGGAAGTGGGGAGAATCTGGCTCTGCCCCACCTCAGAGCCAAGACTGAAATAAGCTGGCGGCGAGGGGCGTCTGGGTGGCTCAATGGGTTGAGCATTGGACTGTTCATTTCCACTCAGGTCATGATCTCAGGGTCCTGGGATCAAGCCCTGCATGGGGATTCCTCCTTAGTGGGGAGTCTCCTTTTCCCTCTCCCTCTGCCCTTCCCCCTACTCCCACATGCTCACTCTAAAATGAGCAAATAAATCTTTAAAAAATAAATAGCCCGCAGAAAATAAAAACGCCCATTTTCGGGTGGAGCTCATTAACTTGGGTTTCATGGAGCAGAAGAACCCTGGAAGATCCACGGGAAGAATTCAGGGAGCGCATGAGCTTGCTTGGGAAAAATTTACGCATACACACCTGCACACAGCGATGGTACATACACATTTTTTGGGGTGCGAATTTCTAACTGAAAACTAGCATTTCCTTCCGTTTCGAAGGAAAGTTCCTTCGGGCAACAAACCACAACTGTATCAGCATTGCTACTTGTGACTTGTGTGTCTTCGTCATCCATAGATATCATAGATATTTAATGCCATGTGATAGTACTTATAGGATATCTTGTAATAGACTCATTACTATCCTGAAATTAGAACTACTGCGACCCACTTCTACATCATGTTATTTAAAGGTTCATAAAAAGCGTATACATTATCGTATCTTTTAAAATTATTTGGATAATGGTCAGTCAACAGAATTTGTTTTCTTTGTAGTCCTTTTTTTTTTTTTTGTATCTTTGTGAAAATGTTACTCTGTAATGAAATGCAAGGACATGACGCTGAGTGAAATGAGCCAGGCACAAAAGGACAAATACCGGGCGCCTGCGTCGCTCAGTCGTTAAGCGTCTGCCTTCGGGTCAGGTCATGATCCCAGGGTCCCGGGATGGAGCCCCGCATCGGGCTCCCTGCTCGGGCTCTCTGCTCAGTGGGGAGCCAGTTTCTCCCTCTCCCTGCCTCTCTCCCTGCTTGTTCTCTCTCTCTCTCTCTCTCTCTGTGTGTGTGTGTGTCAAATAAATAAATAAATAAATCTTAAGAAAAACAATAAAAAAGGACAAATACTGTGTGATCCCACTCAGATGAGGTACTAAGAGCAGTCAAATTCATGGAAGCAGAAAGTGGGATGGTGCTGGGGCTGGGGGCAGAGGGAAGAGGGAGGTAGTGTCTGATGGGAACAGAGTTTCAGCTTGGGAAGATGGAAAAAGTCCTGAATATGGATATGGTAGTTATGGTTTACAACAGGACTTCATGCCACTAACCCTATGCTTAAAAATGGCTAGAATGGTAAATTTTATATTATGTATATTTTATCACAATTTTTAAAAATCCATGGGAACAGTACAGATATTTTCATATCACATTTTTAAAAAAGACATACCCTGTAAAGGGATTCATAGGCCTCACTGGAGAGCTCCGTGTCACAAAGTAAGCGAAGACCCCCTGATTCTGGGGGGATTGCCCTTCCTCATGCCCGTATGCTGTTCCAAGCCTGCTTTGCCTGGGGAATATTCCTCAGTCTTCAGGGTCCATCTCAAATGGCGCTGTCCCCGTGGCTTCTGTTCTGTTCCCAGGGCTCACCTGAGGACATATTCTTCACATCCCTCTAAGCATGCTGCTGGGATCCCAGCTGGACCTCGCTGCCTGGCAAGAGCCCAAGACCTTGCTCTCTGCCTCAATGAAGTGTTATTTGGCAAGTGTCAGAGGAGTGTTCAAGCCATGTTATTACCAAACTGAGACTTCCCCTCGGTGCGACAGAGAAACTCGAGTGAATACTAATTACTTAATGCTTTGTCCATGCACCGTTGACATGCATCTCAGGGTGATGTTCCCACACTTTGTGAGAATCTATATATCTTAGTGAATCTATAATCCCTATGAGGTTGGTATTACCAGGAAAAACATTTTGCAGACGAGGAATCGAGGCTCAGAAAGGTGAACCTTCCTGACCCTGGAGATCCTTCTGCATCGAACATCTTTCTGTAGTGATGTTCCTCAGCAGAAGCCCAGGGCTACATTACATAAAGATCACGTCTCATTGGAGAATCTGGCTTTGAACACATCAGCGAAAAATGAGGGACTAAACAAGCAAGGATTGTCTCATCTCCAGAGTTGGAAAGGCCTTCCAGCTTGTCCTACCTGTTTCGCAGGGTGACTGAGGCCATTGGGCTGAGTCTTCGTGTCCTGGCGCCAGCCTGAGTATCTCTCAGTTTCTTCTTCAGCCCGAGTCGCTGGAATGGAGGGGATGGGGGAGGGGGCCTGGGTCTGGAACCTGTCCTGCTTCTCAGGATCGTGGCACCTCTTGAATTGACACCGAAAAACAGCAATCATAATCACTCTGCTAACCCCCTGATATGGATTATCTCGATGATTCCAGAACTTCCTTCCCTGTGGCTCCCTTTATAAATTTGGTCATATCTGAGTGTCATTGAAACTTATCTACTTAGTGATTTTTTTTCTCCTTTCAATGGACCTGCTTTTCAGAATTAGATCTGTTGATTTACAAAGCAAATTCCATGTCACTATGTAAATAGACATGTAGTTAGGAACCATGCAAATCATTTCAATCAAAAGAAACTATTTCTTAAATTCTGCCTTTGTATTGCTGCCTGGAATAGACTAAAGTGTACTCTCTCTTTGTTAAAACGTGAAGGAAAGAGCAAAAATACTCAGCCTGTGTTAGGTGTTAAAGACACACTGCCATCAAACAGAGATGTCCATGATGTCGTTAGGAGGGTCCAAACTCCAAAGGGAGTTAAAAAAGACATAATGGGGGCACCTGGGAGGCTCAGTCAGGTTAAGCATCTGATTCTTGATTTCCACTCAGGTCATGATCTCAAGGTTGTGAGTTCAGGCCCTGCATCGGGCTCCTCGCTCGGTGTGGAGCCTACTTAAAAAAAAAAAAAAAGACCTTAGGTACTTACGGTGTGAGTCAATGCTATTTAATGCCCCGTCTGAGTGTCATCTAAAATCATTTCAGGGGGCCCCTCGGTGCCTCGGTTGGTTAAGCGACAACCCTTAGGCTCAGGTGGTGATCTCCGGGTGCTGGGATCGAGGCCCGCGTCACTCAGGTTTCCTGCTAATCAGGGAGTCTGCTTCTCTCTCTCTCCCTCTGCCCCTCCCCACTGCTCATTCTCTTTCTCTCTCTGTCTCTCAAATAAATAAATAAAATCTTAAAAAAATAAATAAAATCATTTCAGGCATCATGTGTGGTCTCTGTAAGCTTCCAAACACTCCATTATCGGAGTTCATCCTCCAACAACCCTAGGCTAGTGTCCTAATACCAGATAGTACTACTCCGTCTGACGGGTGCAGACAGGCTGCTCCCTTAGCCTGAGGTGGTACCGCCAGCAGGCACCCCCGCCCCCCACCCTCTGCCTCCAGAACTTGGGCTCTCCCCGCCCCCCGGGCTGCTGAACTCCGGGGCGGCGTTCCGTTCCGGGGCTACATCCGCCCCTGGGATTTCGTGGCGTTCTGTGAATCCCCAGGAGCTGCCGAGGCTGGATGTGTCCACCCAGCACAAAGTCCGCTGTTGGGAGCCCCTTGGTGACACGCGTTCCAGGTCTGCGTTCTCCCGCTTGTGTGCCAGCCGCGGGCATGCAGTAGCCCGAGACCTGCTCAGACGTAGCAGAGGAAGATGACGTTGATGCGGGAAAGGAGGGACAGGAAAGGAAGGACACGGGGGTGGGGGGCAAAGGGCTGGAGAGAGAAGGAGAGCAGCCTCAGGGTCTCTATCTGGAAAGTGGGGATACTCTAAGTTACCGCGTGGGGTAGGTGGCCTCGGGAGGACTTGAGCACGTAGTAGGGGCTTCATTCCCCATCTCCTCCCCTCTCTCTCATCTCATACAGCCCCTGCCCACCCGTAAGTGCACAGTATTTAAAGCGAAGATGGGGAGTTATGTAGCCAAGGTCTGCGCTGGCACAGGGCTGCGTGGGACAGGGGAGACAAGCCAGGCACAGTCAGCCAGAGTCCCCTCAAGCGTCAGGGCAACTTTACCAGAACCTGGAGCAAGGGGGTCCCTGAAGACGCAACCTCCCATAGGAACCCAGAAGTCCCTCTCAGCCGAACAGCCTGCGATCCCCCCATTAGAACTGAAGTTCGGCTTCCCCGGGCTTCTGCAGGCTCCCCAGGGAGATGGAAGAGTAGACCATAAAGCAGAAATTCGGGTTTCAGGTGCTTTGGTTCCACAGATCCCCCAGGAACCCTGGGACCCCGAGAAAGAGAAGGAAGGGAGAAAAGACAGGACCCAGCGAAGGTAGAGATGCCTCCCCCTACACGTGGGCTGAGGGGCCCCAGGGCTTCGCTGAGAGGGGGAGGGCAGGCTTGCCACAGCCCCCAGATGAAAGAACGCAGAGGGGGGCCCTTCCTGAGGTGTGTGACCGTGTGCGTCAGCACCCTCCACACTGGCTTCTTATCTGCCGTGGGCGGAAAGTCGGGCCTGATGAGAAGACCAGATTACACCCCAGCCCGGGCCTGCTTCTCATCGCGGGCAGACCACTTTCCGCGGGCTCCCTGGAGCCTGGGACATCTGGCATCCTGGTGGGCTTCCCCTTTGGGACCGGGGAAAACACCAACACAGCGGTGCGGGTGTGCAGCCCAAGGTTGCAAAGCCATGGCAGATGGAGAAGGAGCCCGGGAGCAGGACATCTAACCTGCTCTGTGGGCCCCAGAAGCCTGTCTCCTCTCTGGGCCTCAGTTTCCCGAACTGTAAAATTGTGGCTCAGTGTCCAACCTATCTGAGGTTTCAGAGCGCTTCTTGTTCTTAAAACAAAAAACAATGCTATGGATACTGCTCTCAGATAAAAATACAAATGCGCAAGGAACGGCCAGAAAAATGCTCATGATAATATACTGATAATATATTATTGATGGTCTATTGATTACTGATTGCCTATATACTATTGATTGCCTAATGGATAATATACTACTGATAGGCCTATATTGCCTGCTGATATGTTGCCTACTGATGCCCCAATCTCCCCTGGAGCCAAATACCCCGATCTTAGAAAAATCCAATTTAACGAAAGAATCTCAATTCTCAGCCAAAGAGAGGGAGTAATGCAGACTTAAGGGTCATATTTATTTGGTCTGAATTAACTGAGCTTAATCTGAGCCTGTGCATCAGGGCTCAGACCTGGTGGCCTTCTGTATTTTATACTGCACAATATTTTCGAAAAACTGAGCAAACATCTTAATAACAAAAGATTTCCCATGAAAATGCCAATATCTGATGTCTCTGGGAAGAACCGGATCTGGCCACAGCCAGCTGGAGCTGAGCAGGAGAGGGCCAGCCTGCGGTGGTCACCGTGTGTTCATCCTGTCCCTGCTGGGTGACATTTTGGGGTTTGAGTTTGAGACTGTGCTTAACAGGGAGAAGGTCTGGATGTTCAAGGCAGAAAAGGGGGGATGCCCCTGGTGGGGGTGTTAGTCTCCTCCCTGGTGACCGATGGAGACATAGCCAGGAACATGCTCCGTCTTGAAATGATCAGCCTACCCGCCTCAGCCCAGGGCCAGCCTTGGCGCGGCCCGTCCCCGCCTGTTGGCCAAGAAGGAGGCCCCTGTGTGTGGCTGTCTGAGCCCTGGAGAAAAGAATGTCAGCCTGTTGAGGGCTGGGGCCCATATGCAGCCCAGAAACATCCCAGCCTCCCATTCGATCTGGGTTTTCTGCTCAACCTCTGTCGCACCTACTGCCAACTGGTGGTTTTTCATTTCTTCTGTCCTGAGCCTTTTTCCAACACGTGAAATTGCTTTCTCTTTCTTTCTGTGGGTGGGTTCCATGCTTGGCAACAGAGTTCTCTGGATTGAGGCTTTTGCAAAAGTGACCTTTCAGAAAGGCTTTTCTCTGTCTGACTTTCAAGACCCCACCCACCTCACGGTCTTAAGTCTCTAGCTCTGCCTCCCCAGTTTGCTGCGCCCCAGGGGGCGTGACAGCAGGAAAAGCCTTCCCCAGGGGGGAGTGCTTGAGCCTGGCCATGGGTCCACAGCTAAATGCAGCAGGTAGATCACACAAGGAAGCTAGAAGAACCTGTGGCAGGCCCCCTGGGGTGGGACAGTGCCAGGCATGTTCTGGGCGGGGGGTGGGCAGCAGGAGCAGAAGGGTAGGCAGGGTCCAAGTGCCAAGAGCCTAGGACGCCCTGCTCCACTTTGGCCCGAGGTCCATGGGAGCCATTGTAGGTTTCAAGCCACAGACGATGCTGACAAATCTGGGTTTTGGAAACAGCAATGTATTGACTAGAATTAATATAAGAATGGTCACTAAAAGTTGAAGAAAGAACAAATGATGCTTTTTATGTTCTTACAGCTTTAGATTCAAGGCCCAGAGAAACCCAGGTACTTGTCCTAGATGACACAAAGATCTTAGACCAGACCCTGAGGGACTTTTTTTCTCCAGCTTTGCCTTTCACATTTTACAAAGCATGTATCCGCCCCACACAGGTATTTATGAGTGGGAGCCCACATAGAAATTGAGAGCCTTCATGCTAAGTTTGAATTTCTTGTTTCTTTTGCTAAATCAGATCTGGAGACATTAGATAGTCTCTTCTTCTCAGTTTACCACACTCCCCACCATTCCCCAAGATGACCCCAGCACTAGGGTGGGAGGACCGTTGTTATGGGTTATTGGGCCTGCATTGTTGTTTTTTCCCTCCTAGAGGAACACTATTATACAGTCATGTCTTTAACATGTGGCTTTAAGCAAAATGAAGCTGGAGTGGGCCTCACGTTTGGAGGAAAAGAGAGAACATATATTTTGGTAGAAGTAAAGACTACTTCTCTGTGCTAGCTTTAAGGTGCAAATGACCCCCTCCTTCACTCACTTTCACTGTGACCCCCATGCCCAAGGACTCAGGCACAGAGGCAGAAGGGCATAGTGGTTAGGAGCATGACTCTTCCAGTGACCTTGGGCAAGTTCCTTAGACTCTCTCCACCTCTGTTTCATCATCTGCAAAATGGGGTCATGATGGTAATCATACCTGTCCTGCAGATGGTTGAGAGCCTCTGTAAGGTAGCAAGTGTAACGAGCTCAGAGCAGCTCCTGACACCTGATGAACACATACAGGAAAGGAGCTATTTTTGTCATTATGGCGAGTGGCAACTTACTGACTTATTCAATTAGTAGTTAAATCGTTTGATAAACATCGATTGACTTTAGAAGGTAGATGCCTTTGAAAAATGCCAAACCGTAAAAATGAGTTATAACTCTGTTGTTCTCAATCGTGATGGACATGGAATGATCTGGAAAACTGTGGTAAAATACTGATTCTGGGGCCCACCCAAGATCAAACACCAGAACCTCCAGGGGCAGAGTCTGTGGCCCCCATAATGAAGACCAAGTCATGGTCAGGATGTGGCGCTTGTGCTCAAGCTAAGTCCGGGTGTGCATGACCTTGACAGTGGCTACCTTCTTAGATTTTGCACGCTGGTGTGCCTCATTTGCTTGACCTAGTCCCTGTCCTGTCGCAAAGCACTAGAATAGACATTCCACAAAGGCAAGGATTTTTTGGTTTATTTCTCCCCCCTGTTGTATCTCTGGTACCTAGAGCAGCAGTGAACACATAGAATGCCCTTGATAAATATTTATTGAATGAATGGACCTATCCTCCTAAAGTTCTGGCTACACCTACCTCTGCTGGAGACAGCTGGTTCTGCTCTCCACAAACCAGAGGTGTGTAGTCTTAGATTGGTCACATGGTCAGTGTTGCCAGAAGGGACCTTGGAGGTCAGCTGGGACAGTTTTTCCCAAGCCTAAGGCATTCGAGTCTCCCCATCAAGATGTTTGCCATATCTGCATCCCTCTTGAACTATTTATTATTTCTATTATTGAACTATACTTTTGTTTGACAAAGAAACCTTAAAGAAAATCAGTCCTGTAAAGGAAAAACTATTACCACTTGCCATAAATAAGTAACTATAAAAATAAATACAAAGGAAAGAAATCATGTTATTAATTTTAGTTGGAAGCCATGCGTGAGGAGAGATGGAGTCTGAGGCCTCCCCTCTTACAATGATGAAAAGAGGTTTAGAAACAGAAGAGCGGTGTTAAAGTCATGGTACCTCTAGACTGAGACCTTCTCTTACAGGGACTCAGAAAGCTTGAAGGGTAGTTCAATAGTGATCCCTTTCTCTCTCTGTGCGTCAGTATGATTTAATGCCATATTCATGTTTATCACCCAATCCCATTCAGATGGTACCCAACCATCATGGTACCCATCCCACTGGGAAAATCTGCAGCTAGTCAAACCCTCTCTCGTTTGCAAGACTTATGCCCCAAAGGAGAAGGGTTTACCCAGGGTCACATTCACTTAATCGTTCATACATTCATTTGATGTCTATCCATGGGACACCTCCTATATGCCTAGCGCTGTGAACCCGGCAGGCCAAGTCCCATCATCATGGAGCTACCATCCTAGAGGTTACATCCCAGGTCCCCTGACTCCCAGTCTAGTGCTCTTTCCTTGCCCCTTCCCATCTGGTAGAAGGTGTTTTCATACTTCCTGTTCACTGCCTGCCTGCATAGGTGACAGGCCCTCAGTGTTACATTAACATCTTTTCATCTTAATCAAGCAACTATATTTTCACCCCCTCTTGGGCTCCCCGGCCCTCCAGCACGCACTTCGAGAATGCTGCTAATTTCAACGTCTGGCTTCCAGACCCAGACGTTAAAACAACTACCTTTCATCTCAGGTTCGTAACACAGAAAACCTCCAATATTGGGAACAGATAGCCTCGAAGGTGGGTTCATATCTCTCAGCAAGATTGCTGTAACTTCACTCTCCCGCGCCCGATCAAGGCTTTTCTCTCTGCCTCGTAGGTATTTTAATACAAATGTTCCTTTCATTTGACTGATTGAAGGTCTCCAACCTGCAATAAATGAAACATCTGATCCCCTTGAATCCAAATCACTTTTTCTTTGATTTTCTTTTACTTCTATTTCTTCATCCTTTGTTCTGCAGCTCGAGTCAAATTTCCCTTTAGAAATTGAAAGAATGTGTGTGGGTTTTTTCCTGCCCTTTTTTTTTTTTTTTAAACCAGGCTCTAGTGTAAGTACTGGCTCATGGACTAGAATATTAAGGTCGAGTTCAATGGCTGCCTGTCTCCAGCAATATGTTTTGTGTGCCATTGTGCTCCCCACCCCACCCTGTCCCCCAGTTTTGGGCAATGGGGGACAAATTAGCCTCTGTGGAAAAGTCACGGAAGCTGGCTTCCTGAGTAACCCCTGGGCTTGAGAGAAAATAAGATTAAAGATTTTTTTTCCCCCTGCTGAAAGAGTTAAGATATCCATGCACGAAGGCCTACATGTTGGCATTTGGATATGAAGGCGAGCATTTCATTGCCTCTATAATGACATACCTTCTATATGGTATTGGGTTCCCAGTTTTGGCTAATGAGCCAATGGAGACTGTCAGTCTCTGGAATGACTGGCTTGTCCATATTAGTGAGTTCAAATGGTGAGTAGCAGTCTTACAGGAGCTGCTTAAACCCTCTGTGAGTTCACTTCTCTGGTGGTGCCCTGCGTCCATACTTCGCTAGGATGTTTGGCCATGCAGTGGTCTTGCCTTCACATCTGGGGAGGCTTGAGGGTAATGTATTGTGGGTACCAGTGCTGCTCATTCCGTGCTAGTAAAAAAAAAACCAAAAAACTGTCTTTCTCCCTGAACTGGTAAAAAGGTTTATTCCTTAGGGGTGATCAGGTAGGTACTGGGGCGGAGGGCGGGAGGGGACAATCCCAAGGAATATTCTATTGAACTCCTTACCCTTTGACCTGCTGCTGTCCAGGGCCAGTGAGCCCTCTTCAACCCGTGCAGTCTTCAGGCTTCAAGACACTCTCTCTCTGTGGATGATCTGTGTCTAATCCCTTACCTACCCACGAATGGTAGTCAGGCATCAAGATGGCCCACCGAGATCCCAACTCCCGATATTCACATTCTTGCTTAGTCCTCTCCTGCTTTGCACCAGGGTAGGGTTGTGTGACCAAAAGAAACTGGTGGAAGTAATGGTGTATGTCGTCGGAGAATGGGTCATAAAAGACTGGCTTCCATGTTGGGGGCACTCTATCTCTCTCTCTCTCTCTTCCTCCCCCGCCTCCCTCCCTTGGATCTCTGGCTCTGGAGAAACAAGCTGCTATGTTGCGAGAAGCCCTCTGGAGAGATCCAGCCTGCAAAGAACCGAAGCCTCCAACTGATAGCCAGTGAGAAGCTGAGGCCTGCCAACAACCATGTGAGGGAGTCTAGAAGTGGGTACCCCCATCCCCAGCTGAGCCTTCAGATGACAGCAGCCCCAGCTGCTTGCGAGAGCCTCCTGAGAGACCCAGAGCCACCCAGCTTAGCTGCTTATAGATACTGAGCCTCAGAAACTGCGTGACATAAAGCATGCATTGTTTAAAGTTGCTAAGTGTGGGGATAAAACTGTTATGCAGAAACAGATAACTGATATACCTGTGAACTAGTCCCAAGGCTCTCTGGGGTGCTCCAGGTCAGCTTACTCAATCTGTGGGGCAGAGTTCCCTTACTGTCCCTAATAGGTTTTCTGTTCTCCCTCCACAAGACAGACCCCTGGTTTTTTTAAAGGGCTCTTTGGCTGCCTGGAAGATGCACTGTCCAGCTTCCCTTGCAGCTAGGTGTGATTACAGTACCACGTTCTGGCTAGTGGTCATATGTGGAGGTGGGATGTGCAACTTCTGGAGGGTGCCCTCACTAGAGACCCTGTCTTACATCTTCCTTTCTTTGTGGCTTTCTCCTTCCTGCAGGCTGGAACTGTTCATAAGGGCTGGAGCTCCTGCAGCCACCTTGAATGATGCAGAGCAATAAGATAGAAGGCACAAGGGTCCCCAGCAGGGAGGAGAACCAAATCAAACCCCAACCACCAACCCTGGAAGTTTTAGATGGGAGAGAAATAAACCTTCCCCTTCCCTGTGTTATTGTGAGGACTAAACGAGTTAATAGACTCGTTTGGACAGTGGTCAGAACACGTAGGCAGTGCCAGGCACAGAGAAAGTACTCGGAAAGTTTAGACTCTAGAGCTCCCACCAAGGCCTTGCTTTGACTGAGAGACCCAAATGGCTCCTTGGAAGCTTTCTTCCCTTCTAGAAGTTTAAAGGCTCCTGCTGAGGCATTCTTTCTTAGAAACCCACATTCTCCTCTCTTGTGCAGTCACCTCTCTGCATGATTGGTCTCAGGAGGCCCGTCCCATCCACCCATTCTTTCCAGTTGCTCACTCTGCATCCATGGGTTCATATCAGTTGGTCCCTTGGGGCAGGATCTGGGCTCAAATTCCTGGACTCATCAAATAGATATCTCTAAAACATTTGGCTAGATTGACCAGATGAGTGGTGGTGCCATTGTTGGGATAAGAAAGACCTGGGGGATGGCCAGGGAGAAGGCTTGGAGGGGAAATGTCAAGGTTGTAGATCTGGCCATGTTGAGTTTGAGATTCAAGCCAAACTGTTGAGTAGTCAGGTGGAAATATAAGTCCAGGGAGTTGAGGGTTGAGGTCAAGGATGGGGAAATAGATCTGAGTACAGAGCATGCTGGTACTTATGTATGTCAACAGCAGAAGACCTTTACCTTCCAACTTTGCTGACATTGTGGATAATGTTGACACGTCCAAGCCCAAGCAGGTGCCAAGTCCAAGTTACTCTGGTATCATTTTTGAAGAACATCAAATGGACCCTTTCAATGCACAGGCTGTCAGTGAGGGGGCTACGTGGACATTTTAAAAACAGATTTTATTTATTTATTGGGGGGGGAAGTGGCATAGGGGGAGGGAGAGAGAAAATCCCAAGCAGAGTCCTACGCAGGGCTCAATCTCATGACTCTGAGATCATGACCTGAACCAAAATCAAGAATCGGACACTTAACCCACTGAGCCAACCATGCACGCCCACATGGCCATTTTAAGATGCATAGGAATGGATATTTCTGAAGGAGCACAGGTTTTAAAATCAGAGAGCCCTGGGCTGGATGTCTGGCTCCATCACTTAAAAATCTATGATCTCTGGGCAACTCAATTACTTTTGCTGAGCCTTAGTTCTGCCACCTGTAGAATAATGACAATAGAGTTGGTGGCATATTAAGATTAAAAAAAAATCATGCTACAAATAATTCAACTAAGAGAAGAGACTAATGCATCTTACTCAACCTCCCTACCTCCTGGAAGGAAAAGCCTATTGCTATTTCTTGCCTGTATATATTTCTTCTGTAATTCCTAAATAATGTTTTTGGCCAATGTGGTGAATGAAGGCAGGAAGGTGTCGTAATGGTACAAGAGCTTTGATCTCCAGTTGGCACCTTGGAATATTCCAGAACTTCTAATGCTACAGAAGAATAAGCCCAAGATGATTTGGGAGCCACACATTAGCCTCCCACCTCACTGCAATAAAAATATTGGGAGAATGAGAGAGAGATCAATCGACTAATGCTTCCCCTTAGCACTTAAAGGTGGCCATGATCTGTGGCCCATGTCACGCATTGAACCACAAATACCAGAGTCAGGCATGAGGGTTTCCGGATGTTTATATTTACAGACCAGGTGACCTGGCTGGTGAAAGTGAGTACGGGAGCTGATGGGTGGCAGCGTCCTGGGCCAGGCTCTCAGAAGTCCCAGCTTACATGTGTAGAGGAGGGCCTGGTGTCCCCACCTGGAACGGCCTCAGCCAGGCCCATGCGCCTGTGGATGCCCCCGCAGGAGCTCAGCCCAGCACTGTGTTGGGGGTGTTTGTAAGCTATTTAACATGTCCTGTACTCAGTTTTAAAGGGTCTCGTCGTCCTGAAAGCTCTCTAAACAACAATTGTCTCTCTACTCCTTCTTGGCTTCCTTCCTTCCTTCCTTTCTTTCTTTTTTTTCATCTCTGGATTGTTGCAAGCATGATTGGAAACCTGCTGTTGTGAGTTTGCATGGAGGAGGTGGAGGCTTCCCATGTCCTCCTGCTTGTTACTTGCAGAAAGGCAGACATCAAAAGGCCCCGTGCCTGCGCCCCACGTGGCCCAGATCTTCCTGTATAATGTGCAGAGGAAACTGGGGCCTTTGTGCTTCCCTCACTCAGATCATATCAATTCAGTTTTCCCCTTTGCTTAATTTGTAGCTGGAGTCGTCCTGGCAGGCATGCAGCGGTGGGTGAGGAGGAAGGTCAGGATGGGAGAGGAAGCAGGCTGGATGTGGGCTGGGGAAGACACCCCAGGAGTTGGAAACGAGGGGGGAGGGAAGGGCCGATGTCACTGGGGTAAACCTCTGGTTGAGGGATTGCAATAGGGTTGCAGCATTAACCCGGCTGCCCCGGGGCCTCCCCGGGCCTCCCTGGGACTTGGGGCCACTTTCTGTTTTGAAACCATAAAACAAGTTGCTGGTAATGGATGAATGTTAGAGGCCTCTCTAGCCATTAGTTTGTGATTGCACATCCGGTTCTGTCTCTTAACGTTTGGCCTGGTCCCTGTCACTTCGTCTCCAGGACTCTGTTCCCTCCTATCTGCAGCAGAGCTTTGAGGGGACATGCTAGAAGAATAACCATGAAGGGGCTCAGCTGGTGCCTGGAGCATAAGAGGGACCCAGTAAATGCCACTTGCATACGCACCCCTTCTCTACACCTCCTCAGGTACACACGGGGAGCACCCAGGGGATTTGCAAATTCAATACATTTATTCTAGTATACATTTCCGGCTTTGTGGGCCGGGTATGGTCCCTCCTGTTGCATATTTTTTCCCCAGCTATTTAAAAATGAGAATGGTTATTCTCAGTTCGCAGGTGGTACAAAAAGTGGGCTGGGGTGGGCCTAGGGGCCGTTGTTTGCCAACCCCTCTGCTCTCAAAATCGACAGTGCGCATTCAAATCCCAGCTGTGGGACATGGGGCAAGTCACTTAACCCCTCTGAATATCATTTTCTTTAGCTACCAAGTGGGGCTTCCAACTACCTTTTCCGTAGTGGTACTATAGGAATTATACACACAGATACAACATTTAGCAGAATAGCTGGGATACAGTTAACACTTAGTGATTATTATGAATGCTATTAATCGGCAGCTGGGAATTTGGAGCCTGCCCAGATTCAAGAGCTCAGCCGGGGATGGAGCTTCATTTTTCTTGCCACAGGATCAAGGGAAGAGGAGTCGTTGAGCTCAGGGTCCAGGGCATCTCTGGACCAAAGATTGATTGATTGATTCATTCACTCATTCATCGATTCATCCACTTACTCACTCACAAACATTTACTGAGAGTCTCTAGCATGCCAGGCAGTGTAAAAGAATTGGGGATATAGCAGAGTACAAAACAGACCAAATCCCTGCCCACAAAAAGTTCATATTTTAGTGGGGGGAGATGGATGATACACATCAAAATAAATGTCAGAAAGTGATAAGGGCTGTGAGAAGGAAATGAAGCAGAGCAGAGAGGGTTAGGAAGCACTGCGAGGCGAGGGTTATTTTTTGTGCAGAGCTCAGAGAAGGCCTCCCTGGGAAGGTGTTATATGAGCAGAGATTGGAACGAAGAGAGGAAATCAGCCACGTGGTTATTAGAGAAAGAGAATTCCGGGAGCATCATATGCAAAGGTCCTGTGGCTGGAACATGTTTGGCCCATTGCAGGAACACTGAGGAAGCCGGGACACCAGGAACACCAGTGAGGCCAGAGCTAAGTGTTCCTGAGGAGGGGGCAGAACAGAAGTCAGTAAAGGAGGGAGGTTGGGTAGAGGGTGCAGACCATGTCAGGTCTTACAGGCTGTTGTGAGGTCTTTCATGTACAGGGATGCTGGGGATGCAGCCAGATTCTTTGGTCATTCCTATTGCAGATACTTCTTTTATCTTCCAACTCATATCCATGTAGCTAGCAGTCACTCTATGTCATAGTCACACACCATCATCTCTGCTCTCAAGGAGTTCAAAATCAAGTGAGGGTAGACAGTTATTAATTCAATAAAGATACAAGAATAAGACCACTGCCCTGAAGAGTGACGGGGTAAGAGGCTAGAGGGGAAACTGAGTCTGGCAACCGGGGAAGGCTGCTCTGAAGAAGGAGCAGTGGAGGGGAGACTGGGCATTTGGTGGGTGGCGGCATGGTTCCTTCCAGGAGCTCAGAGAAGGCCAGTGTGGCTGGGAGGCAGAGAGCGATGGGGAGCATGGCAGGCGCGTGAAGCCGGTGCAGTGGTACCGGCTGGGTCTCCCCGTGCCTTGTGGGCTGGATAGGGATCCTCCTTTCTCCTGCGAGCAGGGAAGCCTCTCAAGTGGGCAAAGCAGAGAACTACGTGATCAAATATGCAACTGACAAGATCGCTTTGGCTGGCCCCATGGTGTGGGGGGGAATCAGACTGGATTTGGGGTCACCTGTTAAGCGGTCATGACAATTATCAAGCTGAAAACTTAAAGTTTGATAAAAGTGGAGGCAAGGAGGCCCGAGGGAGGTGAAAGGACCCTGGAAGTGTTTTGCAGGTAGTATTGGGAGGATTTAGAAGAAGATTAACCTTGATGCGTCGACAGGAAAAGGCATCAAAACGCCTCTGAGGATTGGGATTTGTGCCCCCAGATGAAGGGTGGGCCGGGTGCCGGCTAGAGGGAGGAGGCGTTGGAGGTGAGGACCATGGTTAGTGCCCTCCCCGGCACCTGGTTCCTTTCCCTCAGCTTCTTTCCTCTGTCATCCTCTCCTTCCCTCTAGAACCTATTTCCAGAGGCCACTCTGGAGGGGACGTGCCAAGCCCCTTTCTACCTTGAGGCCTCTGCACACACAGGCTTTATTGGGAGTGCCTCTCCCGTCCACCCCGCACCAGCTCCACGAGTCCTTCTGGTCCTTACGTGCCGCCTGTCACCTGCTCAGGTCACCTTCCCGGATCTCCTTCTCTAAGTTCTTCATTGCCGGAGCATCCCGTGCTATCCCCGGTGGCTCTGCTCATAGCTGCTGTAAGTTACTGTCCTTGTCCCTTTATATTCCTCTGGGTCGTTGGAGATCCCTGGTGCCCAGGGCCGTGCCGACCAGTTGCCGAATGAATGAATGAATGAATGGGTGGATGGCAAGGCTTATGCAGTCTCAGGTGCAGATGAACCAACAACCAACTCATATTATCCAAGAGTGTTTTAGAAGGAAGAGATTTTGCTTGCCATCTCCTAGGCATATCTGCATTTTATTTGACGAAATAAGCCTTAGGCTAAAGGAATGCACCTCTTGTGATGGAGAAAATATTTTAAAAATATTAAATGCCTGTGGTTTTCATCCAAGTCCTCTATAAATCACGTTGTCCACAGCCATTCCACCATACTTGCTCCAATGAAGGGTGAATCCCACCTTGGGAAGGAGGATGAGATAAGTCAGGAGACGTCCCTGCAGACAAGAAGAGGAAATGGAAAGCCCCTTCCTGGCAGGGGAGCCGTGAGAGGAAAATGCAAGGCATGGCCAGGTAGGGAAGCCCTGACTGCCGTCCTCAGCGGGAAACGCTGGGGCCACATTCTCCCCACGAGCAACACCTCGACTGTCCAGATGGGATAGATCGCTGGGCGGGGGCTCTGGTCCTGGGGGCAGAGCTGACACCAGCAGGTGCCAGCAAGTACTCAGAAGGCACGGGGCAGATAAGGGGTCCCTTCCCTCCAGTGTCACACACACGAGGACCAGAAGAAATGATCTGAACTCAGAGGAGATGGTTCCAACTGAGGATACGGAGTCATCTTTATGAGCAAGCTTACAATATCCATTCCCGAACCTAGTGCCTAACACACGCAACCAGCAGCAAGAGGTTTGGGGAGACGATAAGACCAATTATGTAAAAGAAAACAGTGACATTTTCTTTGTACATCTGAGTGGTAGTCTGATTGAAATTGTGACATGCCCCCTCCCCACCCTGTGTGGTAGCATCCTAGGATCACACCACTTAATACTACACCAGAGGATGCCTGCCCCTTTGGCGCCACCCTACAGTCCCCAGCGTGCCCTCGCCTCCAGGCTGTCCACCTCCACAACCTCTTCCATCTCTTCTGGAACGCAGATGCCCAGCACTGAAGGACTATTGTAGCCCAGTAGTAAACGGGAAGTGGGGGTCATGGGGCTGAGGCTCAGCTTCTTAGCTCCCTGACTCTTTCATCTGAGACTGATGTACAAGAAACAGCAGTGACCATGAGTGTGTGCGTCTGTGTCCCTCCCTGCTTCCTTACGCCCAAGGTGGGTTGTCTCTGCCTCACTCGCCCACACACCAGACACCACGGCCTCAGATCCAGGGACCAAGTTCCGTACCCCTTGGGCTCCTTAACCAAGCACACTTAACCCTTATTCTCTAATGTGGCCACTCTTGCCAATGAATCTCATGCTAACTGAACAGTTTTTCAGTTCCTGGCTCATCCTCCAGTCCACTCCAATTACCCTCTGCTCCTCCTAGGAGTTAAAATATTCCTGTCATGACTTGACCCCTTTGAAAATGTCTGATGGTTGTATCATAAAACAATGGCAAGGCAGTTTAATTGAATCTTTTTCTTTTTTTAAGTGCACACTGACATCTGATGCAGGATAATAATGCTTGGCACTCACAGAGAACTTTTCATCTTCAAAGCACTTTGCTACCACTGAAGGCCACATTTGCCAAAGACAGATTCGCTTTCCTCTGTGTCACACCGGATGGCATCAGATTGAATTTGGACGGGACAAGGAGCAGGGGACTCCCTCGGAGTGCTGAGTGGTGCTTGAAAACAGCCTGAAAATACGTGCCGGAGAGCTTAGGATAATTGTCGTTTCCATTCTCGTTCCTCACAATTGTGTTCCTGTCATGCCTTCTTATTTCTTTTTTTAGGGTGCATAGGCTGGGTTACGCTGCAGTAACAAGCAATCCTGGACCTCAAAGACTTAAGCTGGCAGAAATTGAAGTCTGACTCACGCTACATATCCAGCGGGTCACCCGGGGGCTCTGCACGAGGTACCCAGGATATATAAGTGGCTGCCATTTGAAATGATGACAAATGTCATTCAAAGGGAAAGACAGAGTGTGGGCAATCATACCCTGACTGGCTCCTAATGCTTCCACCTGGAATTGCCACATGTCACTTCTGCTCACAAAGTGGCTAACAAGTCCCATTGGCACATCTAACACAAGCCTGAGACCTATCACAACCTCCTTAATCTCTCTCTTGAACCTGATCGCTTTTCTTCCCTTCCGTTTCTACTGTCACTTCCACCAGCAACTTCTCTCCTTCCCTAGGCTTCTGCAGCAGCCGTCATCTGATTTTCCTAATTTCACCTGTCCTTTCCCCTCATCTGCTCTCCATACTCCAGAGTGAGTTTTTCGGTATGTGAGTCTCATGTCATTACCCTCACCTCGCGTTAAACCATTTCATGGTCTTTCCATTGCTCTGCATCACAGCTGGACCCTGATATACCCCCTGCCAACCTCATCTCGGGTCATGCTTCCCATCATTGTCCTTCTGAGTCCTTGAATCACAGGTTTTTTGAATTGACATTGTCTTCACTTAGAAAGCTCTTGACCCCAACTCCCTTCTCCCAGGCAGCTCCCAGCCACGCATGCCCTCTCCAGAGAAGTCTCTCTGATAATCCTTGGTGAGTCCACCTTGAGCCTCTCTTGTATCTGACTCCCTGCAGGCAGAACTATATTTGCATGGATGACTCATGGACCCTAAGTTCCACAAGGGCATGGACCTTGTTTTGTTTCTGTTCAGCTGTATATTCTCATAGCCTAATTGCATAGTGCTTCGCCACTCCATAAATATCGATGGATTGAATGAATGAATGAATGAATGAAGTTCTCCCGTTTCTATCTGCCCAAATACCCACCTTATCTCAGGGTTCAAAGGCAAAGCCCTTTGAGTGTAACTTCCTTGTCATATTTATCACATTTCCTTATTCTACGATCACTGTGAATATCTTTCCTTCCCCATAGTGCCTGGTACCCTCAGAGCCTTGCCTATTACTGACACTTAGCCTGTGGTTGTTCAACTGACCCAGAGTAGCTAAACTCACCCTTTCGGGTTTTGATGGAGAATGAAGTCTACATGGCATCCCTGTCATACCCCATGGGGTGTGGCTCTGCCCATCTCCCTGACCTCCTCCTCATTCCCTCCTCTTCACCCCATTCAGCCCTGCCAAGCCACAGCAAACCTTCTGGCTCTTCCTCAAACATGCAAGCTTGTCCCAACTGCAGGCCCTTTGCATTCACTGTCTGCTCCTTCCAGAATCCTCATGCCCAGGTCTTTGCATGTCTGTCTCCCTCACTTAATTCACGTAACTGCTTAAATGTCACCTCTCCAGAAAACTCCTTCTCATCAAAAATGGCACACCCTCTTTTCTCTCTACTTAAAAATTGTTCTCTGCTTTTTAAATTGTTTATTATGGCTTTCATAAAGGCATGCCATACGTTTATTTGTTTTCTGGTCCTTCACTGGAACGTATGTATGTTCCATGAGGAGAGGAGTCATCTGTCTTGCTTGTCACACTATCTTCAGTCTCTTCAGCCTCTAGAATGGTGCCTGGCCCAGAAGGGACCAGTGAACACCTGCGAAGGAAGGATTTTTATGATGTTGACTCACTGGCTAGTTTTGTCACTTGGGGACATAATTAAGAGAATTAACTTGATTGATACCTTAGCTGTATGGTAACCGGTATTTTCTAGATGTTCCCGTAAGTAAGGGAGGAATCGTCTTCCAAATTTCAGCCTCGTTTTCTTTCCATTTCTGCCTGTTTTTCTGACTCCCTCTCTCACTTTCTCGACCAATCAAAGTCACATATACATATACACACACATCTACTCGGAACAACTTTATTAGATCATTAGTTGAGGTGATGGAAAGTTGACGCTCTTTGATTTTGTTCTTCATGTGTTGTAGATTTCAAATAAATTAAGTTAGTCCCAAGAAAACAAAGTATGAATTTTGCAATTTTCTGAGAACTATTGGAACCAGGTCTTCAACACAAGATACGAGTCTATAAATATTCCCAATGCTTAAAGCGGTAATTACATTTTGGTGCTGATTCGCACGTAAATGTTTTCATATTTCCACCACATGTATGTTGGAGTGTACATATTTTTCTTTTTTCTTTCTTTCTTTTTTTTTTTGTTTAAAGAAAAGCACATAAAATACAAATCTTTCTACTTCAAAGTAGCAGGAGAGGAGTTAGAGTTCTAAATATTCTCTGATTTGGAATGGTGTTCCACTAGCATGAAAACCAACATTTCATCAAAGTGGCTTGCTTCAATCAGGGTTGTACTGGTGAGATATGAATTATAAATCATATCTTCTGTTTTACATGAGAAATGGGAGCTCTGAGGTGGATCGTGCTCCAACAGATGGACTCGAGGTGGTTTCATGTCCTCTGCTGCTTATGTTTTGCTTCTAATGTCATTTTCAAAGATCCCATCATTAACTTCAGAGGCACTCAGGCAAGGTTCTTTCAACAGCTAAATATGGGTTTTGGCGAAGGTTCCAGCGGCCAAACAAGGCAGGGTGGCCTGGGGTAGCTAGAGAGGCACAAATGGACCAGAGGTGGGGGCATGGGGAAGGGAGACTGAGCAGGGGACAGAGAAAGGAGCTACCTCACGCCTTCCCAGTTCCATTGCCTTAGCCAGAAAATGCCAGGGAAGGAATATAGGACTGACTTTACGTCTAGCTGCCATCCATTGTTAATGGCGGGCTTCAGCTTCCCAGCTATTCAGTACTTAGAATATAAGGAGGTTGGACCAGATTGGGCTGATGGGCTGTCTTTCCACTCTAAGAATTGTTAATTGTTGAAATTCTGCTCGTTAAGAAGTTTCTGAGAGCCGGGGTAACAAATGACTACAGGTTGCGTGGCTAAGCGCCATGGAAGTTTATTCTCTCACTGTTCTGGAGGTTAGAAGTCCAAACTCAAGGTGGCGGCAAGGTCACGGTCGATCTGACGGCTTTAGGAGAGAGTCCTTCCTTGCCCCTCCCATTTTCTGGTGGTCCCAGATGTTCCCTGGCTCATGGCCACGTCACTCCAACCTCTGCCTCTGTCTCCACGTGGCCTTCTTCTCTGGGTCCTCTCCCCTTCTTATCGGGACACCAGTCATGGGCGCCTGGGTGGCTCAGTCACTGGGCGTCTGCCTTTGGCTTGGATCATGGTCCCAGGGTCCTGGATGGAGCCCCGCATTGGGCTCCCTGCTCGGCGGGAAGCCTGCTTCTCCCTCTCCCACTCCCCCTGCTTGTGTTCCCTCTCTCGCTGTGTCTCTCTCTGTCAAATAAATAAATAAAATCTTAAAAAAAAAAAAAGGACAGCAGTCATGGGATTTAGGCTGTATCCTTAATCTTGAGGTCCTTAACCAATGACATCTTCAAAGGCCCTGTTTCCAAACAAGATCAGCTTTCTGAGGTTGTAGGGGACATGAATTTGGGAGGGGGGACATTATCCAACACACAACACCCCCGTAGGCTTCTGTGGTCCTGGCTTTCTTGTCTTCTCCCTTGGACTCCATGAAGCTCCCTTGGATCCAGCACCTGAAGTGTTAATTCATGGCACGGCAGGTCACCTAGGGACCAGTCACCTGCTCCAGTGTGCTGAGGCCATAAGCACACAGACAGCGCAAGGGGAGGGCGGGGATGGGCCCAGTGAGGACCAAAGAGACTTCAGACGTAGACAGAGGGAAGAGGGTGATTGAGGGGCGTATTCTGGGAAGACTGGGCCCCAGTGGTGGGTGTGTACGTGTGCGTACATGAGTGTGTGTGCTGCCGAGAGTAGCCTCTGCTTGGCCAAAATGGATGCCTTTGCCATGTGGCTGGGTCAAGAGTGCTTTCCTACACCTGAACATCTACCCATGTTGTTTCTCTGCCTGGAATGTTCTTCCACTTTCTCTTAAGCTATATTCTTTATCCTTCAAGGCTTCCTGGAATTTTATTCATGCCTGTTGTGCTAAGACTCTCTTCTCCATCCTTCCTCTGCTCTGAACTGCAGGAGAGAGAGAGAGAGAGAGAGAGAGCCAGAGAGAGCCAGAGACCTGCAGGCTCCATCTCCCCAGGTCCTGATCAACTGGCGTCCAGCTGGATTCAACCAATGGGAGACACGGCAGGGGCCTGGAAGGCCGGGCAAAGGGAGACGCCAGGATATTTCTCCTTTTCCTCCCCAGCTGCTGACGATCCCATATTTGGCTTCTTATTTTCTCTATCACTGGTAAGCAATTCCCTGCATTAAATTCTTTCTGTTTTAAGTATTCGGACCATTTGATTGAAATACCTTTGCGGCAGCACCAAAATCCGCTGCATAACCATTGATTGATTTACCTCTCTGCCTCCCAACGAGATGGTGAACTTGCCGAGGTAGGACCTGTGTATTACTGATTTTGGGACCCACCCCCAACCCCATCAGAGCCTTCCTCTCCCACCCCACCCTGTCCAGGGCCTCTTGCATAGGAGGTTCATAGTAAATGTCTGTTGATTGAATGAATACATGATAGGAAAAAAAATCAGCTTTCCAGGGGCTTGTATTGGGCAAGTAGAGGTTGTCTTCCATTCCCTTGACACAACTGTTCTTTGCCTACATTGCAGTTATCACAATGTATAATCATCTGGCTATTTGCATGTTTATTTGATTAATGTCTGTCTCTTCCTCTTCAGGGGACAAAGCTTGGAGCAGTTTGTTTAGCTCACCGCATTGTCCCGGCCCGGTGCCTAGCAGATTGTAAGTACTCGGGAAATCTTTGTTAAATGAACAATGGGTGGCCCAGGCAGGCCTTCAAAATTTCCAATTGCTTTGAACTTAAAAGAGAAAACTTAGCTCCACCTACCTTGGAATAAAAGGGGAAATACATTAGAAAATGAAATTGGACAAAGTATTGAAGCATTTTGTTTGCATTAGCAAACACTATTTCCTTTTGCTCTCACCGTCTGTGATAGGCCCTATCCAATTTGACTTGAGAGATCTCTGTTAAACAGAGCAGGACAAAGAGGAGGTTTCCTCCCAATGCTGCAGAGACATGGACCAGGCCTCTCTTCTCTACTCTTCCACAGCTCCCTGGGTGGCCCTCTGCCAGAGCCAGTGCTGACCAGACTCTAGTGTTTGGTGGCTTTACACACCTGAGTCTCTCTCTAGCTGTAACCTCCCAGAGGGCAGGAGCTGTGTTGGCATTGGTCATTAGAGCTGACCACAAACATTCCAGTTCTTTCCTCCTTCCAGCTCATAGTAGGATTGCATTTCCTGGCTGTCTGTAAAGCCAGGCCTGGGCAATGACATGTGAGTAGAAGTGATGTATGTCACCTCCAGGAGGAAGCTTAAAGAACGAGTAGCATGATTTACTAGGTCCTTTTCCCACTGCAGTAGGAAATGCGGAAGCGCCTGGCCAGCCTGAGTCTCAGTGACTTGGAGGAGCAGCGCCCCCTAGTGACCGGTGACGGACATGCAGCATGAATGAGAGGTCAACTCACTACTGTAGGTTTCTGAGACTGTGGGCTTGCTTGTTTTTGCAGCATGATCCAGCCTCACCTGACTGGTAGCCAACTCTTATTCACTTGTTTGACTCTTGAATTAAGTATGGGGCCTGACTTCGATCTTGTGGGCTCTTACTAATTATTTGCTGAATTAACAATTGAGTGAAGACAGAAACCCTTACCTTCGAAAGGAGCAGATATTATGTAAGTCAACTGAGTAGGAAGCGAGTGAGGGTGGGAATAAAGACAGAGTTAAGGGTAGGTTGGATATAGAAGTAGATGGTCTAGCTACCAAAATGGGAACACTGGTGCCTGTTCAACTCGGTTTCATGGGCAGGCTCAGAGTTTAAAGCATCACTCTTAGGATATTGACTCTAGCAGTGCTTTGGTAGTTAAAAAAAAAAAGGCAGAAAGAAAGAATGAATACTTGACAGCTGAGACAAAATGAGGCGGAGGAATCAGCAGGTGGTGTGGGTAGTATTTTTTCCCTATTTCTCCTTTCTCATGGCTTAAAGTGCTAATTTATCTGCTGCCCGCTGTTCTTATCCATTCACACATGCTTCCAGTCACTTGGCCCGTAGATATTGGGAGTAGTTACAGGACGCCAGTTCCTGGGTTAGTACAGGATGGATATGACACGATCTATTCTCTTAAGAAACTCACAAGTTCCTAGGGAGACAGACCAATGTGAGTGCTGTCACTCTCACGTCCAAGGTCCTTGGAGGGAATCCACCAGCACCTGCGTGAAGTAACCATACATCTTGCTCAAGTCCTTGGTGCTTTCATTCCTTAGTCCTCCAAATTCTTTAAGGTCCTCTAAGTCCCTTAAATTGCTTCCGAATCCTTGGCCAGCACAATAGCTCTTGGAGGGAGGAAAGACCAGTCTTATTGTCCCCATTTGCGAGATGAGCGAACAAGCACTGGGGGGAATAAGACACTCAGCCAGACTCAGTGCCAGAGCTGCCGTGAAAACCTTGTGGTCAGAGTTTCTAGAGTCAGAGGAGACCAACCTTCGCATTTCGAGGCAAAGAAACCAGTCCAGTGGGGACCAGTGACTTCCTCAAGGTCATTTGGTGAATCAGTGTCAACATCAAGCCTTGAATCCAATTCTCTAGGTCTGCAAAGTTCCAGGATGTGTCTTTGTCCAAATCCCATGGACTTTTTAAAAAACCAGGTTCGAGCTGACTAGCAAAAGGCTCTTCGTGTTGATTGTTTCTGCTTCAAATCAAAATCAATTAAACACAAGAGTCAGAAACACCAGGCAGAAAAGTGCCTTCTCAAGACACCTCGAGACCCTCCTTGGTCTGACATGCGTGGAAAACACAGATGTGAGCTCTGAGCCACATGCCGAGTGGACATCTTGCAGCCCTGCACATCAGTTGCACTCGATCAATACTGCGGGTGTTTGTGCCAGCCTCTCTGAATGCCAGAAGTCGGGGTGGCAGGTGGATAATTCTGCAGTGGGGGAGGAGGAAAGCAGGCCTACCAGGTATCTGTTACTCGGAGAGAGATGAAAGAGGGATCAGCAGGCCCTTTTCAAAGCTGAAAACAGCCTGCACGGGCCACTCACGTGGATGGCCAGCCAGCTGGGCGACAGGAGTTTCTTCCATTGTGGTTGACCAGACCAGGAAAACTTCTCTGGGCTGCTTGTGTTAATAGGTTGTTAATGATTGATGCGGGGGCCTTTTAAGTCACCAAATGAAAGGCAGAAACAGGGCTTGGCTTGGGAGCTGATGACTACACCAGCACTTGTTTCGTGCAAAGGCGGAATTTTAAAACATTTATGTTGGCTGAGCTCGAGCTGGGCTACACAACAGCCCGTTGAAGGAATGAAACGATCTTGTCTTGTGTTCGCCTTCCTTTGTTCTTTCACTCAGACATTAAAAATACAGCAGGCTAAAAGGAGAAAATAAATTTCAAAGATCCTGCTAGATGTCAGGCTCAAGGAGGAGGCGAGATGTGGAGTGAGTTTGCTAAACAGATAAAGCAAGTGGGTAGGAGACGAGCGGTAGATTGTTTGGACCCAGAGATTTCACTCTGTCTTGGCTCCTCGCAGCCTCCTTGGGGGATTTTTTTGTACACAAGCCTGGTGCCCCTGCTGCCCCTCACCCAGGGGTTTTTACAGAGCATCTAGAGGGCTCTAGTGAAGTAGTCATTCTCTGTGCTCTCGGCTCAGCTAAGCTGAGAGTTTCCCAAAGTAGTGTGGCTTAGGTATTTAAAAACAATAACCTTATCTGTTGATGTATAAGACAAATACAGAAGAGCCTTTTCCGTAAGCCATAACACTTTCTATCTGTGTATTGTATATGCATGTGTTCACCAGTGGAATACACCCAAGTCACTCCCACTTGCGTCAATGAGCAGAACATGAGTTTGGACACGTTGTGTCCCAAGGATCAGATGATTTCTTTGGGAACGCTCCCCATTACAGATCAGATTTTCTCTAGCTTTGATACTAGCTAATAAGGAGGGCGACTGTATAGTTTATCCCAGCTGGGACACCTTTGCGGATGAAAATGTACAATGGGCGTAAGGGGCAATTGTCCCGGGAAGCTAGGACGTGTGTTCGCCCTGCCGATAACCACAGTACACATGTGTGAGGCACTATGTGCCTGATCCTCTGTTTCCATGGCCTCACCCCAGTCCTTCTCTGTCCTTCTCTCTCTGCCCTGTACCCCAGCAAGTGGATCTCTATGCCCCGCATCTCTGGGCTTCCTTGCCGCCTGGCTCCCGCCATTGGGAAGCCTCGCAGGAGATCAGAGGGTGGGAGGGGCGAGAAGCCAGAGTATTTCTTCCCTGCTACCTCCCTCCACTGCTGTAGCATCTCTGGCCGTGGCTTCCTCCTTCCATGGCTCAGCTCCTGCCAGGTGGGTCCTCCTCCAAGCCTCAGCCCTCTCTGGCCTCTGGTAGCCCAGTTCCTCTCCTTGCCTCTTCGGCGCTCGGGGATGGGATCAGTTGTTCTCAATTGCTAAGTCTCCAGCTGCCTCCATATCCCTCCTTGGTTCCCACACCCCTGCCCACACGTCTGTGAGTAGCTCCCGCATTGCTCCTGAGAGGGTTCTCCTGAGAACCTGTGGAGTGGAATTCCGTTTCCTGCCAGAATCCTGACGGAGGCAACTGCTTGCTAGGAGTCAGCGCTTTGTGCTCATCATTTCATGGAATCCTGAGAGCGGTCCGCTGGGTAGTGACTATTGTTATCCCCATTTCACAGATGAGCAAACCCAAGAGAGAGACGTTAAGTCATCTGCCAAGATGCACGGGTAGAGGTCGGGTCCCACGTGAGCGATGGGAAGCTGGGGACAGGGAGGTGGGTTTTGCACAGACTGATGGCTCGGGGGTCTCTGACCACATCCTAGAATAGCCAGGTAGCTCCAGGAGTTCGGCACAAACCCTGCAGTGCAGAGGAGAGACGCAGACGCGTGTGAGACTCAGGCTGGCTTTCTGTAGACAGAGCATCGACTGTCGACACTTTCCTCTTTTCCAGCCTTCACTTTAATACCATAGAGCAGTGAGTTGCCCAGACCTGCGGCATCAGGACCGCTTGTTAAAAATGCCAAATCCAGGGCCTCAGCCCACACCTACTGACTCAGATAACCTGCAGTGTATCATCGGCGACCCCCTATTTTTTTTTTAAGATTTTATTTTTTTATTATTATTTATTTACAGAGAGAGACACAGCGCGAGAGAGCACAAGCAGGGGGAGTGGGAGAGGCAGAAGCAGGCTGTCTGCCGAGCAGGGAGCCGGATGTGGGGCTCGATGAGGGGCTCGATGTGGGGCTCGATACGGGGCTCGATCCCAGGACCCCGGGATCATGACCTGAGCCGAAGGCAGACTGAGCCACCCAGGCGCCCCTGGCAACCCGTATCTTAACAGGTTCCCCAGGGGATGCTGATTCCTTGCCCCCTGGGCTCCTGCAGCTTCTCAGAGCTCCTCGGCACTTCCCAAATTCTTCCTTCGTCTAATGGGATTGAGAACAGGTGAGAAGATGATGTGAAGAGCCCAGGCCCCCTGCCTCCCTGCTTCCCCTGTGGGCCCCTCTCTATTTGTGCAGCTGTTAAAATCACTGGAACAGTTGTTCATGAATATTTCAGGGCCTCTGACAAATCCTGAGCCTGATTAGCAAGGCATAGAGGAAGGAACCCAGAACTGCCTGACCTTACAGCCTGTTGCTAATAGAACTAGTTATTCCTTCATCGAATCCTAGCGGGACCCCCTCCCCCACATCTGGAAGGCGCAGGCCCTGGTAAACATGGAACCCATGGCTGATGAGGATCGTGATTATGACTGACCTCCCCATGCTGAGAAGTTTCTACAGGATGTGTGATGGGGATGTTCCTAATACTGTATTTTAAGGGGGTTCTACTCCGTGGTGATAAGCGACAGACACTAGCTAAATCAAGGGAGAAATCAAAGACGTTTATTAGAAGGTGTATCAGTCAGGATTCAATCCAAGAAACAGAACCGGTAGAAGATATATATTCAGAGTTTTATCACAAGGAATTGGCCTACACGCCAGTGGGGCTGGCTAGGCAAGTCCCACGTCCGAGGGCTAGGCTGTCGGGAAGACAGGCTGGCATTCTGAGGCATGGACCGTAGCTGTGTCCACGGGCAGAATTTCTTCTCTTCTGGAAAGCCTCCATTCTGCTCTTAAGGCCTTTCACCTGATTGGGTCAGGCCCACCCAGGTGATCTAGAATAAGCTCTCTTCCTTAAAGTCAACTGATGAGGGACTTTAATCGCATCTACAGAAAACTTTCACTGAGACATCTAGATTTAATTGAATACCTGGGGATTATAGGCTAGCCGGGTTACCCCATACAATGGACCATCATGGAGTAGCCCCGAAGAATCAAGGAAAAGCCACGCTGAAAGGACCAGGGACAGTTCTGGAAGTCCAAGTAGTAGGAGCCCGTGGAATGCTGCTTCTGGGAGCCCTATTTAGGGAGAATAGTTCCAATCAGTTTTGACATCATGTCATTTCTGCTCCAAATGATCATTCCTGAGTTTATAGGATGCCTTCAATTCAATTCAGAACTCAGAGGGCTTTCTTTCCCATTCCCCCTTTCCCGGCTCTCACAGTGAGGACCCTGGGTCCGGACGAAATTGATACATTACTCATTCAGCCTGCAATACACACACAGTAGGTTCAGAATTGCTACATTGTACCCCTAATGACAGAAAGCCCTCCAAATGCAGGTGAAGGTTTCTTCATTCTTTTTCAGTTCCCAGACTATATCCCACTATGGGTAGATGGTAAGAATATCGTGTCCAGAGTTGCCAGTATTTACTTTTTGAGTGTGTGTGTGGTTATAGTATCACTGTGATGGACAGCCCAGTGCATCCATTTCTGTTTGAGTTCAGAGTGGGGATTTGCTTCCTAGACCCTTTTAAATTTATTTCGTTCCTTCAAAACATTTGCAAGTTTCAAGCGTCGGAGCCTTTTTGTGAAGAGGATATATGAAGACGAGTCTCCGACCCATCCCCTTCCTTCCTCCTGTCTCTGCCCACCCGCCACGGGAAAACATTTTCATTCGCTTCTGGTTTATCTTTCCTGGGTTTCTTTTTAGAAAAAGACGCAAATACTATACATGTTCCTCTGTCCTCATGTTTGTTACACAAAAGCATATTATATATACTTAATCGTTTTAAAAAATCGTGGTAAAAAATACATTACATAAACTTACCATTTAATCATCTTAAGTGCTCGGTCCTGTCAAGCATGCTCACGCTGTGGTGTGACAGAGCCCTCGAACCTTCTATCCTGCCAAACTAAAACTCTATACCCATGAAACAACAACTCAACTCCCCTCTTCCTCCAGCCCCTGGCAACCACCGTACTTAACAGTTTCTACGAATTTGACTACTTTATGTAGTGGAATCACACAGCATTTCTCTTTTTACGACTGGCTTATTTCACTTAGCATACCGTCCTCGAGATTCTATATACATCTGTTTGCACCTTGCTCTGTGACTTACTATTTGCTGGAAGTCACTCCATATTCGTTTTTCTGGTTGCATAGTACTCTGTTGTATGGTTTTATAATAATTTATTCAGCCAGTCTTCTGCGGACGGGCATTTAGGTTGTTTTCAATATTTTACTGTAACAAAAAATGTCACAGTGAATAACCTCTTCCATATGTGATTTTTATTTGTGGAAGTGTGTTTTCGGGGTAAATTCCTGTATGTGGGATGGCTGTGGCAGAGGGTGGAGGCATACATAGTTTTGTTAGGTACTGTCAAGTCCCCTCCATCGGAGGCATGCCTTCCAGCACACCCTCCAGCCATCCGTGAGTGTACCTGTTTCCCTGCAGCATCTCCAACAAAGTGTGTTGATGAGTTTTTGGGTTTTTGCCAATGTGATGGGTGAGAGACCGTGTCTAAGGTCTGGTTCTACTTCACATTTCTATTGTTTTTTCGCATTTCTATTATGTTAAGTTCAATCGAGCATCTTTTCACTTGTCTAAAGGTCATTTGTACACCTTTGGTTGGGAGTAACAAAATAGATTTACCCATTTTGGGATTTTCCTCTTCTCCCTCAACTTTTAGAGCGGAGACTGTACTCTTGACAACCGTACTTGCTCTACATAGATAAGAATGTAAAGAAGGGAACGATTTATTGTTGTTATTTATTTATTTATTTTCTGTCCAGCATCCAAGTTTTCCTTTCTTAAAGCATCACAATCTCCCTTTTCAAGAAATGTCCCACTGTGTGGAGGCTGCAATGGCCAAGTCCGCCTTCCACACCCAGACTGTGACGGCGGCAGACACAGGCAGCTGGGCATAGCTCCCTGGACTCTGAAACATGGGCAGGGGGCTGCAACTCGGGGAGGTCATTTGTCACAAGTAACAATGGTGCTAGCTGTTCCATCAGCTCAGTTATGATTTTGCAACCCAGCTCTCCTGAGATTGCTGGATTCCTGCTGGTTCCGAGACTGCTATCTGTGGCTCTGGCTGAGGCTTCCCCAGCCTTCCAGGTAACTAGCAGCTTCTGCTACCCAGAGTCACTTTCTGTTGCTAACTCTCAGTAATCCAGAATCATTCCTTCATCTGACGATAATTACTGAACTCCTACAAATGTATTGTTCAATGCATGAGCAATACAGCTGTGAACAAAACAGAAACGTCCTGTCTTCTTGGAGCTTACATTCCGGTAGGGGAGACAGACCATGAGGGAGAGAAACAAGGATGATGGATGGATCACAGGGAGGGGGTCAGTGTGTTGGAGAAAAAGGAAGCTGAGAAAAGGGACAGGGAAAGGGGATGGGGCTGGTTGTGCACATCACTCACATCATTGTTAGGACTTGGGATTTTCCTCTGAGGAAGATGGGAGCCACGGAAGGTCCTGAGCAGAGGGATGGCATGATCAGACTTCTTTAACAGGACCCCTCTGGCCCTGGAGTGTGGAATAGACTAGAAGAAGCAAGGTAGGCAGGCAGGAACACCAGTGAGAAGACAGGAATTATGCACTTTAGAGCAGGGTGGCAGTGGAAGGTAGAAACCATTAAAAAGGTAGTTGAAGTTTCTCCCTGTCCCACCTGACATTGTGTTATATGCTCTCCGCAGTACAGGTGTATGCTTGGGGAATTGCCATGGTACGAAATGCAGATTTAAATTTCCTGCTGCAAGCTAGAAGTCCTACTGAGTTCAAAGGAGAAAAATCCCCATGGGTGGTTGGCCTTCAGGCTCTCAACTGTCCTCACAGTAACAGGCAGAGTGGAACTGTTATTATAATGGTACAGAGGAAGAGACGGAGACTTTGGGCTCTAGTGCGGGAATCAGACCAAAAAAAAAAAAAAAAAAGCAAATAAATGAAAAAATGGCCAGTTGTCCTAAAAGCCATGAGAAAGGATAGAATGAGCCTGGGCTAGGAATTGGGAGAGACAGAAGACCTGAGGTCTGTATTGGAAAGAAAGAGAAGAATGGAGAGGAGAGGGGTCCCAGCAGGCGGTGGGAACAGCGTGTACAAAGGTCCTGGGGCAGGTATGTGTGGCTAAGCCAGAGAAACCGAGAGAAGGGGCTTGGATTTTCCTCTAAGCAGCAAGCTCTGTTCATCTCCAATTTCACATGCATATGCATAGGCTGCGTTAGCTCCAGTTCAGCTGTTTTGTTTTTTGGGGGTAGAACGTGGAGCCATTTCTTAATTGCTCTATATTTAGCTTTGTTTAAAAATCTATAATTTAAAAACCACTGAGGGCTGGGCTGGTAATTCAGCTTCCATGGTCCATTTACTCTTTGGCCTTGGCTGCTGTGAAAGGCCACCAAGGTGACAGCATGCGCCAGTCACGATGGAAGTGTTTGCTAGCGGAACATCTGCTCCCCCAGAGCTGGCCTGGGTCTAGTTGCCAAACCCCAGAGCTAATCCCAGGGCCCCTTGTTTTAGTTTCCTACGGGGCCGGGGGCAGACAGGGACAGCAGAACAGCTGGGGCCCAGTGGAGGGAGGCGGCGAACAGCATCACGGGTCCTGAGTCATTTCAAGTCTGGGCTGTGCTGTTTAGCAACCATGTCCTTCCCCTCTCGGGGCCTCAGTTTGCTCACCTGTCGAATGGCCTGGGTGGAATAAGAGGCCCTAGATTTAGGAAGCATTCTTATTTACTGTTCTTGGGGGTGTCAAGAGCATACCTTCTCGAAGGGTCATATGACAATATCACAATTTTATTTTTACTTATTATTTTTTAAGATTTTACTTATTTATTTGAGACAGAGAGAGAGAGCAGAAGTGGTGGGGGGAGAAGCAGAGGGAGGGGGAGTAGCAGACTCCCCGCTGAGCAGGGAGACTGATGGGGGGCTCGATCCCAGACCCTGAGATCATGACCTGAGCCAAAGGCAGATGCCCAACCGACTGAGCCACCCAGGCACCCCGACAACATCACATTTTTAAATGCACATTCTCTGATGCAACAGTTTCTAGCTCTAGCAGTTCTAGAGTTCTAGCTCTAGGAATCTTTCTTCCAGATGCACTCACACTTGCACAGAGAAGCATTCGCAAAGATATTCACATTAGCATCGTTTGTGATTGGAAGCAACCTAAATGTCCATCGGTATGCAACTGGTTATATAAATTGCAGTGCATCCACACAAAGGAATATTATGCAGCCTTTGGAAAGAACAAGGCAGATCTCTATGTAGATAAGGTACGATACCTAAAATACAGTTACGTCAAATGGTGAATATTGTGTGCTCTTGCGTTTTTAAAAAAAGGTGATGGTATAATATGCTTGCAGATGCATATGGCATCTCTAGAAAGAAACACAAGGGATCTGGTACCAGTGGTTGTCCTGGGAACCCGCAGGACCGAGTGGAAGGGAGGTTTCCTTTTCATGGTATATTCCCTTGGTACGCTGTGAAGTTTTCCCCACAGGCATGATTAAATCAATATATTAAATTAAATTCTAGAATATTTTAAATGCCTGCAGAACCAGATAGGCCACCTCACTGACAAAATAGGCTGAATGTAAAACATCAGGGAGCAGTGGGGATGTTGGTGGACTAGAGTGCTCAAGTCTACCCAAACGGACCGGTGTCACTCAGCCAACTCAAAGGCGCCCATGGCCTGGGGATCGGGGGTGGGGCGTCATTGTGGCCAGACCTGACTTCTCAAGAGAAACAGAAATTCACATGTTAATGTGAACTCTGCTGAGGCTTAAGTGTTCGCACCTGACGTACACGGTTATAAAACCAGACAAAGCACCGCAGGTCCAAAAAGTCTGGGGCCAACATTTGTTCCTGCTTGCGTCCAGTTTGTGACTGCTCATTAGGTGACTTTCAAGTGTCCTTTCGACTTCACCCATCCTGTGCCTGGGACACTTTCAGCCACTGCCTGTATCATATCTGCATGCACGCAATGGGTCTTCTTCAGGTTAGCGCAGCTGATTCTGCAGACGATAGCCCGGCCTGGAGGACCCGGTCATATCAGCCCCAGTAAATGGGAAAAGCCCTGGGCTGTGGTAAGCACGGGACGCTTGGCCTGAGACATTCAGTCTTGGTTTTCTCATCTACGAAATGGGACGACCACCATCCTGCCCTGCCAATGGTTGTGAAAGTCAAATAAAGAGCTGAGTGTGAGCGTGCTTTGAAAAAGGACAGCGCGTGGGTATGACCTTACTTCAAGGACACAGCACCAGGCCTCCTGGCGAATTTCCTGCCTGCCCTGTGCGCTTGGGGCCTTGGGGAGTTTGCAGCGCCCCAGAGGAATCTCAGGGAATCTGAAGTCACACACATCCAGACCCGGATCCTACCCCAGCAAATTCGCAAACCCTCACTGGATAATGAGACACACATACCCATGTTCCAGCACACATCCTCCAGACACCCTAGAACGGAAAGGCTGTTTAATTAAGAACTAAGCTTGAGCCCAGAAAGAAGTTATTTTCTACCACCTGCAAAATGACAACACAGAAAAAAATATGTTCAGATCAGAACGATATGGAACACTTGTACCTCAGGACAGAGATTTCTCAGCGAATCCCCACTTTTGCCACCAGTATCAATACACTTTTATTGTCTACATTTATACAGCGGCGGGTAAATAAGAGCCTCCTTTGGTGTGGCTGAGGTTCTGAGCTCCACAAGAAAAATGTGAGAATTGAACGGGCAATAAATAATGTATTAAAAAAGCAATTATTTATCTCCTTCTCTCTGATGGCGAGTAGCAGCCTCTTTCCCCTTGAATGAATCTGTTTCCTAGACTCTAGCTCTCAAAAAATCAAAATAACAGGAAAGCCGGCCTTTCCACGGAAGAAGACTGATTCTGGAGGACGCTTTGCCAGGTTCACAGAGGCGGCCAAGCGCTCGGAAGGGTAATGCGGGTCAGCATGGAGCAGGGAGGTGATTATCTATTCACACAAGACTCCCCTGAACAATCCGGGAAGAGAAGCCTCAAAGACACACTTGAAAGCTGATGTGAAGCGGGAAACGATCAGCCGTGTCTCCCCAATTACGGGACTGGTGCAAGTCTGAAGAGGGAGAGATCTTTGTATAAAACACTGGAACGCAAATCCACAACTGAGCCTGCGATGCTCCCCCTCACCCCCCCAGCCCCTGCCCCGGGCTGCCGGATTAAGATGCAGCAGGAGCTTGAGGGGGGAATGACGCTACATCTCACATCACTAATGAATCCGCAGCCCAGCATCTGAGAGCCTCTCATCTCCCCTGCCTGTCTCTCCTCGCCTCCTGTCCAGCCAGCCTCTGGAGGATCAGAACAGGAGTTGTTGTCTGTGGAGGGCCAGGCTCTGGAAGCTTGCAGACATTCCCTCTTTCCGACCTCACATCAGCCAAACCAGTAAAGGAATGGAGATGCTTGTTTAGAAACAGAAAGAGACAGTTTCAGGATTTGAACCCAGGACTGGCTACTGCCGGTACCCAAATTCTTCTCGCTGAGAAAACCTCACAGGCTTCTCACTGTGTAGGGGAGTCCTCAGCCTTGGCATTCAAGTCTCAACCTACCTGTCCCTTCTTATATCTGTCAGCAACTCCGCTCTAGCACAGCCTTCCCACGTAACCCTTTCTGGAATGTTCCTTGAAGCACCTTGCAAATGCCCTTTACCCTGGGAGCCTCTGCCCTTGTCCCTCCTCTTTTATCTTGCTCACTGTCTGCCACAGCTCTGGAAACCCTGCTGTGTCCTCTTCATTGTGAGGTCTCCTGCCTGGTACTGTGGTTTACTGTGCACCTGTCAGAGCCACCCCCTCTCCCGGCCCAGACTTCACAGAGTCTGTCTGTAACGACAGCCCATTTTTCCTCTAGTTTTTGTTCAGCTGCTACACTCAGCCCAGAAGAAATGGCTGGGTTCTAGATCTACTCTTGGCAGGCTTTGTGAAGGTTGGTGGGTGAGGTCGCCCTTTCCCCATTTTGATGGAGCTAACGATCCTTGCCCTGCTAACAGAGCTCTTGGTGGGGAGCGGGGTGGGGGGGCAGACAATGAAACAACGAATTACAAACAGTGTTTTAAACTCATTGGAGAAGTTGTGTTATTATAAATATTTACGTGTTTCGAATTTTCCTCCATCACATCTTGCCCTTCAAATGTTCCCAGGGAAAGGATGTAGGGGAAAAGTATGCTCCCGATTTTTATGGATGGGAAAACGGAAGCCTATAAAGGCAGAGTGACTGACTCAAGGAAGACACAAAAATAGAAACAGAGCCCCGGGAGTGTCTTTAACATCCTAACTTCCTATTTTTTTCATTCGATTACAGGGTCTCGTTAATAGCCCTTCTGTTCTCATTCTCAGAGAAACAGTAATTTTAATAGCTCAAACACAGCACATTTTTAGTGAGTAGCTACTTTGCTCCGGAAGGAGATTCAAAGGCCTGGACTGACTGAGGGAACCTCAGTTCATTAGTTCCAGCCCAAGAAATGGAGCCGCAGGACGAGCTTCGGGAGGAGGCAGGAGAGCCCAGTGGTTGGGCATGTGGGCCATCTGCCCCTTCATCCTGGTTCATCCTCGACCCGGCTGGGCAACAGTGGGCACGTTGGTTACTTACTCTCTGTCTCTGTTTCTTTATTTGTTGAAGCGTACCTCTGAAGTCTTAATCCTCGTAAAGTGCACAGAACAAAGCCTAGCATCAGTGAAGGGTCCATAAATCCTACTGTTCATTTGCCAGACAAATCTTTGCTAAGTGCCTACAGTGTATCATGCATTGTTTCAGGCACTGGGCATCCAGCAGTGATCAAAACAAAATCCCCGCCCTCATGGGGCTACTAGTCACCTAAGGAGGCAGGTAATAAACACTTTATGGCTAGAAACACTCTTAAGTAATTTGGTTAGCTTCTCTTAATAACTGGCATTTTATAGATTATGATATTTTTCACTTGATTTTATTGGCAGAGGATGTGAACACTTATTGGGTCATTGATTTTAAATTTCTACATGACTTGGCTTCTAAAGATCCCAATTTTATTGTCAATGTCTCATTGATGGTCACTCACTGGAAAGCAAGCACCCAGGAGACAACAGTTCTGCAATAGCCTAGAACTAAAACCAATTTGGGGTTCAGACACTGAACGGTAGAAACTCAGGGTTTGCTTAAATTAGGGTTTGCAAACTCAAATGTTTGCTGAGGTCAGGTGAGTCACAAAAAAGGCAGCTGGCCGGACCTGGGACTGGGAGGTCACTGTCACATGGGGAAGTGGACCTGGTGAGACCAGATTTTCCGATATTTTTCAAGATTGGAGCAATCCAGAATTTTTGTATAAAATTCCCTGATTTTTGTTTGGGAGCAACAAATTCACTTTTAAAGATGACACCATTGAACTGGACCAAGTGTGGATGAGGCTAAACTCTTCCACAGGCCAAGTTCAGCCCGAGAACCACCCGTGTGCAAAGATCCTTGGTTATATCATTGTGTGTAACCTTCAACTTTGTCTGAAACTGCCCTGCCTTTGGAAGACCCTGCAATTTTCTTCCTATTGTCTGGCTCTTTTCCTGGCAGGCCTTGTGAGCAGATTTTGCATGCAGACGGTGGCCTGACTGGAGAGCCTTGTGTGCTTGGACACTGAATCTGCCCCATCGCTCCAAAGCAAGCTTGCTCTTCAGTGGGCCTTGGAGTCCATCTGAGCGTGGAGAAAATAACCAACTGGAGTAATCACTGACTCTTTGTACTTTCCATCTTTCTGGCGATGTTTGCTTTCCTTGCATATCAATGTGTCCCTCAGCAGAACGCTTAAATCCGAAAGGGAGCAAGAGTGGGGAGTAACAGGAACATACAGACGCATTCATAGTCCGTCTGGCATAACACGGATGAAACCGGAACCCCTTGGGTCTCCTCTGCTTACCCCAGACATCCAGGAGACTTTGGTTCTTTGTTTCCCGAAGACTGCAGGATTAGAGTAACTGGTGGCCCTGTCCCAGACTACAATCAGCCGCACCGCTGAGCTGGGCTCCAGTCTGCACCGCTGGTGAGTGACCGGCAGAGAATTGGGGGCCAGCCCTACATGTAAGTGTGAGTGAGTCTTTATTCCTGTGTTCTCAGAGCCAACGAAGGCAGCTTTGAATCGTAACAAGCTTTTCAGGGCTTTGGGCTCAGGCCTTCACCAAATGGAATTCAGAAGAGATGAGTTTACATTTTCGGTGCCTGTATTTCAAAGGAGTCCTTCAAGTAAACTCGCAAATCTCCACTGCCTTCTGAGGTCGAGGTTCTGAAAGTTGAGAGTGCTTCGGGAGCACCTGGAGGGCCTGAGAACACAGGTTTCTGGCTCCCCCGCCCCCTCCAGATTTGGGTTCTGAAGGTCTAGGGTAAGGCCCGAGAAACTCTCATTTCTGGCAAGTTCCCCGAGTGATGCCAAAGCTGCGCTTCCAGGACCATGATTCAAGAACCACTGTTTTAAGGAATTGGCAAACAGGTTTCTTTCTTTTTCTTTTTTAAGATTTTATTTATTTATTTGACAGAGAGAGCGCACGAGCAGGGGGAGGGACAAAGGCAGAGGGAGAAGCAGACTCCCCACCAAACAGGGAGCCCGATGCAGGGCTCCATCCCAGGACCCTGGGATCATGACCTGAGCTGAAGGCAGCCGCTTCACCGACTGAGCCACCCAGCTGCCCCAGAAAACAGGTTTCTAAAAAGTCAGGAATGCATGCTCTTAAAACACGTGTTGCTCTGAATGATATTTAGAAGCTTCCAGTCTGGTAGAAATCAAATCAGAACATCTGGATTCCACCTCTGACCCTGCATTACCAGCTCCGTGGCCTCGGAGAAGATTCTGCCTTCTCTGAATCTCGGTCTCCCCGCCCCCCATCCCACTGGAAGCTGAGAATAATAATTCCAGCCTTCCTTCTCGAATAGGGGTGTGGGGAGATGCCAGTGACTTTAGGCGTGCACATGCTCAAGACCCTCGATGAGGGCATGAGAGACCACTGTTGAGACTGTAAGCCCCTGGGGGCTTGTGTTCCAGTCTATTTGTTTTTTGGTGTGTGAGTCCTCTGCTGGGAGACTTTTAAGGTGAAAGACCCTCAGAGTTTGAGATGGTAAATTTCATTTTCATGATGAATGAATGAACCTTAACTGACAAAAAAAACCGCTGTGACTTTCTCAGTCTCCAAGAACCCCTCCCAGCCTGAGAAATAGGTTCACTTACTGAAGTAGGCAAAGCTCTCAAAGTAATGGCAACTAGTAGATGGTCTTAACAGATCATGCTCCTGCTCATGTGCGGGGCTTGGTTTTAAATATGTTTAAAAAAAGACCGTTGACTCGAAAAATAGTTCAGCATCAAGGGAGAGCTTAAATAGACCAAGACAGTAAGCAGATGTGAAAATCATGGCGAACACCATGCGGTCTCTTCAAAATGGCCGGGATTTGACTCACTGAGCACCTCTCGGGCTTCCTTGTCCGGCACAGCGGACAGAAACTCTCCCATAATCAGCTCTTGATTTCTTTCCTGATGATAAACACACATTTCTTTTCCCTGTCGGCTCAGCCCACATCCATGCTGGGCAAAACTAGAATCTTTTCTCTTACATTTCCAGGCTCTTTTGCAATTTCAAACCCAAAGGCTTGGCGGAGTTGGCAGTTGGGTGTCTGGCAATCTGAGCAGGGGCTGCAAAGGGTAACAGTAGAAATGAAGGTAGCCACCTTGGGCCATGAGGTAAGTTGAATGTCCCACTTCCTGATCCCAAGTCCCCAGCCAGTCTGGGGCTTAACTGGCCCATTGATTTCAAGTGTTCTGTATGCCTAATATGGGCCATGTAGGAAAAAAAATCTATAGCCAAATGGATTATAAGTTTACTACTATCCCTCAATTCTCAGCTGTGGAGTGGGTAATTTAATTACAGCAAACGGGGAAAGAATGTGAGATGATCCCTGCTTTGCGTTCTGCCACCAAGGATTCCACACTGATGTGTCAGTTGCTGCTTCAATCAAAGGTTAGTGGTGTGACGTTGTGTGTTCGGAGTGAGCGCAAGACTTCCCCAGGGTCTGGATGGAAGTTGAGGTGGAAAGAACTGACTTGGAATCCTGAAATCATGGCATGGTCCAGTCAGAAGAATGTTTAGAGACCACAGGTCCAACTTCCTTATTGACAGACGGGGAAATTGAGGTCCCAAAATGGGGAAGGACGTGTCCAAGTTCACTCGGGTTTTAGTGAAAGGATTATAGAACTAAAAGTCAAAGCTGGGGGGGCTTCAAGGTCATCCAGCCATGCTTCCCATTCAGTGGGTACCTGCCAGGTGCTGGAATTCCCCTCTGCTGCTGGAATGCTTTCTGTGATGGGACACTCACTGCTATCAGGGGCATCTCATTTGCTTTTCCGATAGCTGGAAGCACTGGAAAATCACTATTTTATTTGTCTTCCTGTGGTTTCCCAGTTCTATCCTAGGGGACACATGAATAAATCTCAGTCTTTCCTTTAATTGCCAGTTCGGTGGATATTCGAGGCCATCTATCATGTTTTCTATAAATCTCTTTTTTTGCCCTAGGACAAGAGTCCCTTATGTCTCCTAAGATTCACTGTCCGTTTCTCTCACCACCCAATTGCTCTGCTTACATTTATCTGCTTTCCTCTTGAAAGTATGATGCCTCAAACTGAATGCAACCTCCCTGTTGTCTAATTAACATGATTATGTCCTTTGTTCTAAAGACTTCATGTCTATTAATTCATCCTAAGATTATGTTGACTTCTTTCCAGCATATATCATTTCAGGTTCTTTGGTTGTAAGTGTTGAAAATTCAGTTCCAAGCAGCTTAAATAAAAGTGGGAATTTGATGGCTCATGTAACCCAGAATCAGAGGTGAACTTCAGGTATGGCTGGATCCAGGGGCTCGGGCAACATTCGCCTGAGGTATGTATCTCTGTAAGTATGGTTCAGCTTTTCCAATGGTTGGCTCCATTTCCAGGCCACAGAAATGCCAGCCATGCTGTCCTCGTCCCTCAGGGCTGCTATAACAATATACCACAGACCAAGGAGTTTATTATAAACAAAGAAATTCATTTCTGAAGGTGGGAAGTCTGGCATAGGAGTGCCTGCATAGTAGGGCAAGCACTGTTTTCCAGGTTGCAGACTTCTCATTGTGTCCTCACATGGTTGAAGGGAACTCTCAGGAGCATCTTTGATAAGAAACTAATCCTGTTCACGAAGTCTCCATCCATATGTCTTAAGTACCTCCCAAAGGCCCCACCTCCTAATACCACCATCTGTGAGCATTAGGATTCTAATGGATGAATTTTTGGGGAATATATTCAGACCATGGCACATGCCAAACCTAAATTTTCAAAGTTCCCAATGCACAGGAATAAAAGAGAGCGGGCCTCTGGATTCGTTTGCTACGGCCACTGTAACAAGGTACCACACTCTGAGCGGCTCAAACAACAGAAATGGATGGTCTCACGGTTCAAAATGTTGAGAAAAGTTTTTCCTCTACCCTTCTAGGTTCTTTTGGCTGGTCGATTCATTAAATTGACATAAGACAAATTAACAGGGAAAAAAAAATTTAATTACCTACTTATGGGAGTTCCAGAAGAGCAGGAGCACCCCAGGCCTCATTGAGGCTTGTATTGCCATCCTGAGCTAAGGAGAAGGGGGTAGGGGTCTGGGGCTTCAAAGAGGAGGAAGACAATTGACAGGAAGATGGGAAAAGTGAATGTGTGGTCAACAAATGTCTGCCATGCCACGCAGAGACCACAGGACACGAAGAAGTATTGGGGCTCCGGGCCTTGCCAGGCTTCCCCTCAGCTTACCATACTTAGCCCATGTTCTCTGTAGTTATCTCTGGTGATAGTCTCCTGGACCAGGCCCTTTAGTAAAACCTTTTAAGCGATTAATGGGGCTGGGGGGTGGGAGGTGGGTTGCGGGGAGAGGGGGAGGGTGTAGGTGGTGGTAAAAGCTCTTGCTTAGTCTTGTTGGCCTTGATTGACTTCAGCTCACAGTAATCCATCCACATGCCAACGTGGCACATCTTGGGAAGGTTCCTTCTGAACCCCTTCTGTTCCTTCTGAAGGCTGTGAGGAAGAATCCATTCCAGGTTCTCATGGAGCTTCTGGTGCTTTGCTGGCAATCTCTGGTGTTCCGCAACTTCCAGAAGCATCATCCTAATGTCTTCATTTAGGGTGCATTCTACGTGCACACCTGTTTGTGTCCAAATGTCCTCTTTTTATAAGGATGGCAGCCATATTGGATTAAGGGTCCACCTTATTCCAGGATGACATCATAATGGGTCACATCTGCTACAAACTTGGGCCTAAATAAAGGCACATTCTGAGGAGTTCTGGGACTTAGGACTTCAACATATGAATTTGGGGGGAGGAGGGGCCATGGTTCTACCCTCAGCAGCCTCTTCCAGGAAAACATGACCAAGGACTCTCAAGGCTGTAATTCATGGATTTCTAATGCATCACACACAACCCACCCCTGAACCAATTCATCGCTGTGATGCCAGGATGGAGACAAGTCTTTCCCTAGAGCCAGTGGTGAAGCCAACACAACCCAAACCATGGGGACTGAAGCCAGGGAGGAGAGACGCTCGAGGACAAGGAAGGTGCCCTTAGAAGAAGCATGAATGGACGCCAATCATGCAAAACCAGTGGACCTTGACCACGCGAGGGAAACCGAGCAAGCCAGAAGCCATGACCTGGGGCCTGGACAACAGCTGAGGCTCCAGAAATAGGCAACTTAAAGGAAGGGCTTGACTTTATCCCATCAGAAAGAAATTGTTTGTGTGTGTCATGAGTCAAAAAGGGAAACAGAGCCGCCAGACTGGCTTTGGTTCTCATAAGTCATCTTGCAAGCGGCTCTGACTCTTGGTCGTTTTATGTTTTGCATTCGTTTCTTTTCATATTAGAAGATTAAAACAATAGCTTCTGGTGATCATCCCACATATTATTGATTAAAATCCTTGCCTGAAGACCTTCCATCTCACTTTTCAGGCTGGCGTGATTTACTTTTCTTTTTACTCCCTGTAACATATGATTAATGCTGATCTCGGGAGTCCCGGTGAGATGAAGCTGGGTGTCAGGTACGATTTGTCAGCTTGGAAGTATAGATTATTTTATGTTTCTCGAACTTTGTGGCCAAGGGAACACAGCTCTTGATTGTTAAATCCATCCACACTTTCCCCTGGGCTATGAAATGCCAGAAACATTAAATAGCCCACTTAATGCATAACCTCATTCTGTATGCTTGACTATTTTGTTTTTAATTTTTCTTCCCTTTCCCGGCTGCTCACATGAAATGGGATCAAAGAAAAAAATTATCCTCACTGGATTTTGTTAAAATATTAATAGGTTAGGGTTGACTGGCTAAATTGAATATCTTTGCTGATCTCACTTGCATGTTTAACTTGTGCTTAGGAAAATATGTTTCCTAGGTGATAACCTTTTATGTACCAGCCTGACTTCATTGAAATGCATAGAGATAAAAATATGTCACGCTCAGCGGCTATGCTATTCTTGTGTGGCACTGTGATTATTCAGATGGTAATTGACCCCCACCTGTAGACAGCTCCTATTCTGTAGTCAATCATTTCATTTGATGTTAAAATATGTGAAAGTACAATTATATAATTTACATTACAAATCATGCTGAATGCCAGGGGTCTCTGAACCGCTGACAAATGCAAAGGAACCGGGGGTTGGGGGAGAGAACCCTGGTCAATAAATGAAGTGAATTACACCAGGCGAAGGGTTCAACTTTTCTTATTTGTGTCCACAACAAGAGCTTTTGTGCATGTGTCATTGAAAGAGTAGCTACGGCCTTCTCTCTCTCTGCACCATAAATGACAGCCTTTTAGATGCCTTTCTAAGGATGTCTCCCCCTCTTCTGGCAAAGAATCGCTTCTCCCATTAGGTGAAGAAGTGAGGGCTTGTCCAGGCCTGGAGGGAAAGTGGATCTATTAAAAGGAAGAAGGCATCAGGTCTGGGAGGTTAAGGTGGATCCTTTGTGTGGAACCCAGCCCACGCACCAGCGGTAGACTCATAAATGAGGCTTGCATGTTTCCAAAGCCCAGATCTTGGCCATCAAACTTGACCCTTGCATTAATATTATTGCAATAGTCATGGCCATTATTTATCTCTTATTTAATATGTGCCCAGCACCAGGTTAAACATTTCGGATACGTTTTCTAGGTAACCCTCACAACACAGCCACATGGAGTAGGCCTGCTGTCTGTCGGTACGCTTTTCCCAATGAAGAGAATGGGCACAGTGGTTACCCGGCTTGCCCAGGGCCACTGAGTTAGCAGATGGAAGAGCCGATGGAGGCAGAGCTGGGCTCAGTGACCACCTTGCTCTTCTGGATCAGGCATCAGATGCCTCCAGTGACCACGCAGGCCTGGGAAGGTGCACAGGACACAGTCTCTAACTCAGTGGGGCTTAGGGGAGAGCAGATGAGGCCAGGTGGGAGTGGGGACTCTTGGTGAGGGTGATCCAAGGAGGGAACTCACCAACCATAGGGTTTCTGGTGGACCTGGACTATCCACTGATGGAAAGTGGAGGGCCGACACCAGTCTTGCTCCAAGGCTTGCCGATGAGCTAGACTTCGAGAACTCTCGTAGGCCAGAGGAGATGGCATGGCTGTTTCTCCTGTGGATACATAATGCTTGCTGCATCGGAGCCACCCAAAACCAGACGCTTGCTCTTTCTTCTGCCACATTCCAAAGCAGCTGGGCTCTGCAGTCCCGGGGGGTGGGGGTGGGGGAGGCTTCTGGCTTTCAGAGTGGGTGCGGTACTGGTCCAGGCACATGAAAGGAAAAGCTCCACTCCCCCCATACAGTGATTTTGGGCTCCTAGAGCTGGGTTGGTTTCTGATGTGGACACCTGATCCTGTTGGCTAAGAACCACAGGTTTGCTTCCAGCGCCTCTCCCACAGGCGTGAGCTAGCTTCTCAGCGACGTCCCCTGGCAGTCTTCAGCAAGACTGCATTTCCACGTACATCACCTGGAGCAGATGCCCATCATCGGACCGACACCTTCATGAGTTTTATATCCCATGCTCCTATATGCTTAATCACTGAGAAGAACTGTGAAAAGCACACAGTCTGCAAACACCTGGGTTCAAATCCCTGCTTTGCCATCTGCTGGCTATGAGATCTAGGATAAGTTAACCTCTGTTCGTCTTGGTTTCCTCATCTGTAGTGAAGCAAACACGAGTGCCTTATACAGTCACAAGAATTAAGAGTTAAGATGCAAAGCACTTGGAATAATGCCTGATGAATAGAAGAGTACCTGGGGAACGTTAAACAAATTTGCCTTTTTTTTAAAATAAGGATTCCTTTTTTCACCCAACTGTATAGGCAACCTAAATTTATTTCCCTTTTTTTTTTTTTTAAAGTAGGCTCCACGCCCAGCATGGAGCCCAACACGGGGCTCAAGCTCAGGACCCTGAGATCAAGACCTGAGCCGAGATCAAGAGTCAGATGCTCAACCCACTGAGCCACCCAGGTGCCCCTTATTTCTTATCATCTTAAAAAAAAACCCATGTAACTGCTAAATATTGTTTTAAATTCTGTCTGCGGACTCCCAGTGGACTGGGCATTGCACTCTGGGGACCCCCCCCAAAAAAGAGTCAAGTTCAAACCCCTTGGCCTGGCCTACAAAATCCCCTACAAATTGACCCCACTCACCTTTGCCCATTGTCTCCCACTGACAACTCACCACATACCTTGTGCTCTGTTGCTTGATGTACTTAAAAAAACACAAAGTTGTTTCGTTATTTTGTCCAGAAGCAGTATAGCCCAGCAGTTAAAGTACCCAGGTCTAGGGTCTAAGGACACCGGTTGGAACTCCAGCTCCGTGCCATCTTGTCTGAGCAACATCATTACTCACCCCCGTGTCTCAGCTTTCTCATTTGTAAAATGGGGACAATAATAGAATCTACCTCATTAGAGAGATTAAAAGCATGAAATGAGTTAAATCGTGGAAGTACTTTAGTTCAGGGCACGGCCAAAGTTGAGTGCGCCCGCCCCAAGTGTGAGTTAAGCCAGTCTTTGGTATTTTGGTCACATTTATATGTTAAATAAAAGCCCTTAAGCCTGCGTAATGGCCCAAAGAATGGAGCAGCAACTTCCCTGCCCAGGCTCTGGGAGAGCTATTTGAGGAGCTCCAAAGCCCTTTCTCTCCCGCTGGAGACTGCTCAGCAGAGAGCCAGAGACTCGGGAAGCTAGATGATCTGGGAATGAGCCGGCCATTCCTCCTTTCAATCAGAAATCCCGGCAACAGAAATCGCCCCTCCGTGAATGAGCCAGACGCGCTGGCCAGGGAAAATTTCCCAGGCACTTTCTGGAGACTCATTCTGAAAGTGAATTGAGACATTATCTTTAATTAAAGTGGCAATCTGCCCCCCATGAGTTTCCCATCCCTAGATGCTCAAACGATGGCCTCTGTTTTGTCCCCTCCCTGCCTTGTCTACCTCTTTTTAATTTCAAGCCCATCAGCAGGCCAGTTTACTAAATTGGTTTTAATGGAAATTTAGCCAGCATGAATAATAATGAAATGTAAAATTATTCCTTAGCTAATGAACAGCCAGCGGCTTTGGGGTTAATCGTTTGCTTCTGGTGTCAGCTTATTTATATTGAAATAGAATTGTAATAGGATTCCAAACTAAAACTGTTTCATCTTCTTGATCATCGCTTACCTTGGGGTTTATTCTTTATCATTAGCCATTGTTCAGTAATCGCTCCCACTCTGGACCTGCTTGTGAATTAATTAATTACCTAGCTAAACTTGAGTGGTATTTTCTTTAAAAGATAGAAAACTTATCTTATTTTACCTTAGCCTTGTGCTTTTATTCCAAAGCTCTCCTTATGCACAGAATTATCTTCTTCACTGATCTTGACACCAACTGGCCATCTTGATCAGCGGGGAACCAAGGGGCTCTCTCGGCCTCTGGCTGTCCCCACAGATGCCCTCAGCGGCCTCCCGACAGAGGACTAAGGGACAGACAGCAGAGGGACTGTCCATTTCTAGAAACTCATTTTCCGTCCCTAGGATTCAGGGTCCCCATTTAAAAAGGTGTGGGGTTACATCTCTAGAGCAACGCTTTTTAAATCTGTGGCGGTTGTTCAGGAGTTATTGCTGGGGGACATTGGTGGACCAGGGATCGGTTACTTGTCTGGGGGAGAACAGGTCATCCAAGCAGTTCTTTCTTTTACAGATAGATTTCCTGACTTGAGTTTTTGTTTGGAAAAACAAAAGGAACGAAAGGTGAGGGTTACACTATTTAAAAAAAATAAAATTTAGACTATGGGCCAGATTCATAGTCCCAAAATTTGGCTACATCAAAATCACAAAGGCAATAATTTCTTGGATATAACACCAAAAGAAAACAAATAAATTGGACTATCAAACTTAAAAGCTTCTTTGCATCAAAAGACACTATCACCAGAGCGAACATGCACCCCTTGGAATGGGACTGCAATCATATGTCTAATGAGGTATTAATATCCAGAAGGTATAAAGAGTTCCCACAACTCAACAAAAGAAACCCAAGCAACTGATTCAAAAATGCCGCAAAGAACTTGAATAGCTATTTCTCGGAAGAAGATGTACAAATGCCCAAATCAGCGCATTGGAAAGATGCTTCACACCCCTCATCATGGAGGAAGTGCAAACGAAACCCACAATGAGATATCACTTCACACCTACCCATCTACCTCAAAGGATGACGACAAAAACTGAATGACAAAATACATGGAAAATATTTAGCACAGTGAAACATTAAATCAATTATTAAGATATCAGTGAGTTCACCTGACACATATTGAGCACCTGCCTATGCCAATGAGATGCTCCCTGCTAATGCTCTGGGTTATGGGGACCACGTCCTACCAGTGAGCTTGCAAGAAGGCTGGGGGTGCGGGGGGCAGGGGAGGTAAAATGGTAATAAAAGATGAAAATGTTTAAAAGCAGGTTTGTGTCTGATAACATGTCTTTATACCGGGTTGCTCTTAATTTTTCTTCATTTAGAAAGACCAGGATATCGAAGGGGGGAAAAAAAAAACCCAGACTACCCTATTTCTCAGTTTTTAAGACTGTGTCTAATTCCTAAAACACCTGGAAGTGAATTGAGCACTGGCCACCTGGATTAGGCCTGCTTCTGTAACACTCATCTGGAATTCACTAGAAAGCCAAACCAAGGCACTTGGTTTGGCTCAGTGCAAGGCAGAATTAAGTTGGACTATCCGAGCAGGAGTCAGCACCAGCCCTCAGCCAAGCTGCCAAGCGTTATGAGCTGTAATGTCAGGACCTGAAGGGTCCTTGGTGTTACCCATTTCATTCTGTGGCTAGGGAAACTGGCCCAGAAAGGGGAAGGACCCTGAGCAACACTCAGGGATTTATGCCGTGGAAGGGGGTGTGATCATAATTCTAATTGTCGGCTCATCTGTCTTTGTACCATACCCTACTGAGCACCTATGTCCCCACGGGGACCTCTGCCCTCCCTGTTCTCAGCTAACCTTCCCTCCAGTCCTGGTGAAAACTTACTTTTCCTTAATCCTGTTCCTTATAACCATTATAAATGGTTAAAGAAGACAGTTTGGGTGACACAAACGAATTTTATTTAACACTTCATGAAGTAGGCAGTCTCCACTCCCAAGGGTTGAGTGAACCGCCAAATGGGGCAGAAAGCAGGAAGCATATATAAGATAAAGGATAAGGAAGGAAGAAGAAAAGAATAGAAAATGACCAAGGAGCAAAGAAAGTAAAGTGCAGAGCCCAGCAGAGTGCGTTTGGTGTCTGGGGGTTGGCCGGCTGGATATGCCATGTTTCCGGTCAAGTGGAACATTTACAGGGACGTGAAAGTTATCTAAATCTCAGTTTGTTGGTGTGGCACTCGGGCAGAGGCGACTTCATCTTGGGCCTGGAGGTTTCATTCAACATAACCGCTTGCTCATTCTGGGTCACATCGAAGGGTCACTTGTGCACTGGGTGGGGGGACATTTTAGATTGGTTGGAAGGGCTTTCTCAGGCTGGGACCTGTGATTTCCTCAAGCAACTCCAAAGAGGCAGCCCCTGCCCTCTCCCACAGTGCACTGCAGCATGGCCAACCCTCAGTCTGTTAACAGCTGGGCAATGCAAGGGCCCAGAGATTCCTGAGTACCTGCTGACCAAACTTAGCAGACACTCAGGGTCGTCTACCAGGCTTTCACAAAGGGTGGGATTTCTAAGCCCTTTCCTTGGAAACTCTGATTCAGTAGATGCCGTGTGGAAACTGAGACTCTAATGTCTGGCCCAGCACCCAGGTGGTTTTAGATGTTGTCTAGCTAAATCAATGTATCTTGCCTTTCCCATCCTCCCAAAATAAGAAAATTGAGCCCCAAAGGTAAGAAAGAAGTAATATTTTCAAGTGCGTAAAAATTGTTCTAGGACCCACCTACCTTTTAAAAAATCATTTATTCTCCTGCTTGGAAGCTTGGAGGAAGACCATAGAAGGATAATCATTTCTTGGTCACTCACCACGTTGACGGTTGGACGGCTTTCTCTTGTCTCTCCTTCCGGACAAGCATTGTCAGTTTCCTTTGGCAATGACTTCCTAGTCACCCCACCCGTGAGTCCTCTTAGAAAGACACCCCCATGTCAGTTCACAGGGAGGAGTAACAATGTGCCTGGGAACAGATCTCTCCTAAAATTATAAAAGAAAAACATCAGCTCTAAATATATCATCCATGATGAGCCTTCTATTTTTGATCCATTGTTGTATGGCTTGATATGCAGGAGCTATTGGTGTGCTAAGCTTTGCTGAAATTAGACTGCAGATATTAAAAGCAATTAATGTTCTTCTCTTTAGTTTTATTTATTTATTTCCAAGTTTCACAAAGCAATTACTTAAGAGGCCTTCAGAAGAAATCCCGAGAATCATTTTCCATCAGCAGAATGAAAATGTTGCCTTTTGTGATTTGGCAAATAAACGACGTGTAGAAATAACTCCCTTATATGCCACTGTGTACTATTCATTAAGGGCTAATTGCTGTGGTCTCTAAATGAAATATGGCAAACTGTGCCACTTCCAAGCCAGTTTGTTTAAAATCTGCAAAGCTTTATTATTAACACTATTTAATTATGAGAATGTCAGCCATGGAGAATTCCAGACCCACACTTTCCCTTCATCATTAGCAACAGGGCAAAAATGAAACACTTTCAACAATGAAGGGTTCATATTTCAAGCTTATACAGTAGCTGCTAAAAGGCTATACTCAGAAAATCAATTTTATTAAAGTCCTCCGAGCACTAAAGGGACTTGCATGCAACTAAGCAATTTTAAAAACATGTCCAGGAGCCGCGACTTTTTGATTCATGTTTTGAGCGGGATTATTTTGGACTCTTTTCAATATTGTCTCCTCACAGTGGGGTCAGGAGTGATTTGGGGAAGGGGCAAGCAAGGCAAAGGGGACATGTCTTCACAATTTCTCCCTGCCTCAATTTCCGTCAGACACGGGGATCTATGGAACAGGCAATCTAGAAAAGAGAGACAATGTGCAAGACCAGGACTAGGGGAGGAAGGGCAGGGGGGGAAGGGGGACAACAGCTTTCGGACTTCCTTTTCTTTTCTTTTCTTTTTTCATTTTAAACTCAGGAAGATAATAGCTAACTATGGATCTCAGCCATAGCTTTACCAGCTCGGGCTTCGAAGCCTGCGCAAAACCTCCCCAGCTAGGCAAGTTCTGCTAACCCTTCCAGAATCATGTGTTGTTTGAATTCCTTCCTTGGCAATTCATATACTGCCTTCCTACAGTCATCAATGCTACTGAATTTTGTCTCTGAACTCTCCTCTCAGTGATTTGTGTGTCTTGTCTCCTCAAAAAGGTCTTGAGTGTTTGGAGGGCTGAGACCACGGATCCATCGTCTTAGAACCAGGAAGCTAACCAACCCTTTCCCTGAACAAGCACTTTCATTTTTTTAAATTATTTTTTTTTAAAATTTTTTATTGTTATGTTAATCACCATATATTACATCATTAGTTTTTGGTGCAGTGTTCCATGATTCATTGTTTGTGCATAACACCCAGTGCTCCATGCAGAACGTGCCCTCCTCAATACCCATCACCAGGTTAACCCATCCCCCCTACCCCCCTCCCCTCTAGAACCCTCAGTTTGTTTTTCAGAGTCCATCATCTCTCATGGTTCGTCTCCCCCTCTGACATACTCCCCTTTTCTTCCTCTCCTGTTATCTTCTTCTTTTTCTTTTTTCTTAAAATATGTTGCGTTATTTGTTTCAGAAGTACAGATCTGTGATTCAACAGTCTTGCACAATTCACAGCGCTCACCGTAGCACATACCCTCCCCAATGTCTATCACCCAGCCACCCCATCCCTCCCACCCCCGACCACTCCAGCAACCCTCAGTTTCTTTCCTGAGATTAAGAATTCCTCATATCAGTGAGGTCATGGGATACATGTCTTTCTCTGATTGACTTATTTCACTCGGCATAACACCCTCCAGTTCCATCCACGTCATTGCAAATGGCACGATCTCATTCCTTTTGATGGCTGCATAATATTCCATTGTGTATATATACCACATCTTCTTTATCCATTCATCTGTCGATGGGCATCTTGGCTCTTTCCACAGTTTGGCTATGGTGGACATTGCTGCTATAAACATTGGGGTACACGTACCCCTTCGGGTCCCTACATTTGTATCTTTGTGGTAAATACCCAGTAGCACTTTCATTTTTAATTGCTATTTGTCTACTTTCCTGTCTCTTCTCCCCAACCTTTTTTGCAAACTCTTTGGTAAGATGTGGCTTACGTCACCAGAGTGTTCAGAAGAGTGCTTGACACATGGCAGGTGCTCAACATATATTGGCTGCGTCCATTGGTGTATTCATAATCAATGGCTCCATCTCTGTGGCTCCCATGTAGCGTGGCCTGGGGCTTTTGTTTTAGTAGGTACACAGTGATTTCTTTCTGTATTATTATTATTAGTGTTTTAATATTATGTAGTATTTTAGTGGTATTGTTTTCAGGCCAATTAGCAAGACAACATGGGAACCCCAATCAGACAGCTTGGGTCTGAAACCTGGTGCTGCCTATTTGCAACCATGTTCTTTCCCCGAGGTGGATTACTGATGACTCTAAGGCAAGAAAGGGGCCTTCTGCTTCCCAGTTTCTCTCCTGGTTTCATACAGTGGTAAAGAACCAGGATTTTGCCATCACACGGGTCTTCATTTGAAGAGGGATTTCATTCTGTATGCCCTGTGTGACCTTGCGGGTACTCCCTTAACCCTTCTAGGCTTTGGTTGTCTTATGTGTAAAATGCGCACAATAATGTCTATTCCATAGGGTTGTTCTGAAGATTGGAGCGGATGCTACATGTGCAGCATTAGTACTGGGTTGGGCATATAACAAGCTCTCTAAATGGAGGCTTTTGATGACATCCACAAGCACACTAGGGCTATTATTTGGTTTGGGGGGGCAGGGTGAAGGTTTCAGTGTGAAACTGAAGTGGAGAAGCCAGGATATTTGAGTCTAGTCCCAACTCTGGCTGTGGGCAAGTCCCCTCACATCTCCCTTTTATCATCTTTGAAATGGGTACAGTCCCATTCTCCCTGCTTGCATCCCCCTGTTGTGAGGCTAACAGAAAAAACTAGATCTAAAAGGAATGGCATTGTGCACAATTGCTTAGCTTCTATCTAAAATATGTATTTGTTGAAGGATCGATGCCCTCAGTGGCACCTACCACTGTGAAGACATGTATGATCTAAGTCCTGTCCTCCAGGATAAGGTAAGCCTAGCCTTACCCTAACAACGAACTTAACATTTATTGAGCGCTTGCCATGAGTTGGCCCTAATTCCTGGTCCACTGCTGGTTAACTCATTTAACCTCGTAACAAATCACTATGACAATATTATTTTCACTTCTCGTAATTACCGGTGAGGACACTGAAGCTCAGAGAGGGAAGGTAATTTGCCCAGGGTCACACAGTGAGTAAGTGGTAGAGTTGAGATTCAAACCCAGGCAGTCTAGCTCTTTATGACTCTAAAGGTAAGCGGCTTCCCCTCTCTGGGTTTCTGGATTCCCTTTCTCGAGATGAGTGAATAGTTTTCCCCCCATGCTCCTTGGATCCTGGAAGGCCTCAGAGACAGAGAGAAGTGGAAAGCGGTGTCAGCAGGAAGGGTGGGGGAATGCTAAAGGCAGCAGGGCTCTATTTTAATAGAAACAAAATATTTTAAGTTGTCAAACCATTAACATTTTCATACACAGCTCCCTTCCTTGTGTGGATATTTACAAAGGTCCTCCCTAGTCCAAGGCCAGATAAAAATCTCCTTATCATTTGGTCTATTTCTTGCTTTGTTATTTAGTTTTACGTTTATGTCTTTAATTGGACTGGAATTTATTTGAGCACAGGAAGTGAGATGAGGCTCTAACCTTGTATTTTCTAAATAGTTAATCAATTTCCTTGGCACAATTTCATTAAATCATTATTAATTTCCTAACTTATTGGAAATACCTCCTTTATCAAACAAATGAATATGTAAATTTGAGTTTGTTTCTGAACTTTCTCTTCCTCTGTGGACATCTGTCTACTTGTGTTTCAATACCACAAAGGCTGTTGCTCGTTGATCAAAATCAATCTATATCCAATATCTGCACATTAATAATACTCAAAACTGAGAACTTTGGGTGCGAGGTCAAAGACAACATGGACCCATTACCATTAGGACTTTGCATGCCTGGGCAGCCTTCCATCAGAATAGTGCAGAGGTATATCAAGGCTCTGGAAACATTGTTTGCCCATTAGTCATTTGACTCATTGTCCAAATGGTTGGTGGGAAGTCTTGGCAACCGTCATGAAACATTTGTAAAAGATAAGGGTCAGGAGAAGTGCTAAGAATGTGGGGGGTTCTCCTGGTTTCCGAGAGCCTGCATTCACCCAATGTCATCCCGTGATACAGATTTGGGCCGAGGAAGCCACTTCACTATCATTGGAAATCCGCGTCAGTGGAAACATCCACTCAGTTCGGGGAAAACGTCCAGCGAGAAATTCTCGGGGCTGTTGTCCCTTCCTCCCATAGCAGATATGCATTGGGAAGTTTGAAGTTTGGAGCCAGAAGTCGTGCTGCATGAAGGGCCACCATTTACCGTCTGAGTAACTTTGGACAAATCTCTGACCTCTGTAACCCTCCATTTCTTGCTCTGTAAAGCGGAGATAATTGTTCCTGCCATCTTATACAGCTGTGAAGATCAAGTTAAGATGATGCATGTGAAAACACAATACTTTGTAGACTTTAAACAATTAAACAGATGATAGTTATGAGCACTACACCTGGACTATGATTCTTTTTAAGATTTTTTATTTATTTATTTTTGAGAGAAAGAGAATGTGCATGCATGAGTGGGGGGGAAGGGCAGAGGGAGAGGGAGAAGCAGACTCCCCACTGAGCGGGGACCGCAATGCAGGGCTCATTCCCAGGACCCTGGGATCATAACCCGACCCCAAGGCAGACGTTTAACCGACTGAGCCACCCAGGCGCCCCCGGACCATGATTCTTTATAGAGATGAGTTGTTATAGACCAGGTATTTTTTCTTTCGTTATTGATTTGGAAAGGAGTGGGATTGTTCAAAAGTCTCTAAAACTTTAAACAAGAGTTACAGAATCCTCCAAAGCCCAAGAAAGAGGAAGGAGCCTGGAAGAGGCCATAGCTGGACAGCTAGATGGCTAGTTTTTTTTGCATGGTGGGATTTTTCTCTACTGAAAAGAAAAGAGGGCACTAGAGATGCTGTTACCTTATAGAAATGCCCATTCTATTAAAAAAAAAAATGCTTGAATAAAGTGTTGGCCCTTGGTAAAATCTCCAGTGTAGGCCCACAGAAATGCAGTGCCTTGGGTCTTGGAAATCCATGGTGGCACTGAGTGGCCTTTTGGCCACACCAAGATTTGATGTTATGGAGTTCACGCTAAACTCCTCAAAGTAATTGTTTCCTCTCATTATCTTCACTTGTACTTTTTCCATTCTCTTTGAGCCTGGTCCAATCAGGTGGGTCTCCATCGAGAAAGCTCGTTCAAGGTCGTGTTAAAGGTTAAAGCCCATGGCCAAGTCTCAGATCTCATCTTACTCAGCTTCTCTGCAGTGCGTGACATAGTTGATCATCTTTGACTTTCAGGAAGCCCTTTTTCTCCTGGCCTCTACGATACCACGCTCCCCTGGATCTCACCCTCCGTCAATGGAAAAGCTTTCTTCGCTGGAGATCTTCCATTATCCCCTCAACTGGTAATGTTGTGGCATCCTTGAACTCAGGTCTCAGATCCCTTCCCTCCCTCTCCCATTCCTGTTCTTCCTTCTCTTTCCCTCCCACCCCTTCCCTGACTCTTAGCCTCTTCTCTTCTCTGTTCATATTCATGCCTTTGTTGATTTTCTCCTCTGGCTACTCATCCCGTCTTAGGACTTAAATCCCATCTTAGAACAGACCTCCGGACGAGACCTTTCTCTTGAACTTCAGGTTCGTGTACCTGCTTGGGAGTCTAAAAGGCATCTCAAACTTAGCAGGTCCAAAACCAAATTCCTGAATCCACCACCCCTTGGTGGTCCTCCTGTAATTGCCCTGTCTCAGAAGATACCTCCATTTTCCCAATCATTGAAGCCAAATTCCCATTGACTCTACTTTCAATATATATCAGGACTTCTACTCACCTTCTCCATGCTACCAACCTGGTCCAAACCACCAATATCTCTTGGGTAGATGACAGCAATGGCCTCCTATCTGGTCTCCTTCCTTCCAGTCTTGTCATAGTTTCTATAACACTGGGAGTCTGAATGATTCTGTCAAAATCTGAGTCTGATCCTGTCATTCCTCTTCTGAAAGGCTTCCAAGGGCTTATCCTCCTACTTGGAGGAAAAGTCAAATCCTTACAATGGCCTATGACGAGGCCGTACATGAGCTCCTTCATCGTCTCCCATGCAATCTCCCATTTACTCCCTCATGCATTCTGCTCCAGCCAGCCTTGCCTTTTTTGTTCTTCTTGTCAGGACTTTTGCACTTGCTGTTCTCGTTGCCCAGGCTGTGAGCTTCCCTCAGGTAGCTGCATGATGTATATCCTTACCCGTTTCTGGTCTCTGTTCCAAGACCACCCAATCCATGAGGCCATCCCTGACCCCCACTGATACAATAACGAATCCACCTCCCGCCTGTGCCATCCTTTTTGCCTTGTTTTATTTTCCTTTCTTGAGCTTATCACTACCGGATATCTATTTGTTTGTGTGGATACGTAATAGGTGCTTGTAAATATGTTTTGAATGGATGTGTGAATGAATGAAGGAGGCCTGGCAAAAGCACAGATTCTTATGAAAGTAGCATCTGTCTAATGGGCGTCTTCTTTCTGGGGTGCAAGGCCATCCCCCAGCTCCCAGTCTCTGGTGCCTCACACGGGATAGCTTTTCTGTGCTCCCTAGGTCCCCCCAAGCAGTGTGGGGGAGAATGCAGGGCTGTCCCCAAGCCTTGGAGGTCCAGATCCCAGTGATGGGCCTGGCAGGATGGGAAGGATTGAAGGTGTTGTTGGCTGGGCAGGCATTTGGACACAGGTCTTGAAAAGGAAGCAGAACGACTTCACAAGGGAGACCAAAAGCCAACCAAGCAGGCTGCCATCATAAACTGCCGAGTTTGCTGTCCTAGGTTTGTAGAGGATTTGTCTGGACTGATTTCCTCCGGGGAAACAGTAATGTGTGTCAGCAATTACTCTTTCAAGTCGAAACACTATCTTTATCACAGGGCACTCAGGCTCTTGCTCGCTCGCTCGGAGGGTTGTAGGGAGGGAAGGGGTGATAACCAGGGCCTTCCTGGGCCTGGGGCAGGGATGGGGGTGGGAGAGGGCCCCGGGCACCGACCCCCCACCATCTGGAGGGACCCCAGCCTGGGCATCTCACTTGAGATTCAGGAGCACCCCTGAGCTGGAGCTCGGGAAAGAGAGCCAAGCCACACAGGGCCGGTTTTACACTTTTAGTTCTAAGATAGCGATCGTGGGGGAAAATTCCCTGCGTTTGTGGAATCATAAATTTTTTAAAGTCTCTTGGCTCCACTTTTAAATTTAGTGCCTGAATAAAATGTTGGCTCGAGCTCCATATTCGATTATTAAAAATCATACTCAGGCCTGGGAGACAAGTATTTACACATCTGCCTGCTCATCTGAAGCCCCACATATCAAAATGTGGCTCACATCACAGTGTGGTTTCATGGGAAGAGAGGCACTCGGGAACCCAGCGCCACGTTTGTTTAATGAGCGAGGCGGACTACAGACTCTTTAAGACTCTTTCTTGCTCTAACGTCCGTGAGTACTCCTGGCTACACTTTCACCAAATCCATTGTTTGTTTTCTCCCTTGATTTTTAAAGCAATACATGGATGCATAGGTATGCTCGCGCATGTGTGTGTGTGTGCGTGTGTGTGTGCGTGTGTGTGTGTGTGTGTGAGTTACTAAAGGAAAGATCTGGAAGGATACAGAGCAGATTGATAACAGTGCTTACCTCTTCCGAAGGAACCAGGATGGGAAGGGGTTGGGTCAGAGGAGACTTTAACCTTATACGTTTGTTGTACTTATATGTTTAATTTTTTTTCTAAGAACATGTGGTGGCATAGTAATTGATTAGTTTTAAACCAGCATGTGATTACTGCAAATCATCCAGAAGCCAAAGAAAAGCATAAAAATGGAAATAAAAATGTATCTTATTTCTCCCACTCCAGAGAGGATACTGTTGGCGTTTTGGCCCCTTTGTTTTAAGAAATGTGTCCCAATTAACGAGGTCCACTCACACAAGGTGTTCATGTCCAGGTTACAAGGACATAGCTTTTAAAGACAGAGGGGCGCTCTGGTTTTGTTGCCAAAAGGGAGGATACATACATCCTTTCCCCCTAAATAAAAATCAACCATAAAATACCCCAAGGAGTGAGATGTGAAAACGTGTCCATTCTGGCCCATTTAAAAAAACATCTGTACATTTTATTTTGGCAGATTATGGATCATCAGAGTCCCAGGCATGGTAAGTACTTACCCAAAGGAGGGAGAGGGGAGAAGTCACTAACAGGAAAAGGAGGCATGCAAGCTGTTGAGATAAGGACGAAGCTTCTAATGTTTGTTTTAAAGGAAGTTTAGTAAAAAGACAGCTGTCTCCCAATGGCTCCATTAGACCTGCAAAAATGCCATAAAAACACCTGTGGTTCAGGAATGGCTGACACGGCAAAATATATAGATTCCTTCCAAAAAACGGAAGAGCCCATAAACAGCTAATCTGTATTTGGGAAATTGTTTTCCATGAATTTTAACCGGACTTCACCAACAACAGCACCGAAGTGCACACGCGCGCGCGCGCACACACACGTTAAAAGCATCAAAATGGAAAAAACGGAACACCATCAACTGGAAGAAAATTCTTTTAATATTAAATGATTCTCAAAATAATGCCCCGGATATGAGTGCTTGTACAATGGTGATTTAGAACATTTCCAAAAAAATCACAAAGGTCGAATGAGAGTGTGGGAGAGCAGCGGACTCTGCCCCCGTTTCGGAACGAAGGGTGGTTCTGGGTTGAGAGCAGGAGACACCGGCCCCAGAGTCAGGGACTCCATACTGAGTGGGAAGTGACCAAGAGGAGTCCTCAGACAGACCCCGCAGCTGGGACTCCTGACACCCACATAAAGCAAACCTTGGGGGTAGCATCTGGATCTGCCCCCTGCTCTACCTAGCCTGCAACTCTGGGTCTTTGGGAGCCAAGTTCCCGTTCGAGGAGCCTCCCAGTTTATGTGCTAGTGCTGGGTAACAGGAGAAGTACATAAGGGCTTTGGGGTGGGAGTGTGGCGGCCATACTCTTAAAGGCAGTATCTCTGTTTCTTTGCTTTACACACTGAATCTGTCATTTTAATCGTCTCCATAGCAACTTTACCCTCATAAACATAATTTCCCTGCTGGAAAAGCTGGGTCACAAATGAGAAAGACCTGATTCAAACACTAACCTCTTCATCCTGAAAACGGATTCATCATGGCTCAGGGTTAGCAGGAATGTCAAGGGTATCTCGTTCAACCTGCACCTGATGCTTGAATCTCCCGGATGACATCCTGTTAGACACTTTCCTCTTACACGCCCACAGGGGAGGGGAACTCATTACCTCCCCACAGCCCAGAGTCGAGAGAGTCTCGGTAACTTTTCCTCCTACTGAGTTAAAATCCAGCTCTAAAAATCCTTCATCCAATGGTCTATGCTGTGGGGTCTCCATGACAACAGGCTGTCACATCTCCCTGGAGTCCCCCTCTGTATTTCTTCAACGGTTCCTCACATGTGTTTTTCTAGGTCCCTTTTCTGTGAGCTCATTGTCCCACCCCCTGCTCACCCCACCTCCCTCCACCCTGCCTTAGCGGAGAACCCCAGAACTACCAATGGGTGTCTACAATTCAGATGTTCAAGGCAATTTATGGCATAGACTGCATTAATCAGGACTCCTTCCATAATAAGTGACAGCAACCTGGCTCAAAAGCACTTATGCCAAAATAGGGAGTTGATTGGCTCACACCACCGGAAAGTCCAATGGTGGGTCTCAGGCATGGCTTGATCTATGGGCTCATGAATGTCCTCAGGGCTCAGGCTCATTATCTCCATCCATCCCCTGGGCTTCTCTCTGTGGGCAGCCAGAATGGCAAGATGGCTGCTTGCAGCTCCAGACTTGGGCTCTCCCAGCTCTGAGCCTGGCTGAGGAAAGGGCTCTCCCCATGGTTTGGGCCAAGGTTCTGGGTCTGACCGTCACTGGCTTGAACTGAATCCCTGTACTGATAACGGAGGCCACAATATCGTGGAGCTCTGACTGACTGGGCGTGAGTCAACCCCCCCACCCCCGGAGCTGGTGTTGGAGTCAACTCCCCCGCAAACCCATGAATCCAGAATGGGATTTGCCAGAAGAGAAGAGAAGTCCAGTTCCCAGAAGGAGGGAGAAGGGAAGCTGGGGGCTTGAATGGCCCTTACTCCAACTGAAGACATGCAGCTCCTGTTCAGGGGTCACTGACAGGGACAAAGAAAAGGTTCTCAAGGAGTTAGGGAAAGCCTTGGCAGGTTATCTCTGGGGGTTGGGAAGGTCCTTTTTAAGCACAGAAACAGCCAGACTCTCCCCCGAGGCTTTTGATAAAAGCTTTTCCTCACCAGCTCCTCAGCTTTAGCACCATCAGTCACAGCTTTTGGGTTGTTGCCACGTTGTTCAGAAAGAAAGTTGATTTTTACACCTAAATTAGGTTACTTAAAAAAAAAAACAACACCACCACTAACTACTCTTCCTTTTCCCACCCCCTCCTCACTTTGTTCAAAGACAATATTCCTTCTCTGGGTCCCACGAGAGACTCTGGGCGCTAAATGCGTATCATGAGGATAGGAACTGAGTCCAAGTGGTGATACCAACATTTTCCTACAGAGTGCTGTTACCAGGGGCGCCTGGGTGGCTCAGTTGGTTAAGCGACTGCCTTCGGCTCAGGTCATGGTCCCAGGGTCCTGGGATCCAGCCCCGCATCGGGCTCCCTGTTCGGCGGGAAGCCTGCTTCTCCCTCTGCCACTTCCCCTGCTTGTGTTCCCTCTCTCGCTGTCTCTCTCTCTCTGTCAATTAAATAAATAAGTAAAATCTTTAAAAAAAAAAAAAAGAGTGCTGTTACCAGAAGGAGGGTGGTGCCCGGGCTCCAAGCGGGGCTCTGCTAGGAAGTAAAAAAGAGCTACCATGGTCATAAAGTGAAATCCCACTGGACTGGCTTCTTCCCCATGGGGGGGAACAACAGTTTTGGGGACAGGGATCAACAGCAATGAGATGGTCCAGTCCCCAGTGACCAAGGGCCAGAGCCACGTGACCCTCACGCCAAACTCGTGTTATTCTAACGTTTTGGTTAAAATTCTAGAAGACAGATGAGGTGTTCAGTGAATACAGTGACAAAACATCCCAGGTACACAGACACCACTCTCTTTCAAGCTTGTTTGACTGAGACAAACACCCCAGGAGAAAAAGAAGTAAATAGACTTAACCAGGCAGTTCATAAATGAATAAATACGGATGGAGATTCAACCTTCATAGCAATGAAGGGGTTTAAAACAACAAGATGCAATATTTTGGGCCTATCTAAAAGCTAAACATGTCGAAAGCGATAATGCCCGGGGCTGCTTGAAATGGGGGCACTTCCTCCTCCTATATTCCGCTCAGGAGGGTATGGAGTGGTCCAACTTTTCTGGAGGGCGCTTCGGCAATTTACAAAAAGCTTCAAAAATATGCATGCCCTGTGACCTGGCCAGTCAACATTTAGGAATTATCCCAAAGCAGCTATCATACATATTTATAAAGCTTTATGTATATGCGTAATCACTGAAACCTTATTTGCAGTAGCAAAAAATTAACTGACTTAAATGTCCAATAATAAGGGATTGGTTAAAAGAGCCATGAAAATCATATTTTAGAAGAATTTGGTGACATGGGAAGTGTTTATAATATATCTGAAATTAATAAACAGATTGTGTGTATGTGCATATGTATGTGTCTGTATATGCATGTGTGGATATGTGTGTGGATATGTGTGTGGATATGTGTGTGGGTATGTGTGTGGATATGTGTGTGGGTATGTGGGAGAAAGATTGGAAGGATAATGTCCAGAATCTTAACTACGGTCATCTCTAGGTTTGGGATTATGGGTGATTTGTGTGTGCGTATTTTTCTATATTTTCTATCATAAAAAGCAATAATCTTGACAAAGGCTATTATTTATTGAGGACTTAGCGCATGCTGAGCATTGGGATAAACTCTTTTCACAGATTAATTTACTATACCCACTACCTTATGAGAAAGGTCTTATAACTGTACCCATTTTACAGATGAAGAAACTAAGAGGATGTGCCCCCTCAAAGCCCACGCCGTCTTCTAGTCTGCTCTGGAGCCCAGCTTTCTCTGGCAAAAAGGCCCTGTTGTGGGTGAGCCTACGGAGCAGGGCCCGTGAGGACAGTGGGAGAGATTCCTACCTGTCATCCTGGTCCTTTTGCTTTTAGCTAATGTTCACCTGGTGTGTCTTCTGAGCCTTCTTCCCCTGCCCTTCTCTATCCTTTAAGAAAGAAGCAGAGAACAATGAAAGAAGCCCCCTACTTTGGCTGTCTGACCTTGCGCAAGTCACTTCCCCTCTCTGAGCCTCAGAGTTTCCAGCTGCGGTTAAACTTGCTGCTCTCACGTTCAATGATACTATTCACTAAAAGAGGATCTCTTAAAAAAAAAAAAAATCCTCAGGGGGATTGGTAGGAGCTGAAATAAGCCAGTTCTCTTTCTTTAGGCCCCAGACCCTTGGAGGCTTCCGAGACACAATTTATGAAATCTATTCATTCATCTGCTCATTCATACGACTAACGCCTGTGGGCCCCTTTCACGCATACATTCATTTTCAATCCGCAAGGGCCGTACAGGCTGGGTGTGTATTAAACGAGTCGTTATTGACCTTCTGATTTCGGGAAAGAGGTACATTTGTATATAGCTTCATCAGCCGTGAGATGAGAAGAATCGAAGACAATGAAGGTTTTGTTGGTGTCCTTTTTGAACCCTCCTGGTGAGTCTAGTTTCAGAATCAGCTCTTGTTTAACTTGCCTCCATGCCCCGACCCGCTGAGCACAAGTGAGGTCCTGTGGGTAGCGCCCGGAGTCGGCTGGTATCCGCAGTCTATGCATGTTTTCAACCGAGTTCTAACCCCGCTATCACGCTGCACGCACGCTGATGAGGTGGCTGCTATGGGCGTACATTGTACGTAAGTGCAGGGTGCGGGGCAGAAGCCTAGAAAGAAGGGCCCCTGGGAGTACACGTAACCCCATGGGAGTAGAAGGAGCACTTAAGCCCCATGCTTAAAACCCTCCAACAGCAGCCCTGGGAATTTAGGCTAAAATTCAGACCCTTCCCCTGAGGCCCACAGACCGAGATCTTGCCCACATGTCTGATGTCCCCCCTACTCTCCTCTCCAGCATTTTCAGCTCCGGCGCCCTGGCCTTCTTTAGACTGCAGGGACTGACCAGTCTTATTCTCACCCCCTGACTTTTCGCCACTGCTGTCCCTTCTGCCTGGAATGCTCTTTTTCCGGATCTTCTCAAAGCTGGCTTCTTCTGGAGGTGACATTCAGGTAACCACAAAAAAGCAAGGGACCTGGTTTGTCTCCACTGAGGATCCCCAGCACCTAAAACAATACTTGGTCCATAGCAGGCCCTCTCGGTAAACTTTTGAGACATGAAGAATTCTTCCAGGAGACATCCCCAAGGTCTGCCTGGAGGAGGGGGCATGTGAGTCCGGCCCAGAACACTAAGCAGGTCGCTGGGCCTCCCTTCCTCTGGCCTGCTTCACATTTTTTTCCATCTGGACACACGCTCTTTCCCAGGATGACCTCATCCATGTGTCTACTGGACCTCAGCTACTATCTTTGCCCCACAACGCCATTTAGCGGTCCCTCCCTTCCCCTCCTTTTGTCCATTCTCAGCTGTCCTATTTCTGGTGCTTAATTACAGTCCTGCTATGTAGATAATGATGATGCCATCATTCTCAAAAGATGATTGTGTCTGCTCACTCTTTTGTCCAGAGCAGAAAGACGGCAAGACTGTCCAGGTCAGAGAAACGAGTGCTGTATTACTTAGAAACCGTTTCGGGAAGCACTCGGAGGACACTCTCCCCAGGCTCACCCAAAGGGCACACGTAGCTTCTGATCTTCTCTGGGCAGGATGTCTTACTAAATTAATTACAATTTTTAGACCCAAGACCCCCCCCCCCCTTTTTAAGAAGCTTTTAGAACAGGTTGTGTTTTGTTTTGTTTTTGATTGAAACGACCGGAACTGGAGTTTTTCCTGCCAGCGGCAAATTTAGACACTAAATAGTTTGGGTGGGAAATGTGCTCTCGCGTCCAGCTCCTGTTTAGGATCTGGCAAGCAGAGCTGTTGCTTTCATTGGACACAACAGGCAAAGGGCCTGACGCTCAAACTTTTCAAGGCCCTTCCAAAATGGCTGGGACTCGGGGGGAAAAGAAGTCACTGGCTCCAAAAAGGAGAAAAGGAACACTATCACCTGAAAATAAATAATAATTTTATAAACAAAACCAGAAAATACTTTCCCATTCTGTATGTGAGGTGGGGGGGGACCCAAAGAACCCCAAACTTGCATCTCACGTGGGCTGTGAATGTATTTTGCTTGATACAGCCTTGGAAGGGACAATGCAAGGAAGATCAGTTCCGTCTGTAAGGAGTCTTTCAAGGCCTCGCTGCTAAACAGGGTCGCCATTCCCTGGTCTCTTGACCCCCCTGGAAGCCCCTTGCATGCTTGGAAGAGAAAGCTTTTGTGGTGGTACGGGGAGAGGCTTTTATTTCTCCCCCATAAATCGGAGAGTTTAAACTTCACTGGCAAGAGGAAGATTTAAGAATTAAAATGATGAAAACTTATAAAATCTTTCCAACTGGACCGTAATTGCAGTAATAATCCCCTTTGTTATAGAAGCTACTGTATTATGGGTGACCTTGACTTCTATTATGTACTGTTACCTTTAGCTCAGAATCTATAGCTCAGGGGACTATTAATTATCTTGCCATAAGTGCCGGCCCGAGTGGGGGGACTTTCTGGAGAAGTAAATGCCACATCAATATGAAGTGGATCTTCTTGGCTAGCCGCTTGACGGCTGTTATCAGTGATTAGGGTTCAGCAACCCATGGTCAAAGCCACGAGATTATTCCTGCTAAGGTTCCACACCACCTCAAACTTTTCTCACCGCTGTGACCTCTATCTGTGATTTACCCCAGTGTGCAAAACAAAACAGTTTACATATACAATTTAAACACTCCGACTTTTCCCATCAACCACATCCCTGGGGTGTGTGCCCTGCTGCTCAGTTTTGTAAAAATAAAACGCTGTTTTCAAATATTTTTTTCCTTGGGGTATTTTTTTCCCCCAGTTGCTGGTGGAATTAGGTATTCCCTGTGGATTTAGGTATTCCCATCTTCTGTCCTTTATTACCATCAGGATCGAGGGTGTTAATTAAGCCTCTATCCAGCTCAACAAGTGTGGAATATGCTATGTTGGGGGCAACACGAAGATTTTTTTTTTTTAAATGAGCTAGAAATTGGGCAAAAGAAGGGCATTTTGTTTGCCATCATTTTCTTAAAAGGGCGAGCCGGAGCTGATGTTCTGACTACCCGGCATCCGTTGGAAATTTTATCCTTCGATTTCAATCTTCGGTTACAGCCAAGGAACTATTCCGAGAAGTTCTCAGCGATCTTGACTAACCCCAAAGCGAAATTTCCATCTCCCCCTCCCCAGTGCCCTAATTGAATTTCGGGGTCGGTTATGTTTCGCATAGGCATCCACCCCACATCAATGGTATACATTCAAAAAGAGTCTTATGGAGTGGATCAGATAAATATGGGCTGCAAATGTGCTGATTTACCCCAGCTTGTAAAACAAAACAATTTACGTATACAATTTAAGCATTCTTTCTAGTTTTTCATAAACCACATCCCTTGGGTGTATAATTGAGATTTCCTTGCCACCCAGAAGATAGCGAGATAGACCGCTCCGCTTTGTTCCTCTTCTGCGGGAGGGCGGCTGGAGCCCGTGCGCCGCCGCCGCCGCTTAGCAGCTTCGGATTCGCCGCGGACAGATGCTGGACCCGCCGGCGACGCTAGGGAGCAGACTGACACCAAAGATCGTGGGTGTGCGGCAGACACCCCAGCTGCAGAGGCGGAAGCCCCTGCAAACAGAAGCCTTGTCGGTTTCCTTCTTTATGGAGGCTCTGTATATGGCCAAAGAGGGGGAGAAGCTGAAGCGAGCGCAGGGCAAGGGGACGCGTTTCATGCTCAAAGGGCTCGGCCGGCTTGAGCCAAACTGCCGGGAACAGGGACCTCGTATAAGATGCAAGAGCCACGGCCAAAGAGGAAGGGGATTTTTTTTTTTTTTTTTTTTTTTTTTTTCCTATCTTGGTTCTCCCGTGGTTGAGCCCTGGAGGAGAGGATGTAGATCTTCCCATAAGTGAGGCTGGGGCCCGTCCAAGTACCTGAAATCTACTTCCATGAGTCAAAGGACTGGGGGAAGCTTTTTCCTAACGGAGATTAGAATAAACCATAGTGAGCCAGCCGATTCTAATCTGTAGGGGAATCAGTAGGGGAATAAATGAGCAATGAATAACTAGCAAACTAAAGAATAAAAATAACAGCCTATAGTGGAATATGAAAAGGGACGAATTCGAACGTCAAGTGGACGAAGCAAGTTGTAGATTTTACAAACGCCCTGGTGATGTCTATGCCTGGCGCCTGGGGTCTCTATAGAGGTGGAAAATGTACGGAAATGAGGGCGAGAAGGAGATGTACAACGTCCAGTCCAGTCTCTGGAGAAGGTGGAGGGGAAGGAGAGGGGGAGACAGGGTGGGGAGAAAAGAGACATCAGTTTTATGTGCATTGTTTTATTTTTATTAAAGTAATGTGAAGCAAATATGACATTTGAAAAATATTCGTTCTTTCTGGGTTGTGAAAAGTGGTTTGTTTTTATTATTCTTTGTACCTTCCTGTATTTAAAACAATTTTTTTAAGAAAAATAACTGGAAACATGGATGTGTCAATCACAGACAGAAATTCACTTTCAAGGGCTTAGGCCTTAGGTCCATAAGCCCCCAAGCCAGACTAGGGCTCAAAAGTTGTAGAAAGCAGTCACCTTTATAATTTTAAATTGCACCATTTGGGTATAATTGGGTCCCTTCCCCCACTTCCCCTCTCCTTTTAGTCAAATTAAACTTATTGATTAGAACCCATTAGTATGTAATGGATTGTTAATTTGACTCTTTTTACAAATCATATTTATCTGCACCAATAAAATATTTGGATTTAATATTCATATGTCACATTTATGGTGATGTTGATTGAGGGCCAAGCAATTTGAAGTGAAAGCAGACAGCTTGTCCTTTACTCGCGCGAGGGAAAACGCACAATTAGCTACACGAACCTTTCCAAAGGTGGAAGGCTTACATAGGGAAAAAAAATTTAGAGAAAAGGAAAGAAATGTCCCCCTACTTTTTTTTTTTTTTTTTTTTGCAAAGTTGAGAGAAACTCCATGGAGTACATATTCTTCAGCAATAGACCAGAAGGGGGGCACCCCAGTGTGGTATTCAATTTATTTGTAATGTGGTTGCAAAGTCTCTGCTGGGAACAAGAATCAGATTTTTGGCGAACATCAGTTGAGCTGTGGCTTCTTGTAGTCATTTCTCTTATTGAGGAAAATAGAGCCCAAAGAAAGATCAACTCCTTGCCTCCTTTTTTGCTGGCAGAGGGCACTTAGCATGCAGGTGCTTAAAGGCAAAACAGGAATATATTTTCTGCGTAGTTCAAACACAGTATATATTAACTGAATGCTGCAGGTGATATGACTGCTGGGGATGAAGGACAAAATATTTGAAAACTGCTACCATTTAATGAGTGCCTACTCGCTGTCTGGCTCTTGGGGTGGTGGTAAAAATATTTAACAACTAATAGAGCATGAGCATCAACCAGGTAGAATGGATGTCAGCTGAAAACAAAGCAGCTGGTAAGTCTTACTGGTGTACCGGCTGAGTTTCTGTCCTGCTTGTTTCTGGAACAGGAAATGCTATATCTAAGTCCTTAATGCTCAATTATGGGAGCTGTATTTGTCTGAGCTAATAATGTCTTTGATCTTTCTTTCTTTCTTTCTTTCTTTCTTTCTTTCTTTCTTTCTTTCTTTCTTTCTTTCTTTCTTTCTTTCTCTCTCTCTCTCCTCTCTCCCTCCCTTCCTTCCTTCTTTTTTTTTGCTTTTAAAAAATTCTATTTTTTATATTTGTACTAGGCATAATGCAGATAGTTTTCCTGTTTTGTTTTGGTTCTTGTTTTTTGCAAGCCATTCTAAACCTTTTGAGAAGCAGGCAGGGTATACACGGTGTAAATAAATAAAAAATAAATACATGCTTTACGTGATCCTGGCCAAAATCCCATTACAAAGAGAACCAAGGCACCTTCAGAATTCCTTTGTTGCCTAGGGGTTGTCCTATCAATATTGTATAAAGCAAGCAGGTCATTGGCTAGGCCTTGGGATTCTTTCTGTTATTTCAAGGGTTTGGGATGATATTTGTTGTAATGACAGCCAATCTGTAAAAATAAAATTTCTTTTTTTTGTCAGGTGGTAACAAAAAAAAAAAAAAAAGGTTTGCACAGCCAGTGATGGGCAATGACAATATTTGGTCCATGGTCTTTGCAGACAAAGAGCTTGGCTGGTTGTCATTAATGATGGAGCATGGTTGCTACAACTTTTTTTGACAGCCAGCTTCGGTAGAAACTATATACAGCCTATTGTCAAATCATTTTACTGAGCTCAGGAAATTTCCATTTGTCACTTAACAGCCATGTGTCAGAAGCAAGATGCTTTGAACACGAATTGTGATTTTTTTTCAGTTATCTTCTAGAAATGCATGTCCTTTCACTAGTATGAAACAACCTAATTTTTTAACCCTTATTAAAAAAAAAACCCATTAACATCCAAGTTTTCAGATTGGACAGCATCTTCATTTTTTTTTTCCTCTCTAAGAAACCCAACCCCCTTCATGAGCAGTCATTATTCTAGATAAGTATATGGCGAGCCAGGATATAGAGAGGAAGCTGGAAGTTTCCCTGGACTCAGCAGAAATTTGGTGTCAGAGGCAGAAACATCCCCTTGTAAGTGCCTGGCTAATAGTTATATAGTTCCTCCTGCTCTGCCCACGTTCTAGGGGACAAGGTGATGCGATGGCTCGGGACCGAACTGTAAAATCCTAGAGGACAGGGAATAGATTGCATTTGTTTATTTCTCTCCGCAGGACCTAACAAAATAAGCATCTGTGGATTACATGGTAAATTCGGGGATGAGAAATATTCTTTTTTTTTTTCTTTTTTAAATTTTTTTTAAAGATTTTTATTTATTTATTCAACAGAGATAGAGAGAGAGCATAAGTAGGCAGAGCGGCAGACAGAGGGAGAGGGAGAAGCAGGGTCTCTGCTGGGCAGGAAGCCCGATGCGGGGCTCGATCCCAGGACCCTGGGATCATGACCTGAGCCGAAGGCAGCGCTTAACCAACTGAGCCACCCAGGCGCCCCGAGAAATAGTCTTAAAATCTTGACTGAATTACCTCAAACTCTGTCATCCCTGTTTCATCACAGCCGGACCCAGTGTCATAGTATTTTGAAGATTATTGAAATGTTGGGTAGCCTTTCTGCCGTTTGGCTGTTGTAGAGACTGAGCAATGCGGCAAAAACATTTCTAAAATATATAATAATGGTATATGTGGTAAGTTATACTCCCTCAGGCAAAGATGTTATGTAAACCACCAAGTATTTGGCCACTGCAACACTGAAAACATCTTAAGACGCTTAAATACCATGAGATTTATAAATATTTTTAGTAGTTAAATGAATTTAGCTTTGAAAGTTGCCCAATATTCTATGAGGTTGGAGATTGGAACCTGTTTTTCTTTTTTTGGATTTGAATGTGCTTCATTTAGGTTGATGCAAGCATGTTAGTATGGGTGCTTAATGGCATATCATAAAGGATTTAACTTAATTCCACCATAATGAATTAATTCTCTCAGTGACACTGTTTTCATTATAGATTTAATGACATCACCTTGGCCAGGATTCAGGAATTCAGAACTCTGAGTTACTCTGAATTATCTGAAAACGAAAATGGAAAGATGATTCTGCTTTGTGTCTACGTGTACTCCAACTGCGGATAAGAACGTCTATTATTTTGAGTAGTCGAGTTAAAAATAAAACTCTTAACACCAGTGAGGAAATTGGATTCCGCGTTCTCTTAAATTGTCTTTAGGGACATTCATTTTATAAAACATGAAACCAGGAGGAAGAAGAAAGCCCTAGCGTTTCTTTTCATTCGCTTATGTCATGATTATTTGTTGTAAACATAAATGGATAAATATGCAATCTCAAATCATAACTCAGAAGCAAGTTTTCACCAGCTAAAGAAAAGAGGGGAATGGGTGTAAAAATATTTATGTTGCATTTTCGAGGACTGTGTTTGATTTCCTTTCGGGTTTGTTTATTTTGTGGAATTAGAGGGATGGTGCCTCCTATTTTTACAGGCTTGTATTGTTACCCCAGGAATGCTTTGGTAGAAGCAAAATTAGAAACAAATTTCGTGTGTTCTCCAGTGCCTTTCAGACCTTAAAGGACAGGAACAAAGTGTGGTGGTTTGTCATGAGAACCCCAGGAAGCCACAAGGAAATGGAGCTTATGAACCAAATTGTTCAAAATGGGAAAGAAATGAAAAATGTGCAGCAGATGCTCCCAGCCCAGAAGTGGAAGCTTCAGGAAGAGGGGACCACCAGTAATGCTAATTGGTCTTGAACAAGGACTGTTGGCGCTGAGACATGAGACAGAGTCCTGTTTCCCTCTGGTTCTGTTCCGTAGACAACTTTCCAGGATTTGAAATTGATAATTGTAGACACAAAGATACACTTGGCTATTGGAGTCTTGTCTGCCACCCCACAGGTCTGCATGCGTGCGGATGGTTCCTGCCAGGTTCAATCAAATTGGAAAACCCAAAATCTGTATTTTTTTTTTTTCCTTCAGACTATTGAAAGGCCCTGGTTGTCAGTGCCCTGGGTGTTGAAATGAGAAACGTTATGCTGAGTTTTTTTTAGAAGTGTTTCTTATGCTCGTAGACCAGCAACACCCAAAACTTAGTTCTTTGGGCTACATTCAGGGATGGGAAGGTAGAGCCAATCAGTAGAAGAATCAAGTCGGAATTAGTGAAATGCTTTAGCAGAGCAGATGTAATTTCTGATTTCCACCTGTCAACAGAACTTCTCCTTTAATCAGTTAAGTGTTTGTTTATTAACTTAGTGATTTCCAAACATCACACAGGTATGATTTTTTGGTACATCCAAGCACCTCTTGCACTGTCATTTACCTGTCTTTCTGTTCAAACAGACTTATATTTTCTCTCTTTTTTAAATTATTTAAAAAGCAGTTATTTATTAGAGAGAAAGTATGAGCAAGGAGGAGGGGCAGAAGGGAGAAGCAGACTCCTTGTTGAACAGGGAGCCCAACGCAGGGCTCGATCCCAGCACTGTGGATCATGACCTGAGCGAAGGCAGACCCTTAGCTGACTGAGCCACCCAGGCGCCCCTACAGACTTACCTTTTAAATTAAATACATTCATTTTAAAAAGAAAGTTTATATCACTGCCATGAGTGGAAGAAAAAAAAAAAAAACCCCAAACCAATGACGTCACTTACCCCCTATACAAAGCAACCATTAAGATAACTGTTGCTGGCCCAGGATTCCCTGAGCCTTAGACCTTCTCTTTCTTCATTAAAAGGGAGATGCTCCTGTGTCAGAAAGGTATTAAAATGTGCTGGTGCTGGTGGAGAATACTCTTTGATAATCAGAAGGCTGTAAAGAGCAGTGAAGGAGGACTAACCTATTTGACCCAAAGTGCCCACAGTGGCTCCATTTCTCTGGGCTGGAACCAGTGACCAGTCTTAGGCTTCAGAGGCTTATGTCTGCCGGGTGAAAAAATACCTCCTTACATCTGTATTATGTCTATAGATATATACTGAATTTTATAGAATACATCTAAGTTCCATAGGAATTCAGAAAAGTTAATTAATAGCTACAATTTATTGAGTGCTCGTTAAGTGCAGGCACTGTGCTAAATGCTTCTCGTGGGCCCTCATATTGAACCCTCACGTGAAATCTACTTACACGGGCATCCCGTGTTACAGATGTGGAAACCGAGAAGTTAATGGCCCCAAAGTCACACAGGTGACAGGCTGATTTAGGCTGTGTACAGCACCGGAAGTCCTAGTGTCTATGTTTTACAACAAATAACACTTGTTTATATTTGGTATTTGGTTTGTAGGCAAATACGTGCTCCCTTCTAGAAAAACATCTGGCCTTTTGTATTGGTTAATTATTGCCCCAACGATACTGTGTAACAAGCCAGGCTAGAACTCAGGGACTTGAAACAACAATCATTTATCATTGCTTATGTAACTGTGAGACGGCTGGAGAGATTCTGCTGAGCCTGCTCCGCTCCACATGTCTCTCATCCTTTCCCGGGGACCAGCAGGCTCACCAGGGTACGATTTCAGAACGATGGCAGAGAAGCAAAAGAGTAAACCTCTCTTTGCAAGCACAGGCATGCAAGCCCATTTCAAGCCTCTGGTCATAGTCATACCATGGCTAAGAACATTCCACTGGCCAAAGCAAGTCACAGGGCTGAACACAAAGTCAGGGGGCAGGGAAATATATAACAAATACAAAGGGCATGGACGTAGGGAGAGGCGATGAATCAGGCCAATGATGCAAAATCTCCCTCTTTTTAATCATAGGGGTGATATCCCCCTCTTGTTTGTTGTTATAACTTTATGGTTACTTGTTTGTCTTTTTAAATACAAGTATCTCAGTCCAACCCCCGTTCCTTGGCAAGAATACCGAGCCACAGGAAGGTGGAAGTTAGAGTTCCTAAGTATTTAATGCTGCTCTGCTGGTTTCTACCGTGAAGAACCTCCAAGGAGAAAAGTTCAAGGAGAGAAAAATGCCTTTTCCAGGTCAAAGAATGAATGAGTGGCAGAGGGTGGAGCAGACCCAGATCTCTCCACTCCTGCCTGCCCAGCACACCTCCCGCTCTGCAAAATCAATGGGGTCAGAATCAGTGAGATTTTCTTGATGCTTTTTTTTCAAGTAAACAAGGGAGCTATTGAACTCCACAGAGAACAAGATATCTTATTTGAGTTAAAAGAGCAGCACAATAAAAATGTTTAAAGAAGTCCCTATAGACATATTTTGGATCCATCCCTTCACTGTAACTGAAATTAGATGTTACCAATGAACACAGGCTTACATTTAAGCTAGTGATTTCGGAGATTGATTTGTACTCCCTTAAAGTGTTTTAAAAGCAAAAGTACTAGTAAAATCATGTACATCATGTCATTTCAAATATGCGACCCTCAAGACGTGGAAATGTTTTCGTTTTAAGCCTTGATGGGGTTTCCTTTTTCTTTCTTGATGACATGCAGTTGATTTCACTTTGGTAGGATGCACTCTGTCCAAAGCTGGAAAAGAAAGCAGCATGTTCATGAAAAAAGAAACACCAAGTACTGAGCCCTGCTTTGCTTGGGCCCGGAGTCTGAAGATCAAACTTATCCTCGCCAGACAAACCTTCCCTCCCCCGCACCCCCCAGCAGCAGGATATGACAGGTAGTCCCAAGTCTGGAGCAGCAGCTGAGTCATCCTGCCTGTTCTGCCCACCACACGGTGAGCACCATCCCCCCGACGCTCCAGCTGCAAGCACTCTGTCTGTGCAACATCCGAAGTATTTAGAATCCCTGCCAGCACGCACGGACCACGACTGGGGCAGAATCAGAATTTCCAGAGCTAGAAAGATCTCAAAGATCATCTGGATGGAGGCTCAATTTAGGCGGGAGTAGAGGCCCAGGGAAGGAAAGCATCTTGCCCCAGACAGCTCAGCCTGGTAAATGGTTTAGCAGAGGTTTGATCTGGTGATGTAATTTATGGAGGTGACGGTCTCCTTTCTGTAAGGAGAGCTCCTTGAGGGCTAGCTTTCTGCTGATTTCATCTCTGTTATCCCTATTAACATATTAGTATCCTTAGGATTGACACAAGGATTCCTGGCTGCTTGGTGAGTCATTCCCTGGGCACTTAGTACCGTCCTGTGCCAGCCACAGGCAGAACTTGGTAAACGTGAACTGAAACCAGTCCCTATATTTGTGTTATGTTTTATGCTTTTAAAAAGCATTTTACAAGTTGGAGTTGTATGCCACCAGTTCAGTAATTCCACATTCCCTGGGAATGACTTAAAAGGAAAAAAAAGTAATATTTAAATTTATTTAATATTTAAAATATTAAAACAGAAAGATGTTCATGACAGTGATTTTTATAACAGTGCAAGGTTTGAAATGGTGCTAAGGTCCAACCATAGAGGACTGCTGAAGTAAGTGATGGTTTCATGCGGCTATTTCAATGATGCAAAAATTCTTATGTGATAGTATTAAATAGAAAATAAGATGCAAAACTATATATATCCTATGATCACAACCTGAAAATGCAGTCCCCCCCCCAAAAAAAACCCAACCCCAAGTCAAGAATGTCAAAAAGCTAGGAAAACCCCACATCATTGATTGTCTTGGATTGGGTAGATTCTAGTAAGGGTTTTTAAAAACTGCATTGAGGAGTTTCCTTATTTTGTTTAATGAGCATTTATTCTAAAACCATCCTCTTATTTCAAAAGAAAAATCACACCACCATATATTATCTTGTTTGATCACGGCAGTCTCCTAGCAGCCCAGATAAACCACACTTCATCATCCCCCATTACCTATACAATGGGACAGAAGCTCAGAGATTTTTTTAAAGATTTTATTTATTTATTTGAGAGAGAGCGAGAGAGCGCATGTGCGAGAGAGCACGAGGGGGGTGGGAGGGGCAGAGGGAGAAGCAGATGCCCCTGAGATCATGACCCCAACTGAAGGCAGACGCTTAACCGACTGAGCCACCCAGGCGCCCCTGAGGTTTTTGTTTTTTAAACTTACTCCTACCACTGAGTGTTGGAGCTAAATTCACACTCAGATTTCCAGACTCCTGCCCGGTGCTCTTGCGTTGCCCCCCTGCCTGACAACACTTGCTCTTCAGCCTCACCCAACAGGACGGCATGCTTTGTGGCAACTGTGAAAAACCAGCACTTCGTTCCATCACACTGGCCAGTGATAGGACCCTCTCCCGTTTTCCTGCATCTTTACACCGCCCCTAATAATGCTCGTGCCTTAGTTGCAACACCCATTTAGCTGTCGTGGCTAGGGAACTCACTAGAGAGCTCTTTTTAAGATTCTTTTCTCAAAACCTAGAGCAGACACGGAGTCTTGAAGCCCTGTCATGTGGCTATTATTATTCCCATTGTAGAGATAAGGAAACTGAGACCCAGAGAAGGTAAGCAACTCTCCCGGGGTTAGCCACCCAGTAAAATCCAGCACCGGCAACCCCCAAGTCCACACCCTTGGTCATTCTGCCACGATCTGTCTCCCAGACATACCTGATGATAAGAAACCCATGTGGTCGTGAAGAAACGTAGATTCCCAGGAGTCTCCCCCGTCCATCAGGATTCAATAGTTCTTGGGTGGGGCCTCGGAATCTGGATTTTAAGACACATCTATGTGAGTCTCCTGATGCTATAACTGTATTGTCTCATTTTAATCTACTGTCTCATTTTAAGACCCTACATGCAGAGTCTGCTCAGCAAACACAGACCTCTACATCCTTCCTCCTTGCTCTCTCCTACATCTGAACTCAGCCATGCCTTTAATAGGTGAGGTTAGCCAAGCCCAGCCCAGTCTTCATGTACTGGGGAAAAAAGCATGATTGCTCTCTTCTCAACCCAAGGAAAGGGGAGGTCAGAAATGTACTGTGATTGGGCGTTTTGGGGAAAACATGTGAAAAAAAAAAAACCCCAAATCAAACCCTGGGCGGTTGCCATTGGGAATCATTAAAGTTCTACTCAAATATATCAGAGATTCAGAGTATTCCTTAGCCTGAGTGTCCTATGGGAGGAGGTGCTGTTACTGTTGCCTTTATTTTCGTAATTTCATCTTATGACCAGAATTAGGGCCAATAACTTGTTGGAGACAACGTGCTGTGATGGAACAGCGCCATACTGAGACTCGGGAGATCTGGGCACACCTGCTAAATGGCATCCTTGAGAAAAGCATTCCTTGCTCAGGCCTCTATTTTCTAGGCTCTGAAATGGGTGGACATCGTCCCCTCGAAAGCCCTGTGATCTCTGGCAACTGTGAATTAAACAAATCAACAAACTAACACAAACAACAAATAAAACCAATAAAACAAAAACAAACAAGAACTCAGGACACTTCTAACCTGCATCATGCCCAGTTCGGAAAGCCTTCCTAGTGGATCAGCGCTGATGTATTTTTCTGAGAAGGCATTCAGCAAATGTTCTTTGGGTACCTTTTCTGCGCCAGGAAACTGGGGACAAAATTTCTTGAGCCTTCCCTAAATCCCACTGAAAACAAAGCTGAACCAAACAGAATATTGTGACCTTAAGTGTTCACAGTCTAGTCGGGGGTGAGGGGAAGATAATTAATGAATCACATAAATAATGGATACATATAATATATATATATTATACCAAGTGTAGAAACTCCAATAACATACTAATATTATTGGCGCAATATTGGGACAGGGGTGAGTGCCATGAAGAAGACGGGGTGGGTAGTGTAAGCATGTAGGTCAGGAAAGCTTCCTGGAGGAGGTGACAATGGAGCTGAGAAGGGAAAGGAAACTTGGAACTTATGGCTCATTGTGCCTTAGGCCCTAATGGTTGTGGTCTAATCTGATTTTAAATAAATGGAAAATCCAAAAGGAAAAACTCAAAAATGAAATAATCCTTGTTCACACCCAGTAAACTTGTTCCCAAGCCAGCAGACCGGACCTGTCATACCAGCCTGAGCCACCTTGCACTGCTCACAAGAGCTATTTGTTAAATTTTCAGGCATGTTGTGAGTTGGTTGTGAAATGCAACCATTATTAAAAATTAAACTATATAGCCTTTCCGTGAAGTAAATCTTATTAAAAACAAAGGTAATATATACTGAGAACTCATCACTTCTTTGTTATTTGTACTGTGCTGATGGTCTTGGGGTGATTTATATCTCTTGTGTGCATATGGTGGAAATGCCATACACCTGGTCCAACTGTGTGTCTCTTCCCAATTTCTCGCTCGGTGAAGGCATACTGGGGACGCGAAATCGGTCATGACAGGATTTACACCACAGAAGTCGGCCAACGCTAGAAGTCAGGGCTTCCTCTTTTTCTCCATCCTGGAGAGCCAACCAGCCGCGAAACCAATGCACCACTGCCTGGCGCTGTCCTTCGGAGCCCCTCACTCTAGGTGATCCCTGAATCCCCCAGTCAGGTCAGTCAGTTGACTGAGATCGGAGGGCCAGGCGGAGGAGTCACAGCTCAGTCCTTGAGGAGCTCTCAGGCGCACCCAGTTGCATTAAGGAGAGAAACGTCAGTGAGGAAGAGCACGGCATTGCCATTGGAGAAATGACTCTTCTGACTCAGCTGGAGCTGGTATCGTCGGATGTTTTGCTGGGCGGCCGGTGGTTCTCCAGCAGAAGCCAACGAGCCAGTCGATGTTCCCTCTTTGCTGGAAAGAAGGTGGAGGTCAACAGGTGCCAAGACAAGAAAGAGGGAGGTGAGTAGGTTGTGAGAAGGGAGAGTAGAGATAGAGGTGTGTGGCCGACTCACCCTGGGGAAGTTTATTACCACTCTTAAAATGAATACAGTAATTCATGCTCATGGCTTGAGAAATTCGAATCCGAGATTGATGGAAAGGTGACAAGTAGAATCATCTCTTTCTCCCTCCACTCCCCAGTTGTGGTTTCCTATGTCTTCCAGACTTTCTATGCGGATGCCACATTTCTCTCTCTCCTTACTCCAGCTCTCTATGGGTTGGTCAGTAAGTTGCTTTTTTGGGTTGTTTTTTTGTTCACTTAGTGATGTCACCAGGCTCTGCGGAGAGAGTGGTGCAACCTGATGTTTAGAGCAACATTCTGGAGCCAGACTGTCTTGGTTCACCAATGTACCAGCAGTATAACCTTGGATAAGATACTCCCCTGTGACTCAGTTTCCTGATCTGTAAAATGGGAACAGAGTGATAGTACCTGTCTCCTAGGACTTTGTGAGCATTCTGTTAATGAATACATGTTGAGCATTACACAGGAGGTGGCGTGTGTTATCTTTCGGTATCAGATCATTTTTCTCACTTTATTTTTTTGGTCACCTACTATTCCAATTTATAAGTGTACTAAAATACATTTAAGTAGCTTCCCTTCTATGTGGGTTATTTCCACTTTTTTTGCTGCTATACACAATATAATCATATATAAATATATTTGCACAGTTGTCTGAGTTCATGCATGAGAAAAAAATTCCTGGAATGGAAGCGACTGGCTCAGAATGTGATAGCTTTGATGGGTTACTCCAAATCCGGTTGCAACAAATACATGCTCTCGCAACAGAATGTGAGAATGCCTAGTGCATTTCAAAGGCAATAAGCATGGGCATTAGCCAACCTTTCATTTTTGCCAATGCAGTGAGGGAAAAGTGGTCCTTGATTGTTTACATTTTCTAACTGGCCAGTAAGTTTAACCAGCTATTCATAGTTTTATTCTCCAATAGCATTTCTTCTTAAAGACACAAAGTATTTCTGTTTTTGACTCCTTTCTTCATATTTTCACAGTTTGTCTTCTTGTTTTGCCACACAAACTATTTTTACATAGTCCAATCTATCCATCTTCTGTTTAATCGTTTCTGGGTGGTATGCCACATATAGAATAGCCTTCTATTGCCCTTTTGGTAAAACAAAACTATGTAAGCCCCCTTCCAGTTCTTTTTTTTTTTTTGAAGATTTATCTATTTTGGGGGGGGGAGGGGGAGAGAGAGAGAGAGAGAGAAAGAGAGTGCATGAGCAGAGGGAGGGGCAATGGGAGAGAGAATCTCAAACAGACTCCCCTCTGAGCTCAGAGCCGATCCTGGGCTCCATCCCAGGAACCCAGGATCATGACCTGAGCCAAAACCAAGAGTTGGATGCTTAACCAACTGAGCTACCCAGGTGCCCCCCTTTCAGTTCTTTTATGGTTTCACGTTTTATAGCTAAATATTTGAGACATCTGTAATAGTTGTAAAAAGTGCATTAATGATTAATTTCATTTTTTCCCAAATATTTAGCCAGTTTCTCAGTGCCGTTTATTGAATAAGCCATAGTTTCTCCATCAGTTTGAAATGGTACTTTTATTATGTATTACATCCCCACATATATTTAGCTTGACCTCTTTTGGTGATGACTTTTTTTTTTTTAAGTAGCCTCCATACCCAGCGTGGGGCTTGAACTCATGGCCCTGAGATCAAGAGTTGCATGCTCTACCAACTGAGCCAGCCCAGTGCCCCTGGCTTAACCTCTTGTAATTCTCTTTCACTGACCTGCCCACCTGGCTCTGCGCCAGGACCACACTGTTTTAATTATCGCAATTTTTAAATATGTTTTGATACCTAGTCGTGCTTCTTCCCTTCCCTATTTTTATTTTCAGAATTTTCCTGGCTACAAGACAGTTTTTCCATATGAATTTTGGTATCCTTTTGTCAAGTTGCTCCAAAAAATGTCTATTAAATTTGAAGTTCATAACACCCACTTGACGGATGTGTTAATTAACTCAGCAGGGAGAATCCTTTCATATATTGTGTGTGTATATCAAGTCATCACATCATAGACTTTAAAAACTACAATTTTGTCAATTATACCTCAGTAAAACTGGAAAAAATCACCTCCTTCTTTGAAAAGCTTGTCCTGACCCATTTTCTCCTTTATTCCTCATAATGATGCTAGTAATCCCAGGCCCCCTTTACAGGTAGAAAACCTGTCGAACTCAGAGGAGTGATGACACTTGCCCGCAGTCCTAAGATTCAAACCCAAAGTTTTCTGACTCTAAATCCAGAACTCTTTCCGTCATCTCCAGAGAACTATAAATGAAGGAATTAGTTAAGAAAAATGGGGGGGGGGAATACATTTAAATCAAGAGCCAGAGAAGAAATCAGCCAACCTGAACTCATCTGGAATCCAGGTATGTGTTGAGTCGTACAACGCGTCGTATCAAAATGAAGCCACCTGTCCACCTATCCGGTACAATTCTGACCTCACTCAGGTTCATCCCTATGAACAAATATGGAGCCGTTACTAACAGCAAAGGCTCCAGAACTTCTTGCTGATATTATTTATTAGGTACAACCGTGCTGCAGTTTTGGGCTGCTTACTTAAGAATGGAGAAAAAAAAATAATGCTGAGACTTTGATCTTGTGTTTTAAATCTGGCTGTTATAAATAGATAGAATTTCAGCTTAAATATACTAATGATTTTTTTCACTATGCAAATTATATTGGTTCCTTAGCAACAGAACAAATAAGTGTTTCTCCTCTAATTCTGTGTATGTTAGTTTAGAGAAGGCACACAATAAGTTAATTAGAGAGTGGTTGGGGGTGATTTGTAAATGTCATATTAACATGCTGCTTGCTTTTGTAGCGTCCAAAGACGTTAAGATATATGGATGGTGCTTCTGGCATGGTGGATTCATTTTTTTTGTCTCTAGAGCCTTTCCCCCAACTAATATTTGGAATAAAGGTTTAGAAGTGGCACGCGATGCCTTTGGTTGCAACTTCTAATTGCAGAAGGGCTCGGTTTTGAGGAAAAGAGATCTACAAAAATCAAACCTGAAAAATAAAGATAAATCAGGGAAATACACTGGAATCCCAGAGTCTCAAAGGTGCTCCTTATAAGCCTTTGATTTCATGGGGCTAGAACTGAACAATGACTTACCTAAGGGCCCGGTGTCTGTAGCGGGCTGAGCTTCTAGCCAAACCCAAGACTCCCAGATCCACCTGCCAGCCCCCTCTCATTTCAAGGCTTGCCCTATGTTTCTTAAGTAGTCAACTCTTTACTGTTCATTGGTAAGGCGTTTTCTGTTTTCTATTCACCTTGGACTTGATTTCTTCTGTCGCTTCTACCCGCCACAAATGAGCGGTCTGCATTACCTCTGATTCACGAACTCTTTCCGGGGAGGCGGGTAAGGCGGAGGAGTCAGTTGGGGGAGAGGAATTCTATCTTATCTGGGATAACTTCTGAGGTAGAAAAGCTGAAAAGAACTTTGAGAGAAAAAAAAACAACAACAACAACAAGAAATTAATTTATTAAAACAACCACTTGCTTTCTATTTTAATTATTTTAGTTGTACAATGTAAAACGTTTTGATGTGCTTCTGTCTGCCTAAACCACCACCTTTATTTTGACTGTTAAAAAATGGAAGGCAAGGACTACCTTTCTACCTTACAGCACCTAGCAGACTGAGGAAAAGTTCCATGCACAATTGTACAGACCCTGTATTCAGAGACAAAATCCCATCTGGGGCTGGTTAGGAATGCATTTAGCTGCAAGTCACAGAAAACCCCACCAATCGTGGCTTAAACCACAGGACTTCCCTTACCTGCTTACCTTACCTTCAGTTTGGATGGGCTCATTTTCAGGATCAGTCCAGAACAGAAACGACGTCAGGGTGGCAATTGTCGTGATAGTTGGTGCCACTGCCCCATGCCTCGGGACCTCATGTGACCTGTCCAAAGGCAGGAAAGGCAGGGAGGCCAGGAGGTGAGGGGTCTCCTTATGTATCTCTTTCCTTTCATCAGGAAACAAACCTTTCCCAGAAGCCCCTGCGGGGGTGTGTGTGTGTGTTCTGTGACATCTCACTGGCTACAACAAAACCAACCTCAATGGCAGAGGAGGCTAAGAAAGCCTTCTTGCTGAGAGGCAAGTGAGGACGGCAGGGTTTGGGCATGCTGCCGTCTGGCAGCCAGTGGTGACTGCCAGCAGAATGCCCAACCCCTATGCCCTTGGCCTTCACCTTTCTGTGGACACGCTGTTGTTGTGTTCTACCTTGCGTGGCTGAGGGCTTTCTCTTGGCTGCAAGTTGGCAAGACCTTGGTGCCGGGGACTTGTACCCTGGGTGCAGATTGGACATGAAAGACAAATGGGAGATGGAGGATTTATACCCCGGCTCCCTCCCCCTTGGGTGGGACAGCTCTAAGGCATACCTCACATCCGTTCCCAGTGGTTCCTGGTGGAAAAATGACCCGGTTGCCCACGGAGGTCCCTCATCTGTCAACACACCCTGAGTTGGCTTACTTGCTTTCTCTGTCATGCTTCCCCATCCCCGCCCTGATGTTTTCTGGGATCGTCTTCCAAACCAATCGCTTGTATTCAAGTCTTGCTTTAAGAGTTAGCTTCTGGGGGGCAATCCAGCCTATGATACTGGCTATTGTGAACCTCCTTAATTTCAGTTCTTCCAACCGTGGAAGGGAGATAGGAATCTTCATTCAGGTGGGCTCGTTGGGAGGGTCAGTGAAAAAAACGTCCATGCAAACATGTTGCAAACCACAGAGCATTCACTAGACACGGGGGTAACGTGAGCTGGAAAACACAATGTGCCTTTTCACCTGACCCATCAGTTTGGATTCCGTTTCTGTAAATCCGCCCATACTTGCCAAGAATGGAGTCTTTGGGCAGAGATCCTTTCCTTTGACAAGGAAAGGAAGTGTAATTGCTAAAGTGGTACTTTCCCTCAATCTCAGCTAAGAGCCTGGCTTTTACGGCTGTGACTGTGCTAGGACTCCAATTAGCTATTATTCTTTAGAGATGGGGTGGCCTCAATAAAATGGTCTGCATGGTTGCATTATCATTTTCCATATTCGGTATATTGACAAAGACGAACAGTTAGTTTTCTGTCACAGGGACTCCGGTGGAGACTCTTGGGCCTGCCTCAAACATCTTTACTCCCTGGTTTCATTTCTCCATAGGGGGAAAAAAAAGGCACCTCGATGTATTGGATACAATCACCTTAATGAAGCCAGGCTTTTAAAAAGAAGAAACAAAGTCATCTATTTCCAGGCACTAGAAATTCTCACCTAATATGGCTTGGGGTTTCTTCTCTGGTGGTGATTTTCTCGACCTCCAGGCTGGGAAGCTGGGGGCTCTGTTCTTCTGACTCCTGTCACTCAGTGGTGGTATTCTTTGGGCCTCATTCGGACCTCCTGCCATGGGTCTGTGCTGTATTCGGGCTGGCTGGCACCTGTCTGGCTTTCTTCTGAAAATAGCACCCATGTTGGGTATTGCCTGGTGAACCCCTCCCACGCTTATGCTCCTGTTCTTTGCCTTGCTCTGTGTTCCCAGAGATCGACGTCCATGCTCTGCATCACCAAGCTCCCTTGATCTCTTGGCTTTCCACCGGAGAGCATCAGCAGGAACCCAGGGGGCCTGAGGACCAAATGGGGGTGTTTAGGTTCTCTGGACACTTCCTGTTGACTCACTCAGCGGCTTGCTTTTTCCTCGACCTCCCCCCCCCAGCTCCCGCCAGCAGCCCCTCCCCCACAGCTCTTTCTTGCTCTGCTAGTAAGTCCCCTCTTGGTGACTTCCAGCTGGGGTCATAAGGGCTTTCCATTGTTGCTGTTCTCTGGGTGTGACACCACCCCTCCCTGTCTGCTTTAGTCGGCACCTCTGTAAACAGTGCTCTATTAAACTCTCTGCAGTCACCCTTCCAAGCAGCACTCTGCTTCCTGATGGCTGAGACAGCACCCCAATTTCTCTTTGTCCCACTGGATAGAGGTAGTGGGACAGCATAATCAAGGGACAAGCCAGGACAAACACGGTGTAGAGGAACACTCAAGCGAGTCCAGAAGGGATGCTGTCTCTCTGGGACTTCAACTAATAGCAGTGTCACCACATGCCAGAAGTTCATTCCTCCAGCAGCCTAACCAAAGGGGCTGATGGGCAACTCTTATGGCTCAGACTTCCTGAGCTGCTCTGGTGGGTGGCTCTGCAACCTTCCCCTTTATCCTCAGACCCCTTCCAGAACCCTCCAATCAATTCCCTGTTTTACTCAAGTGAACCGGTGTAGGTTTCTGTTGCTCACCCCCAGAGAATCGTCACTGATGCATCTCCCAGGCAGCTTTTTCCAGGAATTGCCTTGCCCAAGCACCGGTGTGGCTTACCTAGAGGCCCTCCCTGGGTACCTTGTTGGGGAAACTGATCCTTTCACCTACTTTCAGTGACTGCACTTGCTACTCACTGAATTTGGACAGCTTCCTCTTTACTCTTCACATGCACACCCATATTCAATCAGAGTGGCTTCTCCTGATGTTTTCCGGGTTACCCCAACTTCCGTAGTTGCTAATTTTTGCCCGTGATTCCTGTTTGTAATGGTACGGGACCTCCAGAACCGAGCCCTACCAAAAAATGCCAAATATTTTAAGACTGTGCTTTGAATTAGTTGGCATCTGTAGCTCTTAAGTATAAAGCTGGCTGAGGAAATGCTATCAGCATGACACAATTTGAATGGAGGCACAAATGTTAGGTTCGAAATGTAAGGGTGTGGTGGGCTTTTAGAAAGATACTTTTTTAAAATATTGGGGGCATCTGAGCCTGGTGGTGGCAACAGTCTGGCCAACCCTTAAACATCTGTCAGTACTCTTTCTAGTCTGGGATATACTACGAGAGGGGACGTAGCTGAGTAGGGCACTTTAGGGGACAATTTCATCTGTTAAAACATCTGTTAGCACATCCCCATGACCCAACTATCCTATTTTTTAGATTCTACCCAAATAGACACGCTTGCCTATGTGCCCAGGGAGATGCGTATAAGATGTTTAATTCATCAGCGTTTATAAAGCTTAAATTTGGTTGAGAGGGGGTTGGACACAAGGATACAAATGTGCATCAGTTGGAGAATGGGCTAAATGCACCTTGAGGAAGTCACACTTTGGATCACTGGTGATCAATTAAGAGGAATGCGCTACGTTTCTACTCATGAACGGACATAGCTCTCCCAGAGGGTTGATACAATCTATGAAAGAAACACACAAACAGCAATGCTATCTCTACATGTCTGCATGGACTTACACATATTTATGTCATGCAAAGAAAAGGCTTAGTAGGCACTACGCCAAACTGACAGAAGGGCCTACCTCTGGGGAAGAAGAGACCAGGATTCTCTTGGGGGAGGGCGTATGGTCAAAGGGGATTATGGCAAAGACTGGCTGACACATGGTCAAACCCATTTCCTCTTCTTTCTGATAACCCAGCTACGTGGCATTTCCCAGCTTCCCTGCAGTTAAGTGTCGTTATGTGATTAAAAAGTGGCCATTGGAAAGCGGGCCAAGAACGTGGTACCAGCTTCCAACAGGCAACCCTCCTTCCCTTTTCCTTCCTCTGCAACCCGGAAGCTACATTTCAAGATGGCAGAGCCACAGATGGAAGAAGCTAAGTTCCTGGACCTCTCTGCCTAGGAGAGAGCTGCCCACAGATGAGGAACATCAGATTGGATTTCATGAAAGCAAGAAACAGACTTCTACTTTGTTAAGCCACTGAAATTTTAGTGTTTATCTGTGCTGGGAATTAGCCTTACCGGAATCAACATTGGGATTTTAGTGTTAATTGAAGTGTTTTTACTTTTTAAAAAAGAAGGGTGCATTCATTTATCACTTGTGCAATTAATTTTTTCCAAGAAAGATGGAGTGAGAGCGAACCCTATCTGAGAAGGACTCAGGATTCTATGTGAGTGATAACAGATGCTTTTCTGGAGTCCCGAGGCTCCAGGTGGAGTCCTGCCATGCACCAGCCAGAAATATTCACTCTCCATTCTTCTAGAAGGGCATAAGTTAAGAAGCCTGAAAGTCCTAACTCTTCATACCATTGGTGGAGCCTCAAGTAAAGGACTTCCCTTCCTTGGGCCTAAGTTTCCTGGCCTGTAGAAAGGGTGAACTATTTAGGGTGGGTTCCCCAGGAAGCAGCCTCTGAGACTCGGGTTGATTGGGGAGTGTTCTTGACAGGTGAGAAATGAAGGAGGCAGGATTGGGCAGAGGGAGAAGTTGACTGTGATATGCTTGAAACAAAGACCTCAGCTGATTCCATGGGGAGCTGGGATGGACTTTTAAAGTTGTCCCCAATTGGGGCAAGGTGGCCAAGCCTTTGTAACTGTCCCTAATAGACCAGTGTTTGGATGCAAGGTGGGGCTTGACCTTGACATCTGAGAGCCACCAGCAGCAGCCAACACTGCTAGCAGCTGGAAGAAGGAGCGCCTCCGTCACGATGGGGGATCTGGACATGCATCCCAGCATCTACCACATATACCAATACCTACATCCTATGGTTGGGGAGGGAACCAATGGAGACCTTGAATTTGAAAAAGCTTTGTCAATGATAAAGGACGTGCCTGTATGAGGTAATTTAAATTTGTGTCAGACGCTCGCTGAAAACAAATAGACAAATAAATGCAAGTCAGCTGGGTTTTACTTCTCTTTTGCTCCCTACGGGGTGTGGGCAGCAGAATCCTAGGAAAAATGAAACCACACAACATTAAGTCCAGAGAGGTCCCTAAACAGAGGTGGGTCCAAATCAACGGCATTTAGTCACTTTTCTGCACGTATCCATTTAGTAATGATGGATGATTTAATAATGATGAATGGGCTGAGTTTTGATGCTCCTCTGATGGTCTGAAATCAACAGGGATCTGGCATATGCCAGGAAGGCGAGAGCCACGGTCATTTCAGGGTGGAACTGAGGTAAATGGACTCTGGATGATCATCCATACTGTGATCCCCATCTATTTGATTAGATCAAACCCTACAAGTAAAAGCACTGCTGTTCAAATTGAAAGCCAAGACCGTAGTACAACTTTGGAGATGTGAACATTTTAGCCAGGAAGCGGCAGGTGCTAGAAAAAAAAATGATGCCAGGAGGGAGTACGTTTACATCTTCACGATGCTGTGGAGTGTTTTCACAGATGTCAGATTTGACCCCAGAGTTCTGAGTTCCCCGCTCATGGAACTTGGCAGCCCAGAGGGGGTTTAGTTTGGCCGGGGAGCTCCTTGTTGATTCTAGAGCTGGCTTTCTCCAAAAAGGTGCCCAGTGCTTTCCAGCGGGGGGTGGAGATGATCCTTTGGGATACTCAGTGAAAATATTAGAGCAACCATTTACTCTCTATCTTTTTAAAATAAATATTTTTTATATATTCATATTGTATATATTTCTACTATTTAGAAATTCATGAACAAAAAACCACGCCTATATTTGGGGGTGCACCTTTGAAGAAATTTTTACTAATAGTAATATGAACCTTCTAGTCTGGAGAAGGGGACCCCTTAGGAGATCATTGGCCCCTCTTTAAGAATCTGATGACCAGTAAAGATGCCATCTCCCCAGAACACTGCATGTGTGCACACAGTTCTGCAAATAATTTTAGGGGGTTCGGAGAGCCCCTGAAATCCTCCTGTGGGTCCAAGGAAAAAGTTCTTAGTTTTGAATGTCCTCACTCAGGGATTATTCTAGGATGTCTTGAGGCCACCTTGGCATCAGTTGAGGAGCCTGACGTTCAGTGTGGTGGGGCCTTATGGGTTTCTTCTCTTGGAGACTTCCTGAACCCAAGTCATGAATAGGTCCTTTCCTTTCATCCACCTCAACAGGACAGCCCCAGTGAGCACAACAGTCCTTTTTTCCTATCTCTCATCGTTCACTTTTGTGTATGTACACACACACACACACACACACACACACACACACACACACACAGATTTATTAGTATTTTTCATTATAAAGCACAATCTTGCAGAACATGTGAATGCAAACACAACAAAGGTTAAAATACCCACAATCTCCTCTTTCAGAGAGAACCACTCTTCTTGTTTTGGCACATGACCTCATACCCTATTTTTCTATGCATGTTTGTACTTATAAAAAGTTTATTGTTAACAGCTTTAGTGAGGCATAATTGGTATACAAAAACCATTACACATATGTAATGGATACAACTTGATGAGTTTGGACATATGCCTATGGGAGTGAAGCCACAATCACCGCGAAGGTAATAGACAGATCCATCACCTCCCAAAATTTTCCTGTGTCCCTTTTTTTGTTTGTTTCATTTTTTTGTTCTGTGGTAAGACCACTTCACATGAGATCTACCCTCCTAGCAAAGTTGAAGTGCATGGCACAGTATCCTTAACCATGGGCAGGCTTTTCTGGAATAAGAATGAGACAGATAAATCTCACTTTAGCTTATCTAGCCAAAAATAAATAAGCACATGCATAAGTACTGAGGTGCCCAGGATCTTGAATCCAGGGCAGAATCTGGGGCTCTTTTCTCTTCATATGACTTTGATTTATTGTCTGACTTTCTGTGAAACAGCCCCTTCCCTTGTTCCTTTCCTCTCTTCCTTTTCTGAACTTCCTCTCTCTGTCCCCATTCATTCCTTTTTCCCCATCGGGTTTTTTGGCCATCTACGTCGAATCAGTCACTGAACTTGGGGTAGGGAGCACAGCGGATAAAACTGCTCCCTGCCCTGGTCACGTTCAATGCCTCCTTCCTGGATGATTGCATGCTCGATCTCTTTCTTTCTTGTGCCTGGCCACTATCATCACATCCCACCTGTAGGCATTCGATTTTCTCTTACAACTGACACCTCTAGAAACCTCTACATGTTCAGGAGCCTTCTCTGACGGTCAGTATTCCATAAACTGCCAACTCCACGAGAGGCCTCTCTCTGCTGAATTTATGGCTTGGCAAAGCCATTTCATAAAAAATGATTAATGATAATTAACATTTTAACTTCAGGCCATTTAATGGCACCTGACAAAGGGGTCAAGTGAAACTCATGGGTGTCATATGTCAAATGTCACCGTTATGGGATGGGGCCGAACAGTAGCTGAGAGGGAGCCGTGGAGAGCGTGTGAGGAACCAGATACTCCGAATATCCCTCCCACCCCGGGCCGCCTCCCCCGCCCACCGTCAAAGTGCAGCTGCCTCCACCCCAGATCTGAAGTATCTGTGCTTCAGCTCGGATATATGTTCGATACCAGACTCCCTTCTCCTCTCTGTTCAATACCCAGCATGCTGCCCACTAAGGAAAGCCCACTGAGGTCCAGGGCTAAGAGACTTATTTTCCCAACGTCCCAAGCGGGCTCACCCTACAACTTGCTTATCACACTCTCAAGTCTCTGAGCTGGTATTCTCGCTGCCCGTTCATCTTCCTGACCCCAATCCAGGCTCCCCGTTGCCACACACTCCTTCCCCTCTCTTCTTGTTCTCCAAGGGTGTACAGACGACCCTTCTGCAGTGTGCCTCCCGGTTCCAACCTCTCCTCAGAAACCCCCTTTCTGAGGGCAGCCTCACCCACCGCTCTGCCCCAGCTTCACACCAACCACCACCAACAAAGAATTTCACAGAAAGTGAGATCAAGAACCAATGCATTTCAGAACCGGAAGATTGGAGTTCTTCTGTGAAATAATGAGATGAATGACCGAGGCCTAGACAAGATGGCAGACACCATGCACTAGATCTGGTTCCCCAGGAGATGGGAGCTTGGTGTGGAGACAATAGCTGGTAATCAAAAGGAACACACTCCTAGGTGAGGGAGTAGGTCAGCTCCCAAGAAGAAAAGTGTGTGGTAGCGACACAAAGTTTTGATCAGGGAGTAACACCATACGCCCAGGTTCCATCTTTGGGGAGTGGCTCTTTGTTGAGAGGATTGGGACCTCACAGTGGACACGTGGGACTGTGGTCTATGTCGTGATCCCAGCAGGAATGCGAATGGCAAGCTGAGGCTGGTTGACATTTCCCAGGAAGATTGGTGGTAGTGGAAGAAGTTAATATAGTCACAGTCCACATTTATGGAACACGCATGCCAGCTGCTGAGCTAAACACTTAACATTCATCAACCGATTTTGTCCTCACCATCACCCGACCAGTTAAGTTCTACTTTTATCCCATTTTTTAGGTGAAGAAGCTGAGGCTCGGGGAGCTCAAGGCACTTCTGTACCATCACCTGGGTATGGAGTGGTGGCACAGTGAGGGAAGGGTAGAAATAAAGAGTAGATAGTAATACCATGTTTCTTTTCAAACACATTTATTTAAAAACAGAAAAGTGAGTCTATTTAGAGAAGACTACCAATTAAATACAGTACAAGTTCAGATATGGCCTGAATCTTGCAGGTAAAATGAAGACTAGCAGAGGCAGGTAAGCTCTGAAATGAACAAAACAGGCTCCAGTAAATGGTGCTGGTGGGGAATATATTTGAGGAGCCAGAAGGCAGAATGAGGAATTTTCCAATGTACCAAAAAAAAAAAAAAAAAAAAAAAAAAATCCCCGCTGTTAGGCCCAGTAACAGTCCCGCGCGGTCCGCAGCTTTCTGACCTTGCCTCGAATGTCAATGTCAATAGCTGTTGTCACCAGTCAATGGGCCTCCCTTTTGGTACTTAGAGATTCTCTTTATGCACTTAAAAGGCATCATTAGTACCAAGTGCCTATTAAAGCAGTCTTGCTGTTCAAAATGATTTTCTGAAGCAAATGCAGAGGAAACGTGTTGAGGGTTGAAGTCATTAGCTGTGACCACAGAAGGACTGACCGTCGGCAATGGTGCCATTAATCTTGATAAGGGGAAGTGTGAGCAATTCATAAAATCCACTTGGTGAGGTTTCTCCCTAAATGGACACCCGAGTGAATGACCCCATGTCTTTGCTCTTGGTAAGAGGGACACGCGTGAGCCGTGACACAGACATGGCATGATGAGGGAGGCAGGAGGGGCTGCCGGGGGTGTGGACACAGCAGTGACTCCAGGCTGAGTGGGGAGGCGGGGGGTGCTGGGCGGCGGTGGTGGACGAGGTTGCAGCCTGCTTTTGAGATAATGCTTCCCGGGGACCAGGCACAGCTCTAACGCTTACCTGGCAACTACTTAATCCTCATCACCGTCCGGTGAGGCGGCCACTGTTCTCACTCCCATTTTAGCATTGGGGGAACCGAGAGCCAGGCAGGTGATCACCTGCTTATCTGACACAGCTAGTAAATGGCAGAGCTGGGATTCGAACCCGGGCAGTCTGGTTTCAGACTGTGCTCTTACCACTTTGCTAATACACTATGATCTTAGATGAGATGCTCTCAGCCCCTGAGAGCTTGGGGGAGAGCATGGACTTTGAGGTCACCCAGACCTAGATTCGAACACAATTCTGCCACTTCCTCCATATCAGGCCTTGAACGAGGGACTTGGCTTACTTAAGACTTAGCCTTCATTTATGGAGTGAAGAGTTGTTATGCAATTATATGGAGTGTCAGGCATGTAACAATGCTTTGAATACATATGGCATTGCCCTTTTCTTCGCCATCAAGGCTACCAATGCTCATTGCCAGGTCAAGACGTGGATGGGGGGTGTGGATGGACAGCAGGATGCCTGCCTCAGCCAGAACCTCAGTGGCCAGCGGACAGCCCAGACTGTTGACCAGAGAGCGAGCAGCCTCCTCCCAGTCACCTGATTCCTAACTGGCTTGTCCATCTTGGTTTCTGCCTTAGATTCTGTTATGGACTAAATGTTCGTTCCCTCCAGAACTCACATAATGACATCCTCGGCCCCAGTAAGAAAGCAGAGCTATCTGCATGCCAGGAAGAGAGCTCTCACCAGAACTGAATCAGCCAGACCTTGATCTTGGACTTTCCAGCCTCCAGAACTGTGAAAAATAAATGTCCGATATTTAAGGAATCTGGTCTATGGTATTTTGTTATGGCAGCCCAAGCTGACGAAGACAGAACCCCAGGTGCTCACATTGGGTGGGAGAGTAAAGTCTGAAAGTGCATTTAAAAAACTGTACCTTCGCTGAGGATTCCAATTCCGGTAAAAGTGGCTGTAAATTCTTTGCTACCCTTTCGGTTGAGTGGTAGAGTTAATTTCCCCTCCTCCTGACTCTGAACAAGCTTCAGTGACTTGCTTGACCAATAGAATACAGTGGAAGGGCCCTCTGGGACTTCCGAGGATAGGTCATAAGAGACCTTGAGACTTCCACCTAGACCTTTTGGAATACTTGCTCCTGGAGCCTCGCTGCCATGATGTGAGGCCCCTCAAGTAGCCCTTAGAGACCATAGAAACCTCCACGGAGGTGGAGCCCCAGGTCCTCCTTGGAGCTCCAGTCGAGCTGCCTCTTCTAATACCGCATGGGTCAGAAACAAACCATTCTCACTGAACCCTGCCCAAGAGACAGATCCACCAGCAAAATCAATGACTGCTGCTGTTTTGGATTTTATTGACCTGGGTGTATAGCCCAGGTATTGGTATGAAAATATGAAACAAAAGAGAAGACCTCTCTGGCTTATTTTATGAACTACCAAGGTTGAGAACTATTGCTCTGGACCCATCATTATCATTGTTGGCATCATCGTTCTAGGGCAGGTTCTCTAAGACTTTAAATAAAGCTAAGTTGAAATTTGGAGACAGTCCCAGGCAACGAGGGAAGACATCAGTCTCTGAGATCTCCTAAGTAATAGTCACCCTTTACATGAACACAGATTAATTCCCCAAAGAGTAGAATGTAAACCACCAGGGTACCATCAATGCTGGTCACAGCATTAAATAACACTGGATCTCAGAGGGACCCAAACTATCCGCTTTTCAACTTTCTTTCAATCCTCTGATTACACAAAGATAACAGATTATATATATATATATATGGATTATAGGATTAATTATATATATATATATAATTATATATATATATTATATATATATATATATATATGGATAATAGGCTATCTATGTATCTATATCTACACACACACACACACACACACACACACACACACACACACATATATGTATCTGCCCCTGGTTCCTGGCACAGAGCTCTTAAAACCCATGCAATTTCCTAAGTGATAAGAACACTAGGAATAGCTTTTGTTTTAATATTTAGTCTTTGACCTCAGTTCCTGACACAGAATTCTTAAATTCCTTGGAATTTCCTGGGTCTTTTATTCTAATGAGGTGATTCTTGGTGGGCTCCTGGATGGGGACTGGTCATAATTAGAAGCTTGGAATTTTCAGCCATACCTCCCAATCTCCAGAGACCGGAGAGGGGCTAAAATTGGTGGTAATTATCTTATCATGCCTATGTGACGAAGCTTCCATAAACAGCCCCAAAGTATGAGGTTTGGAGAGCTTCTGGGCAGGTGAACACATTTGGATACAGGTAGGGTGACACGCCCTACCACCATGGAGACAGAAGCTCCTGTGCTCTGGACCCTCCCAGCTCTCACCTCATTACCTTTTCATCTGGCTGTTCATCTGTCTTCTTTGTCATATCCTTTAATAAACTGGTAAACGTAAGTGTTTCTATGAGTTCTGTGAGCTGGTCTAGCAGATCAGCTGAACCTGAGGATGGGTTTGTGGGAACCTCCGATTTGTAGGTTAGTCGTCAGATGTTGTGGGTAACTCTGGGGACCTACTACTTGTGACTGGCATCTGAAATGAGGGCGGTCTTGTGGGACTGAGCCCTTAACCTGTAGCACCTGACGCTATCTTGAGGTAGATGGACAGGGTCAGAATTGAGTTAAACTGTGGGAAACCCAGCTGGTGTCACAGAATATTGCTTGGTGTGGAGAAACCTCACATACAATTGGTGACCAGAAGTGTCAGAAGTAAAGAGAGTGTGGGGGTGGTGAGGGAGTAAAGGAGAAACACAGGAGGAAACACTGAAATTTTTCCAACATGGCGCTAGCCTGGCTTTAACACCTCTCCAGCTCTTGGCAGAAATCAGGGAGTTGGTTTGCCACCAACCAAAATTCAAGTAACACTGTTCTAAATCTTTGTTCCCACAGCAACTAAGTGAGAGAATGAGAGGAATTATGAAGGAGCCACATGGTTTATGATGATCCCAACTTACCAGGAGAAGGCTGAGTCTCAGAGACATTTGGTCACTTGTCCAAGGACTCAGGTCACCATTTCTCACCCATCTCCAACTTAACATTGAATGAAGAAAATCACACCAATAGAGGGGTCCTCTGCCATGTAAATGGTAGATGGGTACAGACAGGGAGAAGAGCAGAGGAGGCATAGAAGGTAGAAGAAAGAATGGGTCATGGAGGAGAGCAAAACTCGTTGGTTTAGGAGACACGTTTCAGAAGTTACGTGAGGAAGGAAACTGGTTCAAAAAAGGAAGAACTTTCTAGTGCCAAGGCTGCAAGTGGCTATGTCAGAAAACAGCAAGAGGCCTACCGCCTCTGTTAGTTCTTTTATTTGCTTAAGATACAGTCTTTCCTCCTTGGTGTTGGCTTTCCCCAAATATGTAGGGATTCTTGACTACATGTTCATGTTTGGGGACAGAATTCTCTTACAAGCTGAGGTACAAGTGACTGTTAGATGCTTCCTGAAATCCCAGTGTCTTCAGACAGCTGGGAGAGGTGACTTATTCTCCTAAATGGCCTCCTCCCCCTCCAATCACTACGAGCCTTGAGCTTTGCGATGGTGTCAGCCTGGGGGACGGGGGTGCTGTGGGTGGGAACTGAACCAGATGAAGAGATTGAATGTGAATATAGATTAAATCCGGGAGGAAATGTTTGCACTTGTTATTGGGATGTGATTTACTTTTGGGCCAGCAGCAGGTAGCTTAAGCCCTCATGCTGAGCTTAAGGCTTGGCCACTGGAGGTTCAGCCACTGCAGCTCAGGTTAGAGAGCCATCAGACCACATAGGGTGCTTGTTACAAAGGCAGATCTCTCGGTGTGATTCTTCAGGTGTGCGCTGATTCTCCTGCTAGAGATCCATGGGCTACATTTTGCCAAACACTGAGCTGGTGTGTCCCAGTGCAATGTGGACGGGGGGAAACGTGAGGGATGCTCTCAGCCAGAATATGGGGGTATGCCCAGGAGGCACCAGGACTCCTTTCCATCGGGCATTCCCGAGAAGGAAGGAGGTCAGCCTGGAGTTCCAGTGGCATGAGATCACAGACTCAAAGACATTTAGAGTCACAGAAACATAGGCTCTTATTCATAATGGAATAAAGACTCTTGAAATAATAGAATGCAGGGCTCAGTTGGGAGAGCATGGGACTCTTGATCTCAGGATCATGAGTTCGAGCCCCACACTGGGCATGGAGCCTACTTTAAAAAATAAAATAATAAAAAAAAATAGAATGTATTAGCAGTAGAGCTTAGCAGTTAAGAATAAGTCTTATTCGGAGTTTGACTTTGCTTCATTTGCTGAATAACTGACACGGAGTTACTTCATCTCTTTGAGCTTCTTTCCTCATTCATTGGATGGACATATCCAGAAGTATAATATAATGCTCTCCAGCACTGTTGTGACATATAAATGAGTGAGAGCGTTCAAAGGACATGGCACTGAGTCTGACACAGGGTAAGGGATCCAGATGCTCTTATTATCATTAGCAAGGTCAGAGGATCTTAGAACCACAAGTGATCATAGAGATTATTGAGTGAGCCTGGTGGCCATGTAAGTGACTCCCAGTGGAGAGGGATCAATAAAGGAAGAAGACTCCCTTGGTTCAGCCTCTCCTCTCAACCTACCGTCCTCCTGGGGGGGGGGGGGCGAGGGAAGGGGCACTGTGGCCATCAAGGAAGTTTGGAGGGCCAGCTCCTTGAGACTGTTCGAACCGGGGAATGTCATCTTTCTTTGTTTCCTGATCCCCCCTTTGCAGAGCTCACATGCCAGGTGTCTGTGGGCACCAGCAGGCTCAGCCGGGGAGAGGGGGGCTGTGTCCTCCCTCCCCCTGCTCTGGTGTTTAATCAAAACAGTATTCAAAATATGATTCTGGGAGATTATATTGGGAGATTTGCAGGAGGCTGTCAGGGGGGGCAGAGATGGTGGGAACAGATTGCCACTGGGGGCCCAAGGCTGGGATAATCGCAGGCTCAGACGTACCTTTCTCAGGCCTTCACCCTTATTCCTGGAGCTCCCCACCAGTGCTGGAGCAGACACCGCACCAGGATGGAGCACCAGCTCCTCTTGGTATCTTACAGCTGGGGAAACTGAGAGGGGAAAGGGCGTGTCCACAGCCACAGCAAAGTAGCCATGGCACTGAGATGCTCCAGATCTTTTCTGAGATTCCAGCCACTCTTTTCTGCCCTTCTTATACCCACTGTCTGCCGCCAGGCTCTAGGCCTAGATCCTGGGACAACCCTGGGCTGCAGCTTCCTGCTCGGGGTTGGGAGAGGTGGGGAGCAGCTAGGCCTCATAGACAGGGGCTGGGAAGACAACTTCCTGAGGTCCTGGGTGGGGAGGCAGGCAGATCCAAGCGGGCCTCCTTTCCCAGGACTCACTGTTCTATAAAAGGCTGGACGGCTGGTCACAGAGTACAGGTCAAAGCTCTCTTGTCCACCAGGATCAGCCACATGACCTGGGGCTTAGGTGCATCTCTGCTCTCTGGCCTTCAGTGTCTGTCTCCAGATGCTGACTCAGTGTGGTGTTAAGGGTCCCTCTCCCTTCCACAAAATGGCTAGCTGGAGCCCCACTCCCAGCCGGGGGCTCTCTGAAAGCGCTTCTGCGGACTCCACAGCCTCAGGAGGGGTCTACCTGGCTCTCCAGGAGGGGGTGGGGTCGAGAGCGCCTTGAAAGAAACCTCCAGCTAATGCTCTTTATTACAAGCGTTAATCCCGCAAAGCCGACTGGAAATAATGTTTATCTTTTCGCAGTTTAATTTCCCGGACCCTAAGCCGCGGGTCAGTGAGGGCGACTGGAGGTCCCCGGGGAGTTGGGGGGTAGGAGCAGCTGTTGCCCAGAAGCAAAGAGGAAAGCAGGGAAGGGATCACCCAGGGGAAGCGAAGGAAAGGAGCATGAACCGGAGCTGGGGTCCCTCTCCACCACGGATCCCCGTGTGACCTTGAGCCAGTCCCCTGCCCTTCCGTTTGGCCTCAGTTTGCTCATCTGAGGAAGAGGTTTGTATTTTGTAATTCGTGATCTCTAAAGCCCCTGCCGACCCCCATCATTCTATTAAAAAAGAAGACAGCATGGGCCTGGGAGGTGGCTTGCCACCTGTTCCCCACTGTTTTTCCAACTGCTCTTTCTCCGCAGCCTCCAAGGGGGTCTTACAATCTCTTCCGAGGAGGCGAAGACTCGGGCCCTTCCTGCCCCAGACGTCACTGCCAGGCCCTGGTTTGGAAGCCGTCACCTGGCCTGGGTGGCCCAGGCTGGAGCCCAGCGGTGGAGACACAGCTCCCCCAGGATCCGGTCGGCCGGCGCACACCCCGGCTGTCCAAGCCCGCATCAGCTCCCCGCAGCTCCCCTCTAGAGCCCCATCCCGGGTTCACCTCCCTCTCTCCCCACAAGCAGCAGCCAGGTTCCTCGCTGGCTCAAGCCCGAGGCCACCAGGCCGGGGACGCGAACTCGCGCCGCGCGCGGGCGGCTTCCCAACCCTCCTCCCCCCAGCCCGGCTCCAGATGCTGCTTGCCGCGGGGCACCGACGCCCCTTCCCAGCCCTTCAGTTCCCATTGGTTGGCCTGTACCGGAAGTGATTGCTGACACTTGATTAAATGGAGAGAATGCTCCCTCTTGTCTCCCAGGGACCCAGCAAGCTGTCACCCTTTGCCATTTGGTCCGACGGGAGGAGCCCGGGGATCCCAGCTGGGTGCCAAGGGTCCGCCCGAATGATCCCCATCGCCCCTCCTCCCAGTAAACTAAAACCCAGGTAGGAGCCCGGAAACATACAGTTTCCAAATATCCCGACTGCTCCCCCACCTCCGACCTCCCAGTTTGCGTTCCCCTCCTCCAACGCCCACGAATCCGCCAGGCGTCTCCCCGCTGGGCGAGTTAGGTACAAGGCAGCTTCAGAGGCGCTGCGCGCTAGGCGCCGCGGCCTTGACCGTAACCTCGCCAGTTCCTCTCCCTGCCCTGAAAGAGACTGAGGTTTGCAGCTCACGCCTCCCAGTCCCCGGAATCCCTGGCCGCATTCCATCCTCCCCTCCACCCTGGCCTCTCCCAGCGCCCCTGGCACAGACACGCCACACAGGTGGGGTTTGGTTTGATTATTTTTGAGGACACAAGGAATGGGGAGGAGGAGAAGACCCAGGTGGTCCTTTAGGGGCCAAGTCAGCGCTGAAATTACACAGTGAAAGGGGGCAGGGTGGGGGTGAGCAGGAGAAGGAGTTGCTTCAGACCCTGTATCAAGAGGAGGGAGGGAGACTTGGTGTACCGAGTGGGTGCACAGGGCAGACTCGCCCAGCCTTCCCACTTGGCCTTCCCCAAGGTGTCCTGGGCGCCACCGCCTCCCAGCGGGTCTGGAGCGTTGCACGTCCGCCTGCCACTCCCAGGTCTGCGTGCAAGAAGAGCCGGTAGAAGGGTTTCTGTGTGTTTTGTCTGTCTCTTAGGTGAAGTGAGAGCCCCCCCTCCCCAAGGCCCTGGCCAGGTCTCCCAGCTTCTGAGCATGGAAGTGAGTTCGAAAAGTAGGCCTTCTTTCCAAGATCCTTCCGCAAATCGCAGCCATTTGCGCTAACCTGCTGAGAGAGGAAAGGTTGATTAAAACCCGAAGGGCCGCTTGGTGGCGATTTCTAGGAAATCGGAGGTCGCTGGTGTCTCATCCGACGGGAATCCAAGGTCTAGAGGCAATTTGCTTGCCAGAAGGAACTTTTGGACCCCGTTATGTGTAAATTCAAAAAACCGCGTAACCCAGTTTTCTCAGTCAGTAGCTACTCCTGAGAGAAATTACTACAAAGAGCAGAATCTGACAGTAATTGCTGGAGGCTGCCTGATGCTTGGGGGATGTCCCTTTGTGGGGTGCAATTCCCTTCCACCAGGCACAGCCAGGGGCCGGAGACACTGATTGGCAGTCACCCCCTGCAGGGGGTGAGCCCTGGGGGATGAGTGCTCTCCAGGGACAGCACCAAGCCTGGGCTACACTCTGCAGGGGGCTTAGGGGGCCTGGGGCAGGGCTGCCCGGGAGACTTCAGCACCGGCCTTAAACCAATTGCTGTCTCTGGCCCGTCCCCTCAGACTTCTTAGAAAGCCCTGGTTCCTGCCCAGCCCTAGCAAAACTCTTGGTAGAAGAAGGGCAGGGGCCAGCTGGCCTCCTCCGAAGGACAGGCAGGGGACAAGGGTGTCTGAGCCAGGAGGTCATGATGGTGCCCACCTGGCCCATTTGGCAGAACGAGGGACACCAGGGCAGAGAGCTAGGTTGCCCATCTTCTCCATGACTTTCTAAGTGATCCTAGGTAAGTTACCGTCTCACCCTGAGCTTCTTACTATTATTTGGTTTTAGAAGGAGGGGGGCCCGGTACTTTTAGTCCTAAGCTGCTGTTTCAAGGAGAGCTGTGGGACAATCCCGCTCCGGGTCTGAACATCAGCATGCGGGAGAGGCAGAGAGGCGGTGCGCTGGCTGGGACTGACACACCCCAGCGCCGTTGGGGACCCACTACCTTCTGCTCCAGACGGGTACTGGCAGTGCACTGCGGGCTCCCTCCGCCGCGGGCACTGCGCACAGTTCATCGGCAGCCCCTGAGGGGCAAAGGGGCGGTTTCCAAAGGCTTTGGCTACTCGGGAAGACTCTGCGCACACGGAGTCTCTGGGGATGGCGGGCCGGCCGCCCGCGCCTGCAGGCTGTCCCGGAATCAGACGGTACTCGGGACTTCGCGGCCTGGGAAGGGTTGGAGCTGCACCTTCGACCGCGCCGGCGGCGGCCGCAGTGTGCGCCAGAGACCAGATGCGCGGTTTCTCGCTGCAGGGGAAGTGCACGGTCAACGTGGGGCTCCCGGGCTCCGCCCGCAGGAAGTCAGCTTCTCCCGACCCCGGGGGCTCCGGGAACGAGAAGGGGCGCGCCGCCAGGCCGCACTCCCGGCGCTGCAGCCGGGCCTCCCGAGCGGCGCCGCAGGACGCGGGCAGCGACTGCGAGTCTTTATGGAACTCAGCCAGCCTGTCCGCAGCTGTGGCCACTGCCTCCTTTTCTTCGGCCTCCTCCTCCTCCTCTTCCTCCAGGTCTTCCAGGTCACTCAGCCGGAGCCCTCGAGCCTCCTGGCTGGCAGTTTCATCTGCAGGAGATCAGGAGCGAGTGAGAAAAGCCCCAGGCCCCAAGGGAAATCCGCGGGAGTGCCCATCCCTGAGAAGCTTTTAGCAAGATGGCTCTGCACTTAGGGCATTCTTGGCGTTATGCACCAGGCTAGCCCAACCCTCTCTTACAGTTGCCCCAGGGCTCCAGCTTGCCCCTGGGAAAGAAGTGAGGCCCTAGCTCTGCCCCCACTCCTTGGAAGACTCCTCCTTTCCAGTAGAAGGAAACCACCACTTTTCACTGCCTAGGACCTGGATCTCAGATTCTCCCCCATAAATCAAGCAGACACCCAAGGGGACTTCCCCACCCCCACTCCCACCCCCACCCCGGCCCAATTTCAACACCCACAGGTAGCTGGTGTGTATTATTTAATTCAGCAAATATTTACTGAGTGTCATCTATGTGCCAGACATCATTAGGCATTTAGGTCTTAGGAACTTAGGGAATACAGCAGTAAGACACTTTTTAGTGGAGCTGCTGTTCTCCAAAGGGGCAGAGAGATCTCAAGTACCTTCCTATAGTGGTAAGTATGGCAAACGAAATACAATAGGCCGATGTCATAGGGAATAATTGGGGAGCTAAATTAGCCTGGGTGGCCAGGAGGGGCTTTTTCCAGCTCACACCTCAGCAGTCAAGAAGAAGCCAGTTAGGTAGGGAATTCCAGGCAGAGGGAACTGCCCAGGCAAAGGCCCAGAAGTCTGGGGTGGGGGTGGGGGGCGGGTACAAGTGCAAGGGTAAGTCAGGGAGTACCACCCTAAAAGCTGTCCCACCAGGCAGCTGCAAAAGTGCAATGGGCCTGATAGATGGCTGGGAAAACCCTAAGGCGTGGTGGTGAGCGTTTCTGGTACCTTTGGTGTCACAGTTCAGGCAGCCCAGGGACTCCCCTGTTCCACTCTCAGTCTTCCTCTCCTCGCTGCCTTTGTTCTTGGGTGCCCACGTCATCTTGTTCTCCTTCTTGAGGCGCCGGCGCGCGTTGGCAAACCAGGTGGACACCTGGGTGAGGGTCATCTTGGTGATGATGGCCAGCATGATCTTCTCGCCCTTGGTGGGGTAGGGGTTCTTGCGGTGCTCGTTGAGCCAGGCCTTGAGCGTGCTCGTGGTCTCCCGGGTGGCGTTCTTCCGGCGGCCCGTGCCACTCAACTCCACTGCTCCATACCTGGGGGGAGAACCTGGCTCACAGTTCTGGGTCTGAGAACCTGGGGCTGCAGGCAGGAGACAGTCTGAGGCCTGGAAATGAGATTCAGCGCTCCTCCCTCCTCATGCACCGCCCCCACCAACACTTCCCAGGCTCTTCCCAGATGGGCCCTGTGGCAGGGGAGTAGGGAGGACTTGCAAGGCCAGCTACAAATGCACCCCGTGCCTTACCCGTCATACTGGTACGGCCCCAGAGTCGGCTCATAGGGATAATAGGCTCCTGGTTGCGCCAGGCCAGGTGTAAAATTCCCTGCAGCCTCTTTAAATTCATACTGTGGATTCTGGTGGGGGCGGGGTGGGAAGAGAGAATTCAGGACAACATTTGGGGTAGAGGCTGGGTGGCATAGTTGCTGAAGGTGTGAACCCTGGAGTAAAAGTCTGGTTCAAATCCCAGGATCACTACTCCCATTGGCTATGTGATCTTGGGCAGAGCTGTTTAACTGCTCTATGCCTCAGTTTCCCCTTGGTAACTGGGAATAATAATAATAGTACCTGTAGGGTATTGAAGAAGAGCATTTGGCAGAATTCCTGGTGCAGACTGGGCAATAGTTAGATATTAGCTCTTACTAGTATTGTTACTACTTGTGACAACCCCCAACCCCCTCTCTACCAGCTGGGGAACGTCCCTGCCTTACTCTCTCCTTCCAGAGCTATTTCCTGGCCCTTTGTATCTTTGTGACTTTGGGCAAGGTATTTGAACCCTTCTACATCTCAACATCTTCATCCCGAAACTGAGACTTGCCTACCTCACAGATTAATAGAAGCACAGATGTTTTTTTAATCAGAATGGCGTTCTGCAAAGTGTAAAATGCTGCAAAGATGTGTTTTTCCCCTCCCACCACCCCCGGCTATACACAATCCTACCCAATTCCTTCCCTCGGAGTTTTGCCTCCTTCCAAGATTTTCCCTGGAGGTGTCACGCTGAGTTTCCCCCTTTGCTGCAGTTCATGCCCCCCAGGCCAGATGGGTCCTGGCGCACGCACAGACCCGGGCTCCGTGCGGTGTACTCACCAGCGCCCCGTACAGCGCGGGCGGCTCTGGGCTGTAGGGCAGGTAGCCTGGGTAGCTCGGGGCAGCTGCGGCGGCGGCGTATGGGGCTCCGTAGATGCCCAAGGCCGCGCTCAGCTCCGGCCGCGCACTGCCCAGCAGCCGACCGTCGTAGGATGCGCAGCAGAGAGCGGCCGCCGGGGTGGAGCCTGAGGCCACATCTGGGACGGAGCGCGGGCCGGATTCGCAGCAAGTGGCGCTGGAACTTGCAGACACCAGAAACTATGGGCGAGAGAGAGGTGCACTGCCGGATCACTCCCTCATTCCACATTAACTACATGCCACCGTGTGCGGAGCATTCTGCTGGGATGGGAATTATCTGAAGATGCAATTTATTCAAACCGCCCTTATAGATGCTCCTAAAACGTTGCTAAGGCTCCAGAGTCCCAGGGGTCCAGGCGATGGGAACGTTCTGAAAGGCGAATTACAGGAGCCCAACTCCGCTCGTTCCCTAGCCGATCCCTCCTCCCGCCCCCCATCATAGGGATCCTACAAAGGCAGAGCTAGAAGTTAGCCTTAGAGACCACCACCACGTCTTACTCCTGCTCCCATTTTATAGATAGGGAATGAGGACCAGGGAGATTTGTTCCAAGATCACAAGGCAGGTCAGAGGTCAAGTTGCAACCAGATCCCACAATCTGGGCAGAAGCTGGAGAACAGCGGTGGGTGTCCCCAGAATTTCCCCAGGAAACCCTTGTCACTGCACAACACCCACCCTAATCTGGAAAAATCGAAGGAACCGGAAGCAGAGAGCTCGGACCCACTCAGAGAAGGGAGAGAGGAGGATAAGAACAGAAGTCAACAAGCAAACGACTGAAAACTGGTGAGGAGGTCTCTCGGGGTCACCTCGGATATCTGTACAATAAGGCGGCCTGTCTGGAAGATCTGGAGATCCCACCCACCTCGCCGAGCTCATGGATGGTGCCCAAGTTTCGGGTCACACGATTTTCCAGCTTGCACTGGGGGAGTGAAACGTTCTCGGACAGAGACTGAGGGTGTCCGAGAGGGTCTGTTGTACATCGTACCTGCTCAGTCTGGTTTCCCCCGAGACTCGTGAGAAAGGAGGGCGCCCAGCGGCGGGCGCGTGCACTGGGCACCCGCCCCCCCCCGAGTCTGTCCCCATCCCCCATGGAGGCAACTTCTTACCTGGGAAGCGCCGCCGTACGGGTGTCCAAAGGGCGGGAAGGACATGGTGGTTGTCCCTGGACCGCCTCCTTCTCTTGCGAGTTCCCGCCTTAGCCCCGCGATTCTGCGCCTCCAGCCGTGCGCCGCCTCGGTTCCTTACGCGGCTGCGAGTGCCCAGGGCCGGGTCCTCCGCCCGCTTGGCACGACTGGAGGCAGAGCCGAGGGCAGTCCGGCTGCCGAACCCTGCGCTCCAGAAGGCGCCCCTCCGGCCCGCGTGGTCCGGAAGACAGAAGGGCCCATGGATGGGCAAGGAAAAGGAGAGGATGCGGGTTCCCAAAGTCGCGCTGTGGCGAGGCAAGGTGAGGCGCGGCGCGGTGCTGTGCGGCTCCCGAGGTGTCCCAGTCCAAGGTGGCCAGAGGCTCAATGTGACGTCACGGTAATCCCGGGCCGCCAGGCGGGCCCCTGGGCCCTGGGGCCCCGGGCCACCAAGCGTGCCAAGCGCAGCCAGCCCGTGCGCGCGCGCGCACTCTCACCCACACTCACACTTGTTCTGGGAGGTTTGTGCTGCTGGCGAGGAACGTCAAAGACCCCGACCCTCTCAGATGGGCGCTGGATCCTACCCCTTTTCGCCTTAAGCTCACGCGCGCGCGCACACACATACGATCCCTCCAAATTACCCGGGAGAAGTAGGAGAAACGCCTCCCTCTGTGCGGCGCAGGTCCCGGGCGCAGCTCGTTTACCTCCTCCCCTGCTGCCCGGAGGAGGAGAGAAGCGAGCCGGGCCGCGAGGGGGGAGAGAATACAAAAAGGAGAGATAAGAGAAAAAAAGAGGAGAAAAGTGGGGGAGAAAGGCAAGAGGGAGAAGGAGGAGGGGAGAGGAGAGAGATGAGTCTAAGTGAACAGAGGCGCGCGGGGGAGGGGAGGGAACAGGGGTGGGCGAAGGCTGGGCGGAGGTTGAGCACTGGCAGGTGGAGGAGAGCGGCGGCTCCGGGGAGAAGCCTCCAGCCCGGCTCCCCCGCCCCTCCGCTGCGGGAAAGTTTGTTCTTGCCACAGGCCCCGCACTCGTTGGGGCCGAGCCTGGGCAGCCTCGGTGGGTCCCACTGGCCCGCGCGTCTTTGTCCTCCGGAATCTGGTTCTCCACTCCAGCCCCCCCAGGACTCTAGCTAGATCCAGGCTCTTCCAGCCCTGGTCTTTGCCAGGGTCTCGACCCTGGGGCTTCTCTGCAGCCATCTGGCCCTCCAACAGGCCGAATAGCGCCCCCTCGAGGCCATGGTTCAGTTCCCCTCGGACTCCGCCTGGAAACGCGCTCAGTCTGACCCTTGGTATCTGCAGGCGGGGGGCGAACACCCCTAGACATCTCCTCTGAAGGCGAGGCTTGGCTGCTTCCTGCGCACCGACCGCTGCGTCCACGGGGGAGCCGGGGAGCCACAGGAAGGCGCCTGGGCCGAGCTGCAGCCGCTGCGCTCCGCTGGGGGTGGCGCTGGCGAGCCGCGGTTCAGCGCGCTGGGACGGCCTCCCGCGCCCCGCGCTCCGCCGCGACGGCTCGGGGTTGGGCCCAGCGATCTGACCAACCCCCCTCCAACCCAGGGGTCCTCAAAGGGTCCGCTGAGGGGCGGAGGAGCTCGTCTGTGCCTGGAGGGGGCTGCGTCCTCTAGGCCTGGCTCCGGACCCGCGGCCGCTAGTTTGTGAGCGCGGTAGATTCTGCGCAACCGAAGGCTCAATCCCCAGGCCGGGAGCCTACGTTGGGGTGGGGGTGGGGGTGGGGGTGGGGGTGGGGGTGGGGGTGGGGGTGGGGGCGGGGGCGAAAAGGGGCAACTAATCTAGTGGGGGGAGGTCTTCGGGGGATGCTGCCGATATCCGAACGGAACTCAGGCTTTGGGGTTGGCAGGCCAGAAACCTCAGAAAGTCCCGCCTTTCACTCATAGGTTCAGGGCACTTTGCAATGTACAAAACGCACTCCCAGGTCCTCGCTGCACCTTCCCGCAGGAATCCCGGGGGACTGGTTCAAGGGCCCAGTTGTATTTTCTAGTTGAAACGCAAGAACGTGTGGCCCAGAGGTCAGGAACAACCTGAGTCTCTGTCATGCGTTTTTGCGAGGTGAAGAGGAAGCCCAGTGACCAGGCAAAGTCTAGGGCCCTGGCCCAGAATCCCTGGCCGCGAGTTTTCCTCTGGAACCTTGCAGAGGGAACCGGTAGGCCCCACAAGCCAGCTACCTCTTTGGAACAACATTGGCTCCCCCCGCCCTACCCCAGTACAGATGGTGCAGACGGGCCAGGCTCTACAGACCCTGCAAACCGCACACTCCTCCGCCTGAGACTATTGATATGAGGACAAGCTTCATTCTAAATACTAACGAACCCAGGCAGGTTTCCTGGAGGCCGCTGCTGAGTGTCGTTACCTTGGAGAAACCTTGCGTTCAACCCGGGGAAACTCCCAGTTAGAAAAAGAATTATCGTTATCGCCGGATTGATTTAGTGATAAAAAGGCCCTGTAATAGATAGATCCCTTGATTTTTTTCAAAAATGCACTTTGGAGCCATCCACACATTTGCAGCGTGGATACATCTAAGCTTTTTTTTTTTTTTTTTTAAGTAAGAATTGGAGAGAATTCATTAAATTAGTCCCTTGGGGAAGATTACTGCTAATTAATTAATTGCAAACATTTCCAGAGGGAAGGTATGTCAATTGTAAAGTAATAAAATTAGATAGTTGAAATACTTACTCAGCAACTTTGATCACCCATTCGTTCCTAAGCAGTTTTTTTTTTTTTTTTTTTTATGACAGAAAAATGGGATGGTGGCGAAGAAAAACCATTAGTTATGTCCCCTGGCGATCTGGTTGCAAAGGAGAAGCTACCATATAGAATGTATTGATTTTTCGCTGATTTATAAGACCTCTGCGGTATCAATGCTGTGTGCAGGGCCTCCAGGCCTACCTCTTGTCTTTGCTCTCTAGGATTAGAGAAAAAGCAACAAGATTTTTCAAGAGGAAAATAAAACAAGAGGGAGAGAGAGGAAAAGCAGTGGAGAAGTAAATTGGGAAGGTAGGACTCTGATGGTTCCTGGGTGTTTTTCTTCTTATGTAGAAAAGGAAAACGAACCAAGGAGCAGGTTTTATGTGAAGGCAGCTTTCTATTGTCTTCAAAGTCACTTTACCATATCAGAGTATCTTGGGGTGGAAGGCTGCCACTTGCAGGCATGGGAGACCTTGAGTTCTTTCTTTCTCAGGGAGACGCTAGACCCACAGCAAACTGACCTGGTGCCCCTGGGGTTTGATTGTGACCCCCCTGGAGCGTGAAGGGGGTTCCCCAAAAACAGTTCGTATGAAGTGTGTTCTCTTGCCATTATTTTCAGAGCCTCATCACAAAACAGAGCTAGTGGGTTAAACCAATATGGACCTTTGTCTGACAGAGACCTCAGGTAAAAACAACTCTTTCTTGGAAAGTCTGGTTCAAGGAAGTGGTCACCGAATCTGTTCTCATCCTCCTGACTGTGGACAGACACTCACTTTGGCACCTGAGGGCTCTGGCTTTTCTTTGCTTTGTTTAGTGCTGATTAACTTAGTTTTGGGAAAAATGCCCAATTGTGTGTGTGTGTCCGTCTAGAATTGTACTGAAGCAAGGAGACAAACTTATGAAGTGCAGACCCTCCCAGTTATATATGAGGGAGTCATTCCACCCAAAGTATTTTACACAAATGGTACAGATTCTTTTGTTGTATTGTGCAACATGGCCTGATATTTCCTCTAGCTGCTCATTAAAACAAATATGAATAAAATAAATAGTCAAAGGCTTATTTGGAGCATGGAGAATACTCATCCACACTGTTTATTTGAAGTTCATGTTGCTCCGCTTTAAATTCACTGAAGATCTTGAGCAGGCAGAGTAAAGGATGTGTCTTTGAGCAAGAAACAGACTCTTAATTATAGAGAAAAAACAGGTGGTTACCAGAGGGGGGTGGGTGAGGGATGAGGGAAATAGGTGATGGGGATGAAGGAGTGCACTTTCTGTGATGAGCACTGGGTAACGTATGGAAGTGTTGAATTTCTATATTGTACACCTGAAACTGATATCACACTGTATGTTAACTAATTGGAATTAAAATAAAAACTTCAAAAAAAAAAAGGGATGTGTCTCTGACAATAAACTTGAATCCAACACACACACACACACACGCACACACACACACACGAATCCTATTGTATAATTTTGGGTTAAATATCCCTCGTTTCCTGATGTTTTATAAAGACAGCAGATTTTACAGGGGGTGGGGGTGAATAACAACCCAGAAACGCCCCAAATCCAGTTCCAATGCCTCAAATCACAGACGGAATGTGTAAGTCTATGGGCACAGTAACATAGATGAAAATGTGCCAAATTATATTTTTTTAAGTATGGATTTTTTTTAGTGACTGTTTTTGAACGGAGAAGAATGAAATTTCCTCAAATCTATGCATGAATGGACAAGTGCATCTGGACAGATGCATCTATAATTTATACTGATCAGTCACTGCAGGTCTCCCCGAGTAAAGCCAAAATGAACACTAATTGTTCTGACGGAAGAGGTGTGCATGGCATCTGATTGTGAAAGGTAATGAGCCCCTGCCTTGCCTGAGTGCCTACTGTCAACAGCAACCTTGGCATCAGGAGCAAAAAATAAAAAGGCAATCATTCCTTTTTTGCCACCTTGTCAGGAAGGTGGCAAACAGAAGAAATGAATTTCTGAACAAAGTAAAACAACGAGATCTAATGCAGAGGTCCTGGTGTGTCAGCAAAGCAGGTACAAACCTGAGCTTAGAGTTAACAGTCATAGCTTGTTGATAATAAAATTCCTTTGCATTTCTAGTGTGCTTGGGAGCTATTCTAAGCACCTCTGCTTTATCTGTGTTAAGGCTCAGGGTAAGGAGTTGGAGACGTGAGAGACAAATCCAAGATCACATCACCCAGTGGATAACAGAGGAGGGACCGGAATCTGGAATCCCTGGACTTTGGGTCTTTTCTCAAGAGTATTTCAAATACACATCAAGCCAGACACAACCAGGAGATGTGGTTAACTCGAACTGGACTCCGAGAATTCACATGTAGTGCCCTGTGATGACACAGGGTAATTTAGCAGAGAAAATGTCGAAAGAGGTGCCACCGGAAGCACACCAATTCCAGATCTCTATGACATGCTTTTCTATCAGCCTGTATTATGAAAGCACTTACATAATAATTTGGGGGTTTTAGCAATTTGATATGGATCATCCATTAAAATAGAAAATAGCAAGCAGACTCAGCTGTGACTGAGAAGTATATTTAAAAAAAAAAAGCAACAAGAAGAATAAGAAAAAAAAAAAACCCTAAAAAGTCCAGCCAAGTTTAAGGCTATCTGTCTACACTTGTTTAAAAAAACAAGGAACAGAATTTCTTTAGTGACTGTTGTCAGGACGAGATCAGTTTTCTTAAGCTTTGTTTTTGCATCAGTAGACAGAGGGTTTGGTGCATTAAGTTCTTGCTCAGGAAGCAGTTTTTGTATATAGAAAGTCTTGACTATTTTTAACCTGTGGAGATTAACATCTTTCTAATGATAAGCTTAAGGCATATCGTGTTTTCATGGAATTGGAATGGAAAGTAAACAACAGATATATGGGTTTGAAAACCAGAGAACAGCTTTTGAAGACAAAGTCTAGGGGGGAAGAAACAAACACACTTAGAAGTAAAGCACAACATGCAAGGATCCGCTGGAATAAGATGCCATGTCCTGTCCCCCTCTGTGACAGGGCCTAGGGGTGGCTTTGAGTGGGCAATGAGGGGACAGACACATGGCCTAGACAAATGGGAAAGGCAGCTGCTGGGACGTTGGCCCTGAGGGCAGCCAGGGACTGTGGAGTCTTGCATACCAGCTCTCTGACTCGAACATTCTTAACGGGCAGGGTATAAGGATGATATTTTGTTATTCTACCCCCTAAAGGATTGCATTGCTGTCAACGTTGAGGCTTCAGTGAAAATATGTGCAGCTTCAAGCCATCTACGTGTTTGTCCTATGAGCGACCCTCCCGTTTTCTCTTTCCCTGTGGCTTCTCCTACTTTCCAAGCCAAGCATTAGAACTGGCTAGGAGCCTTCTTTTTTTGTGCCACCTGGGGCCCACTACTTTGGGGAAGCTGGGACCATTTGTGATGTCACGTGCTGGCCATGGTAATTTACGGCAGATCTTCACAAATCAATAAAAAAATGGGAAGTATATCATTTTTAAAGGGGAAAAAAAAGAGAAACACATGAGACATGCCCATTAAGGGCATAACCATTCTAATACCTGCCTGTCTGCTTGGGTCTGCAATTAAAAACATTCTGATCATAAATCTCCTTGCAGTCTCTTTTAATGCTTTTAACTTTCCTGAAGGTTCAAATTGGTATCCCAAAAATGTGCCAGGACTCTCACAAGGTATTTTATAGACTCATAAATAAATACAGCAATTAATCTATGCTATATTTCTTTCATATTTGATGACAATTTATTATGGCATTCACCGATTCGGTGCACAAAAACTCTAATGCACTTAAAATCGGATTTCAAACCAAACATTTTATGGGAAAATATAGTATTGATCATCCATTTAAAGATATCATGAAGATGATTCATAACCTGCCGTAAAAAAAAGATCTCACGAGGGTCTTACAAATGAGTGTGTGTGTTGGGGGGGGGTGGGATAGTCTATTCATAAAACTAGAGCAATTGGATCTGTTCCTCTTGTTTTCCTCATCCATCTTTGAGTCTTCCAGCCCTGATTACTTTTGCATGTTGCTGTTTTCTAAGAAAAATCTCCTTCTATGACATTTTTCATAGTGACAGAAGTTATGGAATTTTGCAGCGAATGGTCTCTATTGCAATGTTCTGTTGAAATTCTGTCTGCAGGAAGAGTTTCACAGGCAACCGAGATGATTTTCTTATTTTGGAGTCAAAACTATTTGCATGGCCCCCCATTGCATGCGTTGTTATTGACAGACGGTGGTGGTTCTAAGCCATCTTGCTCCCTTTGATCGTCCACGGTCCTTACGTGCTATGACTGGTTAATTATCTTCTGTGCACACACAGTACGAGGTGCCACTGAGGACAGAAGAAAATCCTAGGGTGCTGGCCCTTCTGTTCAAGTAGTCTACTCTGTTCCATCTAGGAAGAACAACACATATCATTTATTCGACAGACACATAGGGAGTGGCTACTAAATGCTGGGCATGGTTCTAGCAGACGAGGGTTGGGCACTGAACAAAAGATTTTCCTGCCCTCACGCAGGCGACATTCTAAGGAGTTAAATATTCTCAAGACATCCCAAAATCACGTATCGCTAGAGAAATGTGGATTTAGTGGTCAGGAAGGCAATGAAAATCTCTGACCCTGTGGGGTTGACAGTTTCGCTATATCGTCTGCCTGAAATTAGATATTATTTGTTTCGTTTTACAGAAGTTGGAGCCTAAGAGAGCTTCCCTTGCCTGGTGTCAGAGAACTAGTACTGAAAATCTGGGGTCTGGGCTCAGGCTGCTGGCTGCAAAGTTGTGGGCAAACAACATATCTCAGAGTAGATGCTTAATTGTTGCGATGCAGTTTCAAGAAATAACTTCCTCACCTAACATGTAGTTGATCCGCGCTGCTTTGGCTCTTATCTCTCCTGTGGTTAGCTCCTCCTACCCTTAGATGTCTACACAATACTAAATATCTGCATAGAAATGAAGGAGGGGAAAAAGCAGAAAAACGGGGCAGGCAGATAGGTCTCTTAGACTCCAACACCTAGAATGCTCAGTTGGTATTTATCACCTTTGCCTTTGCCTGATGACTAGGGCCATAGATAACGTCTGAATGACTGGGAAAATACATCTCATGAATACTGGTTGATGGAGCTGGGATAGAACACAGCTGGGCTGGAACTTTAGGACACCCGTGGCGCACTTGCTTCAGTTCTACCCACATTACTGGTTAATGTAGTATACATTCATAACTTGCTCTCTTTCATTTTCCCAGCCACACTGGGGGGTTGAATAGGTATGTTTTCTTACCCTCTTCCCACAGGTGAGCAACTGGGTTTCAGAGGGATTAAACCACTGGCTCAGGTGAGATAACTGATTAGCATTTGAGGCAATCCAGGAACCACTGGGTCTTTGGACTGCTGCGTGGTCCACTTACGGGCTCTAGTACCTTTTGCAAGAAAGCATAGAGTCTGACCTTGGAGTTCTGTACAGGCTTTGGAAGGTGTAGCCTGGTAGGTCTTCCCATCTCTGGGATGGTCATTCCTTGCTCTTTCATTTTGGTTTTGTGATTAGATTCAATAATAAATCTATCAACAGGACCTTGGTGTGGGTCTCCTCGCCTGCATTTCGGAAACTGTCCCCAAGCTGACTCGTAAGATCCTTCAGAGGGATGCCTTGGTCTGCTCCAGGCACACACTGCTTTGAGTCTGTGGAATTGGGGGCCTTAGACGTCTGTCTTGAGGTGGAGAGAAAATGGACTTGACGGAGACAGCATGAAATACACGAGCGGGATTAGACTGTCAGGGTAGACTGGAGAACGTAAACCATTTCCTGTGCCACTCTCCAGCTCAAGGGCAGGGGCAGAGCAAAGGGGAAACCTGCAACTATAATTATGAAATATAAATTTATACATACAGAAAGAGGGAAGGCTGAGAGTGGATGTTAGCCACTAAAACTTTTACATTATAAACACCACAGGGATATGGAAAAGCAGCATGGGGATTAAGGACATCTTTTCGCTTTGGGACTAATTTATTACTCTAGATTACGCAGTTAACAGAGGAAGGCAAAATTGATACTTGGTTGTTTCTCTGCAAAAGTTAAATGTGAGTAATGGGAGTGTCCTGCCCCTGGCTTTAAACACCTGATGATGGAGAATAAGATGGCCAAGAGCTGAAGAGAGCAAGACACTGGTTTAAGAGACAATGCTGGAAACTAGCCTGGATCTGCCACTGATTGGGAGGCTCTGGACAAGACTCTGCCTCTAGGAGCCTCAGTTTACTCTTCTGAAAAATGGAGAACTTGAGCTCGGTGATCTATAAAGGCCTCTTGGGCTTACATCTTTATGGGAATCAGGTCACACTCCTTTTCCAGGACTTGAAAATCTCTGGCTACCTTAGACTCTCTGGAGAGTTTTTTGTTCTTTGTTTTTTAAATTACGGATGGTGCATCAAAGTCTTTCGGGCACCTTTCCAGGTACATATGTCCAGCCTCACCCCCTGAGATTCTGAGCAAGCCTACAGTGAGGACTGGACATTTGTATTCAAGAAAAAAAAAATAAAATAAAGGTAGAAATGCACCTGGGAAGAAGCCAAACTACCTGTGGGTGAAATGATTGGGATTGTCTAACTGATAGAAACTCGCTGCTTCTTCCTGGCTAAGCATATCCTGATGTGGTCTGGGGTGGATATCTGGAGTCATGACCACTCACTCCTGGCTTTCTAGTATCTTTTGCTGGGGGAGAGAAGCATGCCATGTAAGCCAATTCTGGCTAATAAGGCATAGAGGAAATTTGCGTGGAGGATTCTGGGAAAGCATTTATTTTCGTGATAAAAGAGGTCAGAGGCAGTGGTGCCCCCCCCACCCCTTATCTGAGTCCGTGAACATGGACATGACGATTGAAGCAGCAATATTCATTCATTCATTGGTTCAACACGTGTTTACTGAGTATTTACTGTGTATCAGGTAGGATTCTAAGGTGCCGGGATACAGCTGTAAACCAAACAAAATCACCATCCTCAGAGAGCTGATATTCTAGAGCACAAGATGGACAATGAACAAGGGATGTAGGTAAAATACAGAAATGTTCGATGAAGATATAAGTAAGTAAGTAAATAAATAAATAAATAAATAACGCAAGGAAGAGCAGTTTCCACAAGCATAAACCCAAGATAATTGCACCAAAGTAGCTCCGGTATCAGGGAACCAATAAACCACCAGCTCTGGACTTCCAGTTTATGTCAGACAAATAAACTGGTATTGTTTAGGTCTCTGTTAATTGAGTTTTCTATTACTTATGGCTGAATGAATTCCTAAGACAGTGTTTGGGGGGTGGGGGGGTGTTGCAAGAGACACATAAGTCATCTGATTATTTCATTCCCACTCTCCAGAGGTGTGGACTCCTAACAGTTTCTTGGCTGCCTTCCAGAAATGTTCTCTGTTAATACAAGCCATATAAGCATACGCTATGTATAAAGTCTCTCTCTCTTTCACACACACACACACACACACACACACACACACACGTAATTACCGACAAGGTAGTACGGTGGTTGAGAGCCTGGATGTTAGCAGCCTATATAGATATAGCATAGGTCCACCCCTCACCAGCCATATGTTATCTTGAACAAGTTTCTTAGTCCCTGTGTTTCAGTTTCTCCATCAGTAAAATGGGGCTAAGAAGCCTACCACACAGACTTCTGATGATTTAAGAAATTACTATGTAAATCCTGGTACATTGTAACCACCCAGAAGTGTTAGGTACCTTATAGACAATGAATAATATCATTGTGTTCACTTAATGATCTACTGTACATCTTTCTAATGCGCACATAGCTATTCCTCCTTTTTTGACACCTGGGTAGGATTTCTCCGTGTGGAGGAGATCAGCATTTTTTTCTCTGAATATCCATGGGACGTTTTGATGAGCACTCTTTATGGAGGACCGTGTTCTAAAAAGATCTACACACACACAGAGCTGGCTAATAGCAAAAGGAGACTCTGCTGAGATTGACCTTCTTTTCTTCTCTGTTAGCTTTTCCGTTACACAGCTTACTGTCTCCTGTTCACTCACCTGCCTCCTCCCCCAGCTGTCCACTTTCCCCTTTAGTTCCGTGCAGGCCCAGGCACGCTCACAGGGCAACATTTATGATACATTCTCCTTCAACATTTAAGAACTAGATCTTTGTAAGCTTTTTTTCCCGATGAGGCTGCATTTCTTTAGGAAGGACTTCAAAAAAAAAAAAAAAAGAAAGAAAGAAAGAAAGAAAGAAAGAAAGAAAGAAAGAAAGAAAGAAAGAAAGAAAGAAAACAAACCCCCAAGTCTGCTTTGTACAGAGGCACCTGAGAGCTAATTTGGCAGCATTAGTCCTATGGTGGAGGAGCTATTTAAATAAGTAATTCAATGGGGAGCACAGACATGAAATCTATCAGATAATGATAATACAACACGCGTTAAGTGCAATGAGGGAGAATAAGCATCATGGGCAATGGGGGTAACTAATCTTAACTAATCGTGCCTTATAGCTGTGTGCGGAAGATCAGGAAATAATCTGGCTGTGATGGACAAGCTGAGTTTTTAATGAAAGAAGGAGGGGGTGTTCCAGGTAAGAGAGGAAATGGCATATGCAGAGCCACAGAGGGAGCTATTTGGGGATCGTAATAGTAGGATGGATGGGAAAGAATGAAGGGGATGGGGCTAGAGATGGTGGTCAGGAGCAGGTTGGGAAGGAGATTGAGTCCCACTGAGTCTGTGATCTGTGACTCGAGGTTCTAGTGGTGTCATGCATAACAACACTGATGAGACGTAGAATCTCCTAGAACTCTAAGTCTTGCCCAGGCATGTACTCTCAGCTTCTTCTCTGCCTTACCCACCCACCTATACTATTCCATGGGGACGCCAAAAAAAAAAAGTAGGGAAATTGCTGAATTTTGGGAAGAAATACAGAACAGGAGGTCATGGGTGATGGGAAGGCTGAAGATGATGTGTCTCTGTCTTGAGCGTGGGTGGGTTGACACATATTCATCAAGATTCTTTTGGTTGCTGCAAGAGATGGACCCTGGTTCAGTTTGATGGGACAAAAAGGTAAAAGAACAGTAGGATATAAGGGTGGCTCAGACATCCAAACTTGGGGAGCCACATCTAGAGATTAAGAGCAAGAGGACTTGCGGGAATTTCTCTCCAGAGGGTTGCCATTAAGAAGTCTTGGCCTCCAGCAGCTATGTCTCTTTTAATAAGTGTCATATTCTTATATGAGAGCAAAGGAGAGAGACAGAGAATTTAATTGGTCCAGTCCATTTCTGGTCCAGTATCTTCGTGGCTGGATCAGTCAGCTCTGGGTTGGGGGGACCTATTGTGAGCCAAGTAGTACCCTTCCCCCCACCAATCCAAAATGGCGGATCAAAGAGTAAATCAGAGCAACCTTTACGAATGAAGCAAAACTGTCCTCTATTCAGTGCTTGGAGTGGGGCAGTTAGAGCCACCCCTGCTGGATCCAGGCCCTAAGAAACTTGGACTTCATAATTTACGAAGGCAACAAGGAGCCAACAAATCCATTCAGTGCACTTGAAATATTTCAAGTGAGGCACAAGGGACCTGGAGCAGGTCTTAGAGAAGATGGATTTACATCTGGCAATAAAATCCCAACTCCAGTAACCTTTGCACTTAGGTCTGGATTTTGTCTGGATCTTAAAGCTTTTATAAGTGTTTGAGAGCATGAACTCTGCAGGGGTTGGAATTTCTCTTGCCTTCTCTCCCTCCAGGGATTGGGCTGCCAAGATGAGGTTGGGGGGCCTACTACCTTTCGTTTCTCCTAGGCTTGGAACTTTTTGCCTGGAGGGTTTTTCCGCTCTGCCCCTGGATGGACTTGGCTCCATGACCTTTGGAGTGATGTACTTAAACTTACTGAGCCCCAGGATCCTCACCGGTGAAATGGAGGGGTTCCTCACCAACCTCAGAAGACGATCACGAATGCAAAATCTAGAACACGTTTGAACGTATTTTGTAAAGTAACAGACAAGTGAATGCAACACTTTGGTGATATTGCTGCATGGAGTTTGGTTTGGGAGGTAGAAAACCAATGCTGTGGGTCCCACCTCCGGCTTGGGGACGTCACCTAGCCTCTGAGTCTTAGTTTCCTCATCTATAAAACGGGGATAATAGTGCCGATCTCGTGATGTTGTGGTGGGGGCTAAATGACAATGCCTGCAAGTGGTCTTGTAAGGATCTGAGCACGGGGTCAGGGCACAGCACATGATCATTGCCTGTCCCTCCCACAGAATTGTTCAAGAAGCCAAAATAACATCCATGGTGGGTGCAGTCCTCTCCAGGACTAAGAGGTCTTTGGAGTCCCTATCTGTGGTAGATGTTTCTAGTGCTCACCTGTATATACGTCTCCTTTCCTCCCTGGGCCTGCTGGCTAGAAAGAACACTTCCAAGCCTCCTTGCAGTCAGACAGGGCCATGTTACTTATTCCGGCCTCAGAAATAGGAGTGATGTTAGTCATTTGTGAGCTGAGGCGATGAGAAGTCTCTGTACGAGATGCTCATTTTTCTCTCCCCTTGCCTTTGCCAATGTACAGAACTCTTGCTACCAGATGTTGGGGTCACTGCATGAAGATGGTTGGTTTTGGGATTCTCAGCTCTGTACAAACTTTGCCAATGTTAAGCCATTGAGATTTGGGAGATGTTTGTCACTGAAGCACATTCTAACCTATCCCAACTAACATACTGCTTATATCTATACGATCTTGGGCAAGTAACTTCTCTGAGTCTTAATTTGTTTATCTGTAAAATAGGATGAATATTAGCATTAACTTAGAAATTTGTTCCGTGAGAGGCCTCATGTGAAATGCTTAGCTCAGGCTTTGGCACATAGAATATGTTTGATGATGATGATCATGATCGTGGTATGATGGTGATGGGGACAATGATGGCGATTCGCAAGCTGGTTGTGGTAAGTGGATTCAAATCCTTCTATTTAAGTAGAAGAACCCACATAATCTTCAACTCTGGGCAGTGGGTAAGAACCTTCTCTGGCCCATGCTGGCCCATGGTTAATTGTATTATGAGATACCAGTTTAGTGCTAGTATCAATAAAATGTGCCTTCTTTGGAAAGCTATTCTGTAGAGAGTTCAGCCAGCAAAGCACACTTCTCTTCTCAGCTCTGTTAGTTACTTTGCTCATCTGACAAGACTGTGAAGTTGGGCGTCGGCCTGAACACTGCCACTGTAGGGATGAATGAGAACAGGTGTGTGCCCTCAAGGAGCTCACAGTCCATACTGTGTTTATCATAATTACACCGAGCTACCATGAGACAATGTATGTCTTATGTCTACCCACACTTTACCCCAATACCAGCTTGTACATTGAGTGATACCATGGAAAGAGCTTGGGCTTTGTGGACAAAGGGATGAGTCTGGATTCCAGCTCTGTCACTTTCTAGCCATGCCTTTCAGTAAAATTCTTACCCGGTGAGACTTAGCTTCCTTATCTTTAAAAAGGGGAAAATAATGGCTATTATGTTATGAGAATTAATTATAATATATGTAACACACCTTGGGCAGAGCTTAGCATTTTATAGGTGCTCAATAAATATTAGCGGTTCCTTGAGATTCTACATTATTCTATGCTCCCAACACCTGGACCATAAAACGAGTTTTGTATGTATTTATGGAATGGCAGGTAGAGAAAATTATTTTCCACAGTAAAGTACGTTTGGGGGAAATATTTGGGAGGGCAGTTGAGGTATTTGTGTATTTTATTTTTTGTTTTTAAGATCTTATTTATTTGAGAGAAGGAGAAAGAGAGAGAGAGGAGCAGGGGGAAGGGGCAGAGGGAGAGGGAGAAGCCGACTCCCCGCTGAGCAGGGAGCCTGATGTGGGGCTCGATCCCAGGACCCCGGGATCATGACCTGAGCCGAAGGCAGACGCTTAACCGACAGCCACCCAGGCGACCCAGTATTTGTGTATTTTAAATCCGTTTTTAGTTTATACAGAAATTTTAATTGCGTTCATTTATTTTTAATTCATAAATGTGGGACCTCTGTCATGGATTTATGCTACTCACCCTTTTCAGTTCTTAGCCAATTATCATCACTGTTTGAATGAAGCCCCTTCTTTTTATTTATTTATTTTTAAAAATTTTACTTATTTACTTGAGAGAGAGCGAGAGTGAGAGAGAGCAAGAGCATAGAAGGAGAGGGAGAAGCAGGCTCCCCACTGAGCAGGAAGCCTGATGTGGGGCTCGATCCCGGGAGCCTGAGATCATGATCTGAGCTGAAGGCAGATGCTTAAATGACTCAGCCACCCAGGTGCCCCAAGTGAAGCCTCTTCTTGCTAACTTTATTTCTTCCATTTTTTAAAAAGATTTTATTTATTTATTTGACAGAGAGAGACACAGTGAGAGAGGGAACACAGGCAGGGGGAGTGGCAGAGGGAGAAGCAGGCTTCCCGCAGAGCAGGGAGCCTAATGCGGGGCTCGCGATCCCAGGACCCTGGGATCATGACCTGAGCCGAAGGCAGACGTCTAACGGCTGAGCCACCCAGGTGCACCAATTTCTTCCATTTTTTAAAAAAGATTTATTTATTTATTTGAGAGAGAGCAAGCAGGGGGAGGAGCAGAGGGAGAGGGAGAAGCAGACTCCCTGCTGAGCATGGAGCCTGCCTCAGGGCTCCATCCCAGGACCCTGAGATCATGACCTGAGCCAAAACCAGAGGTGGGTCCTTCAACCAACTGAGCCACCCAGGTGCCCTTATTTCTTCCTTTTTTGATGATTTCCATTTCCACTCCCCTTCCCCTGATAAGCACATGGGTGCTATCTGTCAATGGTGTAATGTGGCTCTGTGTACATGTATTTAATTTATATGAATTGGACTGTACTGAAGGTTTGGCCTTCTTCCCTTCTTTTCTCATGAAGCATTTTGTTTTTGTGACCTGTTGACGTTCTTGTAAGTACTTCTAATTCATTGCTCCTCATGACTGTATAATATTCCAGGTGGTCACTTTTTATTAACCAGAAAATTGGATTTACCAGGACACCCTTATTCCCCAGCCAAGACTGCTAGATGAGAAATACGATCTTCATATTGCACTGAGTAAATCCGTCACCAAGTTGTGACCCTCTGATGCCGTTACAGTAATGGCACATACCCACTTGCCCACATGGAGAATTATGGCAGGAAATTACGGGAGGAAAGAACTAAAAGCAAGTCCTTTGATTTTTTTATGTCCCTCTGTTGTGTGCACGCATGCACGTGTGCATGGGAGCTTCTGGCTATGTTGTACTTTTCCGTATTTTAAATAAATATTTCAATTTACATAATTGAAGTGAATTTCCATGGTGCATGAAAATACAAACTCGGGGCTACGATGTCAATTAGGACAATTCGTATCTCACAGTAAAAGCCTTGTGTTAAAAGGTAGGCGATCCTCGTTAGAGTTTGGGTTCTGCCTCTGGCTAACTGAGTGACTTCAGCCGAGCCACTTAACCTCTGCTGTAAAGCAGAGAATAATAAAACTGGGTTGTCGTGAGAGTCAGATGAGCTAAAGATTAAACATATGAGAGAATGTAGCGTGGTATCATTTTTGTTTGTTTCAAATACGGAAGATTTTTTAAAATTTTAAACAATTTTATTTAAATTCAATGAATTAACATATAGCATCTTATTAGTTTCAGAGGTAGAGTTCAGTGATTCATCGGTTGTATGTAACAACAAGTGCTCATCACATCAGGTGCCCTCCTTAAAGCCTGTCACCCCTCCAGCAACCCTCAGTTTGTTCCCTATGATTAAGAGTCTTTTATGGTTTGTCTCCCTCTGTGATTTCATCTTATTTTTCCCTCTCTCAAATAGGGAGTTTTAAAACTGAATGTAGTTAGCAAACATCTGAGTGCCTGCTCTGATGTTGCCCCTTTCCTACTTTGTGTAGGTGAAGACCTCACTAATTGAGGTGGACCTAATTTTCAACTTAGTGCTCCCAGAAGACTACCAACTGGCTAGAGGCAACTGGCACCCCATGTTTTTATTTTGCCGTTCCTGATTTAGGTCCACAGGGGAAGAGCAGAGGTGAACATGTCCCCAGGTCTGCTTTCAGAAAGCCTAAATTCATGCAGGACAGACAGACATAACTCTGAAACTAGACAAAGTGTGATCTTATGATACACCATCAAAGTGCTAAGGACACACAGAAACATGAGAAATTGGTTCTATTGATGGTCGTCGTTGAAAGTTTCTTTTGGAGCTGGTAGCGTTTCAGCTAAGAGTTTGGGGTCAGAGATGATTTGGGGGGTGTAAATGCAATAAAGAGCATTCTAAGTAAGGGGAAGGGTATAATCGAATTTAGGATGTGAAACGTGCAAAGTATGTACGGAGACTAACTCAGTGGGCTCAAATCCAGGTATAGCATACTGTAAGATAAACAGGATATGCTGAACATTATGAGAGTTTAGAGTATTTTCTTCAGCTGGTGCTACTATGGTTAGTACGATTACTAGTACTAATTGGTATTTATTGAGCGCTTACACTGTTCTGAACACTTTGGATTCATTCTGTCACTCAATAACCATAAAAACTCGATGAGCTAGTGTATCAGTTAGTTATCACTGTGTAACAAACTATTCCAAAACTTGGTAGCTTAAAATAACAATCATTTATTATTTACCATGAGTCTAGAGAGGTTCACAGATCTGGTCTAAGAAAGCCTACGCTGGACAGGTTGTGTTGAATGCTTTTTTTATCCCTTCAGCAGGCTAGTTTGGGCTTGTTCACATGCAAGTGGCAGGATGCCCAGGTAGCAACAGGAAAATGCAAAGCCTCCGAGGCTTAGGTTTGGAGTTGGCATACCATCGCTATTTTATTTGGCGGGCCCAGATTCAAGGGATGGGGAAATAGGTTCCACCTCTGAATGGAAGCTGCTGCAAAATCACATTGTAATCCATCTACCACAAGTACTTGCTATTATCATTAATCCTATATTATCAAGGACAAAACAGTGGTTACAGGAAGTTGAGATCTTGCCCAAGTTCCTGTAGCCATTAAGAGAAGAACCTGAACTTGTACTTGGCTTAGTAGACAGTGAGGGGGGGGGCAATAAAGATATTGAGCACAAGAGCAATGCTGTCCGCAGGGACAGAAGATATGGAGAATGCAAACTGTGATGATTCCAACATCAGTTCATCCCATTTTCAACTCAAGTGTACTGAGGTCTTGAGAAGTTGCGTTCTCTGTGGTGGCGGTGTTGACTTTGAAAGACACCCTTACCGGAGCTGCCTTTGCTCCAGCCCTTTCATCCTCTGGGCCTTTCAGGAAACCAAGCACTATTCTTTTGGGGCACTTCCCCAGCATGTCCTGTGACTATTAGCCAAAGGAGCCTGTCATTCCAAGGACTCATGTTAGAGGTTACTTACTTCTGTCTGCATGGCAGCTTTGGAACGTGGAGTATTAACATGGACCTAGCATCTCACTTGTCTTCCTTGCCATCAGCTGGAGGCCTGGGCAGGGCAACAAGGGACCCCCTCCTGGAGCCAGAAGCAAGCCGGAAATCCAACCTTAATCAGACTTGGCCTATAGCACTGGACACCTGCTAATTCTGATGACGAGAGGTGAAAAGCCAAACAGTGGCTTGATTTTCTCCTAGGTCAAGGACAAGGGACCTTTTGTAAGTAAAATTGCTTCCAGGCCACAGATACAGAGCCATGTTTGTCATTGATTACAGGTGGCCACTTGCCTAGGAGAGAGTTGGTGTGGCTTGGTGGGAGGTGAAGAGCACATGCTTTGAAAAAAGACAAACTCGGGGTGGAATACTACACCCCACTTCCTTTCAGCGTGAATCTTAGACAAGGGGCTTAACCTCCCTGGGCCTTGGTTTCCTCTTCATAAAATGAAGATGGTAATACCTGCTTTTCAGAGTTGTCCCCAGAATTAAGTGAGCTAGGGTCTGGAAGTCCTCCCAATGGCCATTCTGATCAGGAGTGGCCCTGCATCAACAGAAAAGGGAAATCTGAAACTGGCAAAGCTGCCCAGGACAGAACCAAGTGCATACAAAGAATCTGACTACCTATCACTGCTTTAAGTGTTAATATTTGATCACTAACAGTTCTGCTCACGGTGCCCTGCTCAGAGGGAATTGTTCTTACAGGATTTTTGTGCCCTTAGTTCCCACGGTTCTCGGTAATGCCGCTTGGAAGAATAAAGAGGTAGACCAGAAGACGAGTGGTCAGCAAAGCAAAATTTATTGAGCAAAAGTACAAAGCTCCCGGAGAGGGAGGGGGGCCCGAGAGGGTTTGCCCCCAGAGTTTTGAAGTTCAGGGATTTTTATGAGCTCTTTTGAGGAACTATCTTAAGCAATCAGGGTGTGCTGAGTCGTGCCCCTAAGGGCTTTGGTCACGTATCTGTCTACTTATTAGGTTGATGTCCACGTGCTGATGGTCTTTGTTTTTGCTGACATCTGGGGGCTTATGTCTTAACTGCCCCTTGCCCGTGATAGTGACAGATGCTTTGTGGTTAACTGCCTTATTTTAGGACGTTTTGCAGAAGTCATTTCTGCAAAGGCTGCAAAGCAGAATGTTAGCACGGCCCTGTCGAAGCTGCAAAACAGGATGTCAGTGCTATTTTATTTTAGCTGTCCTGACTCCATGTTTTCTTGTTGAAGACCCTGGCCGTGACTCCCTAACTGTCCAACTCACTTCTAACATCAGTGGTTCTCAAAACTGGCTGCACATTATAATCATTTGGGGAGCTTTAAAATATCTCAATGCCAAGGCCCATCCCTAGACCAATGAAATCAGAACCTCTGGGGTGTGGCCCAGGAATCAATATTTTTAAAAGCTCCCTGACAGTGTTGGGACTAGGGTAAGGTGAATGAGCTGCCTCGTGCGCAGAATTTAAGGGGGAACCCACCATCAGGCGCTGACTGCACTTGCAGGACCCCGAGAGTGAGCACTTCCTTAAATGTGGCCCTCTAGCTACCTCACTCTCATCCTGGATCTGCTTCCAAGGTGATTTTAAGGATCAGCAAAAATGTTAGTAATTGTTAAAATTATGAACTCACATAATGTATTCATGGGTCAGAAGTGACCAGACTCCAGCCTCTCTTCTTGTTCTGTCTTCCTCCCTCCCTCCCCACCTCTCACTTCCCTGACAGGTGGAATTAACTAGTTAGCCCCAAACTTCCAAATCATCACAGTGTCCAGCAAACAAAGGGCTCTTGGGTTAAAAGAACTTATTCTTTTTTTGAAGTTTGTTTGTTTGTTTATTTATTTATTTTTAGTAATCTCTATACCCAGCGTGGGGCTTGAACTCATGACCCCGACATCAAAGAGTCACATGCTCTTCCGATGGAGCTAGCCAGGCGCCCCCAAAGGACTTACTCTTAAATGTATCATTTTCCACGTTTTTTTCCTTGACCTTTCTCAGAGGGACCCCCCCGCACTGCTGTGACTTATTCAGATTGCCTTGCAAATAGCACTGGATCGATTTGCACCACAAGAAGGGTCTACCTAAAAAAAACAAACGCAAAACCCCTCTTTATCTCCTAGCCCCTGATTGTTACATTTATTATGTTCCGGTTGCATTAGGTGCTTCCCACGAAGCTAGGAATCACGTTCATTCACTGTTACGACACCCCATCATCTAGGAAACGGTGTGACACATAGAGTCACTTTAAGGAACCAACGGACCAATGTGTAGACTCCCTTTTGTCTTCCCCCTTTGAACCTCGTGGTCTGATCTCACCATCGTCAGACCCACACCTTACATGCCGCGGGGGCACAGGAAACACTGACTGCAGTGAGAGACAGAGCACACAGTGCCCTTGAACTTCGGCCCTCCCTCTCAGCCTGCGAGCAGTTTAAAGAAGCTCGCGAGAAAAGGTGCTGACAAGAGCTCACAACTTGCAGCCCAGAAAAGCTCAGTGCTGGAAACAGGAGCCTGCTCCCCACATGTGGCTGGTGCGGGGGGCGGGTGTGTGGACTGGACCAGGCTGCAGCTGGAGCCTGGGCCAGGAGTGGTGGCGGGGAGCTCCAGGGCTAACCTGCCTGGGAGGGCAAGTCGTGGCTGGGAGGGAGAAAGGAGGCCTCCTCTTTGCTCTTCAGTTGGCCTCCTAGGGCCTGAGGTAGAGTTTCGGGGTGGTGGGGCCCGGTGGGGGGGCGGTGGAGAAAGCTTGGAGGAGAGGCCCGGGAGCTCAATTGAACCTCAAATATGCTGCTGGCTGCCTCTCTTTGAGGACATATATCCATGAAAGAGGCCCTGATTCAGACCCGTGAAGCAGCCAAAATCTTTTTTTATTAAAATGCTTTGTGCTCCAGGATACCAGGGAGTTAAGCTGATCTGTCTCCGAGAGTGTGTTTGCCTAGAGCGCACTATTAGATACTTTGTCTCCTTTAAAATAATACTAAGAGATGGCTTTGGATCTCTCTGCTCCTGCCCTGTCTTGCTGCCTGCAGAACGGAGCCAGGAGAACGGACCATTTGCCCTTTGGAAGGGCCTCGATGGACCCCAAACTGAGGTCTTCCCGACGGCCTGGGTCCCCAGCGGTTGGTGAGCTGCAGAAAACCCACTGGTTTGAAGGTGAACACGTCATTTGTGAAAACACAGTGTTACCCACCAGGATGAAGATGGTGCTGTGGTGTCGACATCTCTGGTTACAGATGCTATCAAATCGCTCACAGTGGCGTTTCTCACGGATAAAATATTTTATCGAGATCATTTATTTATAAATAGTGCCTCCGATGACATCATGACCTTCCCCGTTATTCAGCTCTCCCGTCTTTCACCTGATGTTCAAGCCCATTAGTATTTGGAAGATAAAATATATACATTTGATTATCCCTTGGCACCTCATGATTTAAAAAGGAAGAAGAAGGGAGGGGGGGGAAAACCCTGACAGCAAATCCTTTAAAGGGATTGCTTTTTATGGGCTCTGTGCACAGAGTTTTGTGTTTCTCTGAGCATGTAAAGGCATCTCGTAATACATATTATGCTGGTATCCTCGGCAGGCTGGAGTCATAAATAACCACCCACTTAAGTGGTGCAATATGTATTATTTTTCTCCTGTGAACTTGGGGCCTCACACACATGATTCTCCAATTGCAAATAATAAAATGTGGGTGAGATCAGGATTCCTAATTCAAGAATAAACCAGAAGAAATGTTGTATTTAAAACTGCATGAATGCTGGGATTTCGAGAGATACACCAGTGAGCAGCAAGCGACTTCTCTTTCTGCCCAAATTTGAAGAACTGCCTAAGCCCTGCACCTCTCCATTTAAATATCTCTTGCTTGGGTTGCCACAAAGAGCCTTTGTACATTATTCTAAAAAGCCGTAGGCATAGGATTATGTGTTCTTACATGTCTTATTTTAGGCATCAGCAGCAAAGTATACCAAAGGCAAATTTATGTTTAGAACTATCAATAAAACATAACAGAGAGTCTGCTAAATTAGTAATCATGGAAAACCTACCCGGTTCTCTCTCATGCGCGTTCTCCCTCTCTCTCTCATTTTTAATATTACAAAGCAACTTTTAAAGTATTTGCCTTTGGTTTGAGGGTGGTCTCTTAAGAAAACGTGTACTTAAATATCTCAGAGGTACCCGAAGGCCTTATTTTTTGGAGGGGGGGATGTGTCAAGGGAGAGCTAAACGAAATCTAATAATGGTGTTAAGTGAAGTGCCTTCAAGTCCTGCCAAGGGCCTTTACAATCAAGTGTCCGTCACAAAAGGCATAACTTATCAGCAGAATGGAGAAGGTAGTGTTTGTCAGCAGTAGTTATGAACTCAAATAAATAGAGTTTTAACCAGGCCTCTACAAGCTCTGTTTCAATCTCATGGACACCAAGAGACTATCCATGAAACCATTTAGCCAAGAGGGAGAAGGACTCCCCATCTTACCAGCAAGGCCCCCCACTTTCTCGGGGGACCGTGAACAGTAAGGGCAGGAAGGGGGCCATGTCCGGGGAGGTCCTGCCCAAGAAGATAGCCCTTTCTTTGTTACGAGTTTCACACTCTGGAAGGGGAGCTCTTGTCGTCATGGGGGTGGGGGTGGAGGGGCCAGCCATCTGGACCCCCAGCAGGCGGCATGCAGATGGGCGTCTGGGTGTGGTTTCTCTCTGGTGCCCAAATCATTTGCAAGAGGCCGAAGGTCTTGGAAACCGAGACAATTATCTCCCTGGGCTGCTGGGATGTGAGAGCTGGAAGGCCTCCGAGTTCGGTCGGCAGAGTGGTTTTCATTTTCCTTTTAGTCTCAGAGCTGTTTCTTCCCTCAAAATATTATGCAGAACTCTGATTATGAAAGAGATAAAAGCAGAATGCTCTGGTTAAGGTGGGGATCAGTTGGGGGGGCTCAGGATCCCACCCACCGAGCGCCCGACCCTCGTCCTACAAGGGCTTCTGAGAGGTGCCTAAGGGCTCAGCAGAACTTCATTTAAAAACCACTGCTTATTAGCTGCCCTAGCCCCCAATCACAGAGGAAGAAGTGAAGGCTCAGAGAGGGGGAGCGACTTGTCCAAAGTCACACAGCTCACTAAGGGCAGAGTAATGGGACGAGTAATGCAAGCAGGGGTTTGCATGCTATAGTTATTAAGATTCCAAGCAGACAACCTGCTTCATTGGCCATGTCTTGCCTGCAACATGTTTTGCCAGCTGCAGGGCTGTGCATATATATCATATGTATATCATATATATATATATATATATATATATATATATATATATATATATATCTCCATGCGGTTCTGTCTTGCCCCTCTCTTGCTTTATTCTTCCTGGCAGTGAGCAGGAATACTTGTTGTTAAGCAGATTTAAAGATGACAAATAGCCCTGGTGACTATTTGCACCTCATCATTTTTTTAAAACATTGGATGCTTGCCATGTATATTTCATCTTTTCCGTTTACTGTGGACGTGGAGGAGCTGGGACTTCGGCTACTGTTTGGACATCTGTGGTCCTCTCGGCTCAGTGCCTCCCCAGAGCTCTTCCACCCGCTTCAGCCATGTGGCCCGAGCAGCCCAGTTGTTACGGAAGGCCACCGCACTGTCCTCAGTATACCGCACTGGACACCGGCTAGAAGCACAGATGCAAAATGCAGAAGCTGTGACTCAGCCACAGTCCATCCCCAGAGGGATTCTCTTTGCCGTGACAGAGTGACTTCTACCTGCTGGGGAAACGGCTCAGCGGCGAGTGAACTCCTGGGTCCCGTTGTTCCGCGTTGACCGGCTGCACACCAGGTCCAGGTGTAACCCCATCCCTTGAGGGTCCGGTTGTTTTACCCTCCCTTCAATCATGTACAACCGCAAGAGGGTTGCGGTGGAGGTTGGAGGTGGAGGGCTTAGGGGGTCCGGAATCCTGTAAGCAGGGTCACTAGCTCTCGACCTGGAACAAGCCACCTCATCGCTCTTTATGGTTCAGTTTCTTCATTGTTCAAATGAGGAAGGTAATAGCACCTGTCTCCCAGAGCTATTTCAGTAAACGCTTGGTAAGAACTCAGGTTGTAAGACTTGGGCCTGGAAAATCAGCCTTCCTTTCACTCTGTCTCTCAATTCAGGAATGTGATGCTATGGGTTAGCAGGGAAGGGGCAAGAGGCTGCAGAAGGGTCAGGGAAGATGAGGTCCAGAAGGGGACTCACCTTGACCCCAGTTCATTCCCCGTGGAAATGGCAAATGGAGCTCCCTACACCTAGTAAGCCCTCCCACCATGCAGGTGAATTCCTCCACGGCCAGGGACTCTGGGGGCACCAGGGAGTGCATGCCATGTTATCTTCTGCTTGGCATGGCATCTCTACACATTCCTGAGTCCTTTGGTATTACAAAATCTCAATAGTCTCTGAGTCTGGGAGCATCTTTCCACCAAGAACTTGAGCCTCCCATTGTGACCACCATACCATTAGTGTTTTTTTCCATACACTCTGCTAACTAGTTCGAGTTGGGGTGATAGCCCTTGCCAGCAAGGGAGCCCTGCACATTTAGATACGTCTGCACCCTGATTCCAACACCAGAGACCGAGTCCCCTCCCCGCTGCCCCACATGTTTGACTGAAGTACTGCAATTGGGCTAATCTACAGGCAGAACTGAGCTCATTGTCTGAAACATTCTCTGCCTGAGTGTCTCGAGCAAAGTGAAAGGCAAACAGCAATACAGTGGGTCAAGGGTTCCCAAAGAGAGGGCGGAGAAAGGTCTGGGGGAGTGTAAAGTGGAGGGGGATGCTTCCAGTGCTGGGTGTTAGGAAAGGGTCCACAGAGAAGGTGGCTTTGCTCTGGGTCTTGAGGAGAAGGGGTACATCAGTGACAGAGGTGAGGGTCAAGACAGGTGCAGGGTATGCCGGAGGCGGTAACATCCTTGGATGAGCATGTTCAATGTGAAACGTCACTGAAATACAGATGGTCTGGCAGTATCTAGTCGTAGTAATAATAATAATAATAATAATAATAATAATAATAATAACACAACATAAGATTATTCAAAGGCTTCCTATCCAGATTTCTTTTACGCGCTTTATAGATATTCCTTCACTGGATGCTTACAACGCTCCGTAGATAGATCCTGACTTTTTCCCCTTTCACATGAGAGTTCACATGTGTAAGCAGTAGGGCTGGGCTTCAGACTCCTGCCAAGTCATCTGATGCTCGTGACCACAACTCAAAGGCCCCAAACGCACAGTGCCATGCCCTGGGGAGAGAAGCTGGTGAAGGAGGACAAACGTGATCTCTGCCCTCCTGAAGCTCACACTCCAGTGTGTGTTGATAAGAATGCAGACTTCACTCTTTCTCACGTCATTGCTTTTATGGATACTAGTTAGATATGGTAGAATCCTCACCCTGTAGTGGCATATTTGGGTTTGTGTGAGGACATTTGTGGTGATATCTCCAGCATTTTCCTAACACCCTGCGCTTTCCCATCGACCCCTGATTTCTGTGATTCTGGGCGGGCTGATGGCACCCCCTAGCCCAAGATGGAACGTTGAGTGAGACCAGGCTAAGCCGATCAGCCCATTCCATCAACTGGCTCCAGATATTAATGGCGGCATGAATGTGTGACTTCAGCTGGTCTGATCAGATTGGTTTTCAGGTTTCGCCTGGGAGTGCTGAGGCAAAGATTCTCTTTCTTCCCCTCAGGGGCGTGAACAAAGAGGAAGCTGTCCAAGCTACTGAAAGCCATCTTGGGACTGGGAGAGGAAATGCGTGGCTGAGGTTGGACTCCTCACCAAGCAAATGGAGCAGGGAAGTCAAGAGAAAGAAGCTGGATCCCGGTGACATCCCTGGGCTCCTGGATCATGCCTCACCTGAAGCCTCAGCAGATCCAGCCCTGCATTTGACTACTTTGTGTCAAGAGTCCATTTGATTATGGAGCTTCTAGCTCAGAAGGCTGTGGGGGCCACTGTTGGCATGGGAAATTCTCCTTTGAGTCCCAGTCTGCTACCCAGTCTTCATGTGAGCTCTGTTCTCCAAATCTCAGTTTTGTGGGCGCCTGGGTGGCTCAGTTGGTTAAGCAGCTGCCTTCGGCTCAGGTCATGATCCTGGAGTCTCTGCTCAGCAGGGAGTGTGCTTCTCCCTCTGACCCTCCCCCCTCTCATGCTCTCTCTCTATCTCATTCTCTCTCTCAAATAAATAAATAAAATCTTAAAAAAAAAAAACCAAACAAATCTCAGTTTCGTTATCTAGAACATGAGAAATTCACATTGAAATAACAGTAATGAGGCGGATGATGTCATGATTGCTCCTTATCAGGCACTTTCTGCTTGCCATCCACTCTGCTGAGGGGTTCTATATGCAATGTCTCATTTCGTTGGTCCAACAGGTTCATGAAGTAGTAACACAAGGCAGCTGGTGCCCAGAGAGACTGAATCACTTGCTTAAGGCCACACAGCGTGATTGGTAGATAACAGAGCTGAGATTCGATTCAGGCCTCTAACACTGTGGACCAGATTTTTTTTTTTTTAAGAGAGCAGCTTCTTTTTTTTTTTCTTTTAAGATATATTTATTTTTATTTTGAAAGAGAGAGAGAGAGAGAGTGAACATGAGTGAGGGGAGAGGCTGAGGGAGAGGGGGAGAATACCAAGCTGACTCCACACGGCACACGGAGCCTCACATGGGACTCGATCTCACGACCCCCGAGATCACGACCTGAGCCGAAATCAAGAGTCGGATGCTTCACCTACTGAGCCACCCGGGGCGCCCCCGAGGGCAGCTTCTTCATTGCAAAACCCCTCTGAGGGTCTGTGAGCCGGAACTGTCGTCCACATTTTACACTCCCAGGCCCAAGTATCTACTTGACCAAGAGTAGACATCCCATATATATTGTTTGAATGAATGAATGAATACATGAATGAGTGGCTCGATGCGTTCCAGGAGCCCATGGAGCCTTCGAGTCCTTTAAAACCTGTCTCCTGCTCTTTGCCTAATGAGGGCTCCCAGGAGCATTCCTTGGGTGAAGGGCAAACCCCTTCCTCCTCCTCTGAACTCGTGTTTGCTTTACTGGCTTTCCCTCATTAATGAGGGGACACCCCCCAAGGGGACTGCATCTCCAGGCTAATTATTTTGTGATTGCTCTGACCACACCATTCAAAATATTCAGGCTATTGTTGGTGTATTACACCTTGCCACTGTTGCCCTTGTCAACTTCCAAGGGCAGAAAGCCGTGGCCCAATGGGCTAGCCCTTTCAAGGTCAGCTCGACAGCAAACACAAACTTAATTGAGCTGGAATAATAATTTTTTTCTCCATTGCCTGATGTGCAGGTGACAATACTTAAAATATCGACATGCCTTAATACTTTTAAATTCAGTTGTTTGCTGATCAGCAGCACTACTTAAATTGACCAATCTATCTTGCCCAGCTGGAGATCAAGGGATCAGCACTTAATTTCATTCCCTGAATAAAGATTTTTTTTTTATATCCACATGGAAATATCAGAACATGAAAGGTTAAATCAATATGGAGTTTTACATTGCTTAAAGGGCATTTGCATCAAAGCAGCTCTGAATGCAATTCACTTGTTTAATGAATTTTTTATGCTTATTTAATGAATTTCACAAAGGTTTGGTGTTTTTCATAAAATGGATAAGGACTTCCAGTTTTATGAAATAATAAAAATGGAACTGAAGTTATGAAATGAGCAATCTCATTAGTTAGGCATGATATATTCATATGAAAATGTACATGTCTCTGTATTATTGCCTGGGCACCATTATGCGAACAGTGGCTTGTTATAATAGCATGGCAAATATTCTTCTAGTTAAGATATCAAGATGTGACAGAAGGAAATTGCATTTTCTCCCCATTTCTAATAATGACATAATTAATGCTCATTTAAAATAATTACCTGGGCATTGTTTCCCAAGAGTGCGGAGGCCTGGCTCCACGGTAAATGCATCCTGAGGTACTTTGGAACCTCAGTAACTCAAATGACGCCCCTTGTTTTTTAATCTGTTATTTGTTGAAGTAAGAGTGATCTCCTGCTTTTCCGTTTCACTGTCCTGGTGGACATACAGAATGCTCCGGACTCAATGTATCCAGTTGTCCACATACAGAAGAAATATCTGTGTCCTGATGGAGAGAGAGAGAGAGAGAGAGAAAGATTGATGGATTGTGGTATCAGTTTTCCCTCCCTTGGCTTTTTTAAGGGGTTGTATATTGCTTTGGATGGTGGGCTTCTTGTTGTGTGTCCAGAGTTTGGTGAACTGGCCAGTTACTGTGTATTGACTCCTCTTTGATGTTCAGAGGCTTTGAAAACACAGCTCCAATTCTATACAACTGTTTGACCATGGGCAAGTTACTTAACCTCTCTGAGCCTCAGCCATCAAATAAGGATCGTGCTGGGTAGTTCCTGTCTCTTCGGGTGGTGGGCAAGACTAAGTAGGTCCATGCACGAAAAATGCTTAGCATGGTGCCTGGGCATCCGGTAGACACCCCACAGCGTCGGCCGTTGCCATGGATAGCATCGGTGAGAAGCAGTGCCTGGCGTCGGCTGCACGCGCTGGTATGGAGTCCGAACAGAAGTCATGAATCAGTGCCTCGCTGGGGAAACTTGAAACTGTTTCATCTCTCTTTCTTTGCCTATTCAAGAAGACAGGCAGCTGGAATGCTCTTCTGGCATTCAGCACTGATATCAATCTCAGCAACATTAATAATACAGTGCAACCAAATTAATTGTGGCTTCTCTGATTTCAGAGAGCAGACAAATTCAGATGAACACTTCAGTGAGCATGTGTGGGGCGCCCAGGGGGTGCTGGGTACCAGCAGCAGGGCCCTAAAAAAAAAGGAAAAGCAGGGCTTCCCATTCTCAAGGAGTTCGTCATGTTGTAGGGCAATTTGGAACAGACAGGATACAATTTTATTACTAATAAAACTCCTTATATCTGTATAGCACTTTGTAGTTTTCGAAAACTTTTCAAGAATCACATACGTAGTTGGACCCACCGATCCCTTAGGACTCTTTTGACAGTAGATTGAAATAATTTCATTGGACACAGAGAAGTATTTAGCACTGTGGTTAGCAAATTGGTTCCTGCAGTTAGAACTGAATTTCAGCGTTGGCTTTGCGTAGTTCCAGCTATGTGGCCTCCTGTAGATCACTTAACCTCTCTGAGCATCAGTTTCCTGATCTTTCAAGCGGAGATGATAAAGAGACCCATTGAACTTACTGGCATATAAGACACATCTCTCCCCTTTCCTCCACACTCTTAAAACTGCGCATCCAATGTGCCCAATACCCAGGTGGAAATGAGAGTTGAAGAAAGTAATGGAAGATGCTACCCCCTAGTGGTAGCGTTAGGTAATTCAGAACTTCACAACAAAGATAAGAGAGTAACTGCCTTTTGACCGGCAGCGCTTGGTAAATTTTTACTTTATAAATTAAAAAACCAAACCAAACAACAACAAAAACCCACCACAGGCCATATGACTGATTAGAGTTTGAATTATTTCTGCTATTTTTCAGACTCACTGATAGATGTGTATATGCATATATTACAGGTATGTGTGTATGCGTACATTACATGTATGTAGACATGTTATATACATGTGATATCTGTATACCTGTACACACGTATGTATAATATACATACACATATACATACACGTAATTTTTTAAGAGATTTTATTTTTAAGTGATCTCTGCACTCAATGTTGGGCTTGAACTTACAACCCTGAGATCAAGAGTCGCATGCTCTACCGACCGAGCCAGCCAGGAGTCCCAACACGTGTAATTTTTAAACCTGTGTCATTTTATACTCTTGGAAGAGTTAGTCGGCCATTACTGAGTATCCAGGAATTCGTGTTTCTACTAGATTCCAATATACAGTCTACTGTATTTATAATAATAAAATACAAAACAGCGAACTTCTAAAACAATATTCTTTGCCTTGTAAAATCACTTTTAATATAGAAACCATAAAAGTACTCAATTACTCAATTTCTTCATCTCCCTCCAAATTTTCTTCTAGGGACAATTAAGGTGAGTCTCACTTAGTGTATTATGCTAATAATAATAAACCTAATACTATTTCTTTAAGCTCAGGCCTCAACCCGCAAGGTCAGAGATCCTTGTTAAGACAGGGCACTGCCTCTCCTACGTGTCCCTTATCTTTCCAGGTCTGCATGTGTCCCTCCAAACCTCCGGGTCTCCATCGGAGCACACCTGAGACCTACCCAGAGAGCTCTGTGACCTGTGCCTGCCCGCCGCTCTAGGCACGGGACCTCCTCGCGGGTGGAGGCTGCACCCGGTATCTGTGTCATGAATACGCGCCTCTCAGTAATTCTGATTGCCCCCTTGAGAGAAACGATGATTCTGAACCACTCGGTAACAAATCCTGAAAGAAGGTGCCACCGATTCTCCACAAAAATGATGAGGGGATAAAGAGACCTTTACAGAGCCCTGCTAGGTTTTAATTCTGCCTCCACCCACACTCTTGATTCAACACGGCAGCCCCTCGAGGTCAATAATAGCCTCATTATTTTATAAGGGAAGGCGCCTAGATTCACAGGTGAACTCACCTGTCCCACCCCACACCTCCACGTCCCACACTGGCTCTCCAGGTGCTTGGGCTCCAACCTGGCCATCATCCTTGCCTCTGTCTCTCTCCCAGCGCGCGCGCGCGCGCACACACACACACACACACACACACACACACACACACACACACACCCCAACAAATCCTGCTGGCTCTACCAGGGAAGTCTGTCTGGAAGCTGCTGACTTCCCACACCCTGTCCAAGACTCCAGCTCACCATCACACGCAGCGGGGATCCTGCAGTGGCCTCCTACCTGCCTTTCCCTTTCCCCCTTCTCACTCTGACCCCCTTGGTCTGTCACCCAGGCGCAAGCCAGAGTGGTGCTTTTAGATGCAAATCAGATCACATATGCCTCTGCACAAAACCCATCTCATTCGGAGTAAAATCCCAAGTCCTTAGGGCAGCCTGGCTAACACAAGGGTCTCCTTCAAACTCCCAGGCACTCCCCCACGGTGCACTTGCCTCTCCCTCCACCCGGAGCTCTCTTCCTGTCATCTGTGGCTTTCGCCCCCTTCAGGAGACGCCTTCCTTAGCCCCTTCTCCTGCGGAATGCCTCCCCCCACCCTATGCCCTGAAGCTGTTTTATTTTTCTCCCTAGCACTTAGAGTCACTTGACATAGCACCCTTGTTTAGAGTTCCCTTGTTTATTGTCTGCTTGGCTTCCTCACCAGGACAGTGGTGCTCTGCGTTACATTCCCACTGCCTGGAGCACTGTGCATAGTAAGTGATGCATGACCACTTGTTGCATGCATGAATGAATGAATGAATGAATGAGCGAATGAATGAATGAGTGAATGAATGAATGAGCGAGTGAATGAATGAATGAATGTTTGGGCCCCAGGATAACATTTGTTCAATGTCTGAAACTATTTCTCTGTCCCCGCCCCATCATGGTTCAGGGACAAAGAGGGACTTGTTTCAATCAGGCCTTCTTCAGACTTCCTCTTCAGGCCTGGGGAGGGGAAATACAGGGTGTGGAGACTGAGTTGAACCAGAGCAGACCCGAAGCCAGCCCTTACAGATGCTTTAAAGACAAAAGCCACAACAGAGCAGAAAATATCTTTTCCTTGAGCTTTCCCCTCCCATTTGCCTTGTCCTCCTTTGAGTAGAGGGTAATTTATAAAATTCAGTTCAATGAGGTTTCTAGCTAATTGAGGCTTTCCTGCATATCCTACTTGATGCATTGACGAAGCACCCCTCTATGCTTTGTGCCATGGGGGGCTGGAAGGTAACAAGTGAACAAGATGAGGCCCGTGCCTTCCAGGTGCTGACAACTCCAGCAGGGAGAGAGACAGACACACAAGGACTTATAACCCAGGGCAGAACGAAGACAGAGTTAAGCAGAGCTGACAGCCCTGTGCTCGGGGCCAGGAGGGTCCATTCCATCAACTCTTGTTTGGTCCAATTTATTACCACCGCGACTACTAATCTAATAATAATTTCTAGTAGGCTTGCCTTCTTTGATATCAAAGGGGTATTTTTTTTTTACTGCCAAAATGAATGATAAAAGAAAACAATTCCCTGGAATTAAGAACAGTTGTGCGTGCTGGTTGTTGAGAGGGTCCTGGGCTCTTCTTGGGAGGATGGGGGGGGTGGCTCCTGAGTATCTCTTTAAGGACCCACATCCCCGAGGACCCCCTCTAGCAGAGCATCAGAGCACAGGCAAAAATCAAAGTCACACTGCCTCGGTCTCTATCAGCTCTGCCATTTCATGTTTGACATCCGGGAGGGAACATCTCCTGAAGCTTTTCAGATGAAGACATACATTCCAGGTTTGTGGTGAGAATCAGAGGCCAGGCCGGTGTCCAGGAATCCCACATCCCTCACAGAGCCTCTCAGTGGGATGGATTTCTAGGAGCCTGGGCTGCCTCTAGGTGGTTCCTAGGTTTCAAAAGCTGCTTGCCATGGTGGTGGGTCAGCCTCTCCCCCTTGAATTTTCTGCATTTTCTGTTGGATTCCATACGCCAGGGCTCCACGCGACCACATTTGTCAGACAGATCCTAGGTTCCCCGGCAGAATGGCTCCACCATCAGATATTGGAGCAAAGGTTGAAAACAACTATGATCCAGTAGGGAGTGGGCTTCTCTCCTTTCTTGTGACTCAAGAACGATGTCGGCATGTCACGTGTCAGGTGTCTCAAGTGAACCTTCCTGGCGCGGTGCTGCGGGGGGGGGGGGGGCGGTGGTGCGGTCAAGTGCTGTGGGCCAAGTGGGCCAGGTTTTAGGATCCGCAGGCATTCCGGGAGAGGCCCTGTCTCCACATCAGAGCACAACCATTACTCAGCCCCCCGTCAGCTGCTGCCGGGCAGGAATGCAGGGGACCCAGGCAGGAACTGGGGTTTTTCACGGGATGGGATGCAGCAGCCCCAGGAAGCCTGCCTGAGGGCGGCAACCCTCTTCTGTATCATCAAAGCAATCTCTAAAAGCTGGATGATGGTCCTTCGCACCCAGGGACCTCTTTGGCATTGACATCTGTGAAACGCTGCTTCATTAGGGGGTGCGCAGGGCTTTGTAACACAAAGACTCTTTCCCAGCCTTTCATAATGATTACAGACCCCGTCTTACAGATGAGGATGAGCTTATTTCGCTATCATCTGTGTGGTTAAGAGCCGGGGCGGGAAGCCTCAGCCTACATTCTCCGAGTATAACGTGCTTTGGTTTCTCCTTCGCTGTTTGAATAAGCAATTGCGGTGCACTGAGGATGGCTGGGAATTTTTGGATCCTCTGCGTATCAGAGATGGGTCGATTTCCCCCCACGTTGCATGTGGATTGGTCTGGAACTACTTTGCCCGATGGCGTGCAGTCGAGGTGACTCCATGCTGGCTCTGGGTGCAGGCTTCAAGCCGTCTGGCGTTGTGTGCTTCCTCCTCCTCGGAGTCTTGAGCTGCTTTGTGAAAAGTCCGACTAGCCAGTTGGAGACAATATGTGGGGAAACCCTGAGACCACACGCAGAGGGGCGGGCCTGCCTGCACCTACCTTCCAACTACCCCACCAATGGGCCAGGCATGTGAGTGAACCTCCCGGGTCCCTCCAGATCACCCAGCTACCGGCTGAATACCACGGAGGGACCCCAGTTGATGGTGCATGAAACAGAAACGTCTCCCCCCTGAGCTCAGCCTGAATGGCTGAACACATTCAATAATAAAACCACATTCAATAAGAATTTGTATGTTGTTTTAAGTCACTAAATTCCAGGGAAGTATGCCATGCAGATAACCAAAACTTACCTGCATAGCACATCTCTGGATAGAGTTGGCTCTTTCCCTTCCTCCCCCACTTCCCTCCCTCCTTCCTTCCTCGTTTCCTCCTTCCCTCCCTCTCTCTCTTTTTCCGTATTTTTTCTCAACAAAATTGAGATCATACTAGGCTTACTGATATATAATCTGCCTTTATCACTTGTACATTGTGAACATTTTTCCGTGTGATGAAACATTTTTTCAATGTGATTTTTAATGGTCACACAGAAGATTTGTGTTACGGAGAGACTGACTTATGCAACCAATTCTCTATTGTTTGGATATCTAGTTTGTTTCCAAATTGTCTGCATTATAAATATTGTTGTAATTAATATCCGTGTCATGAGCACTTAGGTCATATCACTGGTTATATTTTAGGATTCATATTTGCAAATGGCATTGTTAGGTATAAAGTTTATGTCCGTTTTTCAGGTTTTTGAACGTCGGGAAGTTTCTCTGTGGACTAGCAACATTTGAAATTGACAAATTTCCCAGTACCTTTTCAGATACTGAGAATTATTACTATTATTTTAAAATCCTTCTCTTTGAGCTATAATTTTTCCGGTAATGTCAGGCACTACTAAGTGCTAACAACTAGATGAAGTACATTTAATTATTGGGTCTATTTTAAAAAGAAACCAAAACCAAAACGCAGGTTAAATTATATGTCTGAAGTTGCACACTGATTTGAACCCAGGCTTGTCTGACTCTATACTTTTAACTCATCTAATATGCTGCCTTTTAGTAGTTAAAAATATATTATTAAAAAAAAACACTATTTCTTGGGGCGCCTGGGTGTCGCAGTTGGTTGAGTCTCAAACTCTTGGTTTTGGCTTGGGTGGTGATCTCAGGTTCGTGAGGATGAGCCCTGTGTAGGGCTCCACGCTCAGCACGGAGTCTGCTTGAGATTCTCTCTTCCTCTCCCTCTTGCCCCTTCCACTTGTGCTCTCTTTCTCTTTCAAATAAATAAATAAATCCTAAAAAAAAATATTTCTGTGATGTGTAGTGAAGCTAAACATTTTTTCCATATCTATAAACCATTTGCATGGCTTCTTTTGTTAGTCACCTGTTCATGTCTCTGGACAATGTTTTTATATTACATTCACATTTTTCCCATTTATTTGTAGGTGCTTTTACATATTAAGGGCATTAATCTGTCACCCAATTTTCCTCAGTTTTTCATTTTTCTTTTTTATTTCATACGTGCTGCTTCTCTACCCGTAAGTTCTAAAATTTAGAGATATATTCTAGTAAAGCGACTAATAACATTCTCAGAGTTTGCAAAACTTCAGAGCTGGGAAGAACTTTTGAGGTTATTTAATGTTTACTTAATGTTCACATGTGAAAACAGAGACCTGGATAATAAGGTGACTGTTCTGTAGGAAAAACATGCAGAGAAAACTACTTCAGGAAAAACTGCACGTTTCCTTATGCACCTTTGTATACAGGAGGAGGAAAAGAATTTGTGCAACCTAACAAATCAAAATTTTGGAAACAGAATCTTAAACCTCTTGTTTTACCTTCTCTTTGTCAAGGGATAAGTTCATTTAAGGATTCCATTAGATCATCTCGCAGAACATCAAGATCATCTGGTACAGGGAACCCTTTCAAAATTAAATCGTACAGAGAAGCTCAATATCAACTCATATTCGACTTCTGCCCAGGCTCATGGGCAAATCTCCAACCGGTTCAGATCTGGGCCGCTTGGGCATGGGGTGAGGCTTTCCTTTCATGTCCCTGTGTCCACAGGGGGTATCCGAGTTCTCCACCCTCAGTTCAGGACTCCGCATGGGTGGCAGATATTGGGGGTCTTAGGGGAGGGAGTGTCTACACTGGGGTGTTGCTGTCTATACTGGAGAGTAGCTGTGGGCTGGGTTTCTTTCTCCCTGCTCTCTGTCTATGGTCAGAAGGATCTTCATCTCCCTCCCACTGTGGAGGGTGCTGCTCTGTGAACAACTTCTTCTTCTACCTGAATCACCCTCTGGCTTCTCCTTTCCTTCCTTCACCCCTTCTTTAGTCTTTAGAGCAGAAAAATGTACCCCCAGACCAGGAATCGTTTTCTGCTTTAGTATCAACCGGAGGAGTGAAAAGCGGTCCGTGTGAAGGATCTGACAGAAAACAGCAAAACAAACAAAAGACAGTACTTTGAGATGCACCACTGCCGTAGACAAAGCAGAAAAATATGGAGTTGTTGTGGGGGCACTTTCATGCTTCCAGTCCGATCCCTACCCCCACCCCTGATCTGCACTAGCAGTTTCTGCAAAACAACCTCATGGGAGCAAAAGGCTCCACATGAAGATTTTAAAACCAGTGATATAGTCCACCATCTCATTTTAACTCAGGATGCTGAAGCCCAGAGAGGGGAATGCACTTGCCTAAAGTCACACAGCAAGTTAATAGTTTGGCTAGGTCTTAAATTCAGCAGACCCTTCCAGTGTTCTCTTGAGGCTAATGCTTTGTTACCCAAATAGAAATCAAGAGATGTCAAGTTAAAAATAGTCATTTTATTAAGAAACATTTCACAAAAACACAGACGTAGAGAACTGATGTCACGAATCCCCATGCATCTGCCTTGCAGCTTCGGCAATTATTAACACACATGTACAAAGTCGGTCTAAAGCTGCCAATTGCACGCCTATGGTCTAGCTGGACAGGAGGCTGGGGTACAGAGAATTAAGTGGCTTCTTTTAATTAAGGGGCTTCTTAGCACTCTGTGGCTGAAGAAGGCTCTGCATCAAGACAATTTTACTTCTTCCTCTCCAAAATGTACATGTTTTATTTCGTTTTCTTGTCCTAGTACACAGGTTAGAAACTCTAATACAATGTTGAATGAAAGTGAGAATTCATCTGGTTCCTGATCTTGCAGGAAGTATGTTTAGTTTTTCACCATTAAGTATAATCTTAGCTGTAGATGTTCTCATAGATGCCCTTAAGAACTTTTCTTCTATTCCTAGTTTGCAGAGAGTTTTTATTATGAATGGGTACTGAATCTCCTCAAATGTATTCTCTGGATCTATTGGAGTGAATATATGATTTTTTCCTTTACTCTGTTAATATGCTGAATTACACTGATTTTCAAATGTTAAACAATTTTGCATCCCTGGGATAAACTCTATTTGGTCATACTGTATTATCCCTTTTTATGTATTGCTGGATTCAGTTGTTAACATTTTCTTAAGAATTTCTGTGTTCGTGTTCCTTAGGAGTGTTGTTCCATAGTTTTTTGAATGGCCTTATTATCAGGATAATGCTGACTTCATAAAATGAGTGGGGAAATAGTCCCTCTTCTATTGCCTGAACGAGTTTGTGTGGAGTTAGTGTTATTTCCTCCTTAAATGTTTGGGAGAATCAGTAAAGTTACTTCAGGTCTGGAATTCTTTTGTGGGATGATTTGAAATTATAAGTCCAATGTCTTATATCTATAATGTCTTCTATCTATAAGGCCATTTAGATATTATTTCATCTTTTGTCTATTTGTTAAGTGATATTTTCAAGGAATTTGACCATTTCATCTAAATTGTCAAAAGTGTTCACAGAAAGTTACTGAAATTTCCCGTTATTTTTTGTCTGTAGAAACTGTAGTGATGTACCCTTTCTTATTTGCAATATTAGCAATTTGTTTTGCTTCCTCTCTCTTTTTCTCTTCCTTCTAACCCTTCCTCTTTGAGTAGTTTAGCTTGAAATTTATCACTTTTATTGATCTTTTCAAAGAACCAACTTTTGGTTTCATTAATTTTCCTTCTTTGTCTGCATATTTCTATTTCACTGATGCTCACTCTTATCTTTCTTTCCTTCTATTTCCTTTGGGATTGATGTCTTATTTATTCTGCTTGCTTCTTAACATAAGCTTTAGACCTTTCTGCTTTTCTAATATAAGCAGGTAAAGCTAAATATTTCTGTCTAAACTCTGCTTTAACTGCAGGCCACATATTTTTGTATGTTGTATACTCATTGTCATTTAATTCAAAACATTTTCTAAGTTTTCTGTAAATATTTTCCTTGACTCCTAGGTTATTTAGAGTGTGTTGCTGAATCTCCATACACTTGGAGATTTTCCAGATATATTTTATTATTAATTTGATCCCTCTTCCTGCTTTGTGGCCAGAAGGTGTCTCCAGGTAGAAAGCTAAGGCGGGCTTACTTCCTACATCTTTCAGCTCTCAGAGACAACTGCCAGATAAAATACAGAACACCCACTTCAGTTCAAATTTCAGATAAACAGTGAATATTTTTTTAGAATAAATATGTCTCAAATATTGGATGGAAAATATTCAATTAAAAATTATTTGTTGTTTATCTAACATTGGTATTTAGCTGGGCATCATGTATTTCTTTTACTAAATCCGGCAACACTATTCAAAGATCACACAGTTCTATGTTGCTTGTTGGTCAGTGTCTGAAGATAGCTGTTTTCTTTCAGTTTTCTTGTTGTTTATAGGGGGAGGGAAAGTCTGGTACTAGTTATTGTCTTGGTCTCATATCTCCTTCTAAAGGCGGATGATACTGTGTTCTTGAAGAAAGAGGCAACTCTGTCCCAAACTGCAGGAATTTGGATCCCTGATTCAGATAAGGCAGCACTTCCACAAAATACTCCATGAAAAAAAGTTTTCTGGGTCAAATACGTTGGGCCATGTTGCATTCTATACTTTCCCCCTTGGAGACTCACTATGTCCATTAGCTTATTTAAGGTTCTGGAAAGTTCTGCTTAATGAAATCTTTTTTTTTTAATTTAATTAAATAGCTTCCAATTACATTTGACTACCCAAAACAAACACCCTGTAGGTTTTCTTTTAGATAATGCTGTAAAATGTATAAATTTCACTAGCCACAAACTCATGTTGTATAAAAATGTAACTTTTAAAGATGTCTTCTGTAAATTATTATAATTTATATCTTCATCCTTCATCCACTTAATGACGTAAAACTTCATTTTTCCTAAAGGATTTTTCACTGATTTTTTATTTTTATTTTTAGAGAGAGAGAGAGCACACATGCATGAGCAGGGTGGGGAGGGGCAGAGGGAGAGAGACAATCTTAAGCAGGCTCCATGCTCAGTGTGGAGCCCGCCGATGTGGGGCTCGATCTCACAACCCTGAGATCCTGACCTGAGCCAAAATCAAGAGTTGGACGCCTAACTGATTGAGTCACCCAGGCGCCCCTTTACTGACTTTGTAATACCTTGACTAGAGTACATTTAGAGGACAGCAATATATTCACAGAGTCCGATTTTAAAAATACAGTAAAAAGTTTTTCTCTCAGCCTTTCCTCAATCTGCCTGGTTCCCATTATTCCACCCCTGCCCCCAGCATCCATTTTTACCTGTTTCTGTGTGGCTGCCAAAATATCTTTCTGTACACTCAAAAAAGTAGGAATTTATTTTCCTATTCTCCTCCTCATAAAATACTGCACCATCATATTTCTCCCTTCATATATTTTGACAATCTTTCCATGTCAGTGCATAGAATAATTCCTTAATTCTTTCTTTTACCAATGCGTCGTATTTCCTTCTGTCATACACATTTGAGTTGTTTCTATGTTTTTGTTATTACAAGCTGCACTGTTTTGTGTTTATGTCTCTTCTCTCCATGAGTTTATATGCCTAGGATAATTTTTCAGAATTGCAATTGCTGGGACTATATCCCCAGTAGTAATTCTGATAAATGTTGCCAATTTGTCCTCCACGAGGGTTGTAGAATTTCTTTTTACACCAATAATGTGTGAGGCGTGTCTGTTACCCACTGCCCTTGACAACATTATGTGCTATATAACTTTTGGACTTTTCGCCAATCTGATAGGTGAATAGCAGTAGCTCGATGCACTTTCAATAAAACTTACTTTTACTATTCTTGTCTACTTTTCTCTCATGGCTGATCTTTTTCTTATCTAGTCCTGTACATAGTTGTTACTTGTGTTTCGCTTTTTTTTTTTTTTTTTTGGAACTTGCAGAGATTTTTTTTGTTTCTTTAGTCAAATTCGTCAATCTTCTGTGACATCCTAGCTTTGAGTCATTATTAGAAAGATCTTCGCCCTTCCCAGGGGATAGAGAAACAGTCTACCATTTTCTTCTGGAAAGTTTATGACTTTTAATTTTAAAAATTTAAATATTTGGTCAGGTTTTAGTTGTTCAGGTGTGAGGTCTAGAACGACTTGATTCCTTCTTTCTCTGTGTTGGTTGGGTGGTTGTTCCAGCTTCAAGCGTTGGACAGCCCATTGTCTCTCGGCTGCTCTGAGATGTGGTGGTGGCAGTCAATTTGGGGTAAATTCAGCCAATTCATATTTTCTCTAGGAAACAATAAATGGGGTGCTGCCTCCCTTGTCTCAACCCCAGGAACCAAGCCACAGGGATTCCCCTCTGTGGTCCCCTCGCCTCTCTGGAGGTCCTATTGTTCCTCCAGATCTTGACTTGCACCAGGTTGAGGGAAGGCCCTAGCTGAACTTTTTGCTCCTAAACCTCTTGTTTCTGACATTTAGGGCTGCACCTTTTAATATTCAAACCTCAACACCTCAGGTTTCAGGGGCTTAAGAACTTGGCTCTCAAATGATTGCTTTTGCCTTGAGTTTCCAATGTCTGTTTTGAAACTGAAACGAGAATATTCTCTTTCCCTTCTGCACCCTGAGGGCAGTCACCTAGAAGGCTGGCGGCTGCTGTCAGAGTGAGTGTTGGGGGGTGGGAGGAGGGGAGGCAGGGGTGGCTCGAAATAGTGATCAAGGAGGCCCCGGGCCAATATTTCAAAATATGCTTCCATTATGCCACAACATCATGTAATGTGGGTCTCTGGAAGCTGGAGAATTTTCCCTCATTTGAACTATATTAAGCAGAGCACTGAAGGCCTCTGCTAGCCCTGCTTCTAGCCCTGCTTCCACCGGGTCCCCACGAAAATCCAAATTTGTCACCAAGGCTAAAAGCACCGTACATATGTAAGGCATTACTATGATCTTCATACTCATCAAAAACATTTATCCAGCCCCCCCACCCCAACCCGGGTTCAAAACACCATTCCAACGCATCTGTTCAAACACATAACAAATACCTCTTTGAGATGTTTTTAATTGCACGTTAGCTTCCTTTCAGACCTGATTCATTTCTGATCTGAACAGCAACAAAGGGAGCTTTTAACGCAGAGGTTCATTTCTGGAAATTAAATTTCCATTTTCAACACTAATGCTACTGTAATGCGCTGTGATTTCTGTCTCTTATTGTGTCTGGCAGCGACCAGCCTCGCAGCGTAAGGGGCTGACTACGGATATGTGAATGGACGACATAAAAAGACATTTTTGAAAAGCAGGGGAAAGAAAAACATTTAAAGTAGGAAATTAGAGCAGTTATTGGATCCCACACCATGGTTAATGAGTGCGCAGAAAGCAAACAGTTTCTGGCTCTGGGACCTCAAGCGTTTCGGCCAGGGCAACACTTCTCCTGTTTTTGGAAGGAAATCAGTAATAGCCTCCACACATGGGAAGCCTTCAGTTTGCATTTTTTAATGCCTCTAGGGAGGACAGGGTTTCTGGTTTCAGATCTGTTAAATTTTCCTTTAAAAGACGGGTTTTGTTCAGGAACCCAAACAAAAATTAGCATATTAAGAATATATGCAGGTCACGCGTTTGTCCCGGTGCCCAAAGATTTCATCAAGCATGGCTTGCAAAACATTAGTGAGTTCTTCTTGAGAAGCAGGATGGGACTGGGTCACTTTTGCCTAATTAGGTAAAATCTCTTAAAAGCCCCACACCCTTTTTTTTTTTTTTTTTTTAAGTTTTAGGGCTATAAAATCTGGCCGAATGCCCCATCAATATGTTAAAAGTGGCCATTCTTGGCTGGCGAGTTATGAGCTACTTTAATTTTCTTCTTCTTGTTTATCTGTGTTTTCTATTTTTTTTTTAATAATAGAAGAATATGGCTTTCGAAACAAGAAAAAAATAGGAGGTACTTAAGACCAAGCAAAATGAAAACTCACAAAAAATTTTGCATTTTTGTTTTGCTCCTGGTGCATGGATTTAGAACAGACTCCACCTTAACGCCATTCAAGTGACTAAAACCCCTTTTACTGAGCATCTACTAAACGTGACATTTAGTGCTTTCCTTCTGTTCTGATATTCATCTTTGTTTTTACTTTTCCAAGTGAGTCTCGTGCCATCCGAAGCCTGAGCGGCTATGGGAAACTTGTTTGAAGATAACACAGAGATGCATGAAAAAAAGAAAAGCCCCACCTCCCTCATGTAAATACCGGCTGAGCGTGCCTTATTTATAACACTCTGAGTGTTGGAGATTTACTCCTAAAAACATGCCTATTTCAGTTAAACTTTGGAGCATGGTGGCTCTGGAGTCATGACACAGTCCCATCTTGCTGTGTGTGCGAACTTGGGCCAATCATGCCTTTAGATGTGGGTTGACATTAACCTAGTGGTTGGGATTAGGTTCTGACAAGTGGAACCTGGAATGGGGTGGGGAGGGGGTTCAATTAGGAAAAACGACAGAGGGGAGAGTCAAACTGAGTCGTTAGCGATTGCGGAGACTCTGGGAAAGATTGCTTGCTGTTCACCAAAAATCCCCCACCCCTTCCCCTCTCCCTTACCTTTTTTGTCCTCTCTTTCTTTGTCATCACCATCATCACGGAGCTAGCCCCCATTCCCCAGTCCCCCCTACACTTGGGTTCGGCTATGTGACTGAATCCCAGCCAAGGGAATGTGAGCAGAAATGAATATGTGCTATTCTTGGCCAAGGATGTGTGGAAGTAATATGTTTCTCCGACCCTCCCATCTTCTCTTTCTCTTTCCTCTGGCTGCACGCCGATTACGACAAGACTGTCCCCTGCCCAGGAGTTGATAAAGCTATACAACCAAAAGAGACGAGGCCCCTAAATCCCAACACGGAGGAAAGCGCCCACTCATCGGGAACGTCTGCCTAAGGCTATTCCTTAAGGACGAGTAATGGTGGATTGTGTTTGAGGCCTCATGTTTTGGGGTCTGTTAACACAGCCTCGCTGCCTGATACATGATCAAACACCAACACCAAGAGCCTGAGGCAGGAGCAGTCGTGTAGAGCCAAGAGTTGGGTGATCCGGGGCCCGAGTCACCTCCTAAACCAACATGGAGGTCAATAATATGAGAGATGGGGACAAAATTGTGGGGACTCCTTGGCTGGCCTTTATTAATCTGTGGGGATTCTTAAGACCCAGGGGTTGCTTGGTGCAATGAGCTTCTCTGGACTTTGTTTCCTTATCTGTAAAATGGGGATGCAGGACAAGATTGAGAATAAATAGCAAGTGCCCTTCATTTTGAGGGCCAACAGTGATAGATTGGAAAAGGCTGCTTAGACCACTGTGTTAAGAAAGATTCTGAGGTTGGGTCATGGATCTGCAGGAGAGAACCAGAGTCCATGAAGAGTACAGGCATAGGAAGGTAGAGGAGGGGCTTGCACACCGATGGTGACATAGAATTCCAGACGTTCTCTGACATCTGTGAGTCTCTTTGCGAGCAGATCACGTCAGGGCTGGAGTAGCAAACATGTCCCACCGAGGGTCACCTCAGAGACTGGACACCTGGGGGTCTATCCATCTCTAGGGAGACCCGTAGCAGTTTCAGCTTCAAAGATACCAAGCTGTCTGTGTTATGGATGTCCGGAAATTCTATCCAGGTTTTCGTTTTCATTTTTGTGCTGGGTTATTCTAAAAGAGTTCAATGAAAGAGAAACACTAATGAATTTGACCCTGGGGACAAGTTTCAGTTGTGTTCTAATCAGGTCAGACTGATTGAGACAAAAACCTCTAAAAAGTCTGGGAGAATGCGGTCACAGGCCCTGGAATGAACAGATAATTTTGGTAGAATGTGGAAAGATGAGCCATTCCACCCAAGTGGCCCAGAGGAAGGAAACCAACGCATCTTTTCAAAGCCTAGGGGAGTCGTATCGTGCGGTTAGGCTTGGTGACCGCAGAGCCAGGAGACACGGTTTGAGTGCCAAACTTGTTGCCAATTGGCCGTGTGGCTTTACACAAATGATATCCACTCTCTGAGCCTCAGTTTCCTCAAAATGAGGGTTCTGGGACTAGATGAGTGTTTTATTTTTAATTTATTTTATATAGATAGAGAACATGAGCAGGAGGGGCAGAGGGAGAGAGAGAAAATCTCAAGCAAACGCCACACTGAGCCCAGAGCCTGATGCGGGGCTCGATCCCTCCACTCTGAGACTCTGACCCGAACCGAAACCAAGAATGAGACACTTACCCAACTGGACCACCCAGGCACCCCTAGGTGAGTGGTTTTTGAATTGTGTGTTCTTTGGATCCCAAAGATTCAGAGACAATGTTTCGGGGGAGGAGGGTACCACTGAATGTGTAGGGTCTGGGACCCCCGTCCTCATTTCCACTAGAGTGACCTACCCTGTGCATGGACCCAAGTGTGGTGTTCTAGGGATCCCCTCCTGCTCCCCAGATAGGTGAGTGCTCCCTGTGGAGGCGCTGACACTCCGGGGAGCCGAGCAGAGGAGGGAGGAGGGGGCCCTGCTCCTGCAGTGGGGGCTGTCAGCTGAACCATGTGCGGCTGCCTAAATATTTTGCCCTCAGGTTCCTGCTCACAGCTGCTTGTGCTCTGCCTCATCTCCATTAAAGGGGCTCTCTCATCCCCCCCCCACCCCCGGGCTCTTCATGGATTCGTCCCCACCCCCACCGCTGGCTTGAGATGAAATCCCCAAGCTTGGCCGTGGTTTTATTAGTGTAACAGTAGTGGTGGTATTCACATATTAATCATCATAAAAAAGATAATCCTATGTTTACAAAACACTTTAAGTTTGAAAAGTATTTTTTTTAAGATTTTACTTATTTATTTGACACACACAGAGAGAGAGAGCACAAGCGAGCACAGCAGGGGGGAGGGGCAGAGGCAGAGGGAGAAGCAGACTCCCCACTGATGTGGGGCTTGATCCCAGGACCCCGGGATCATGATCTGAGCCGAAGGCAGACGCTTAACTGACTGAGCCACCCAGGTGCCCCTCGAAAAGTACTTTTCTCTACATTAACCCATTTACAGACAAAACCCACCCTCATTCTGCTTTTCCTTCCTTTTTTTTTTTTTTTTAAATCACTTTCTTTCCTTGTAGATGTGATACACAGTTCTATTTCATCAAGAATGTCAACTTTGGACCCAGGCTGCCATGGTTTGAATCTTGGCTCCATCACTTACTAGCTGTGACTTTGGGCAAGTGATGTATTCCCCCTGAACCTCAACTTCTTCATCCGTAAAATGGGGATAACACAGCACCCATTTCATAGGCTGTTATGGGGATTAAATGATTTTAAAATGTGTAAAGTTCTTAGAGTAGTGTGAGGCATGCACCCAGTGCTATAGAAGTCTCTGCTACTACTTTTTTTTTTGAATAAAAACTTAATCAAAAAGTAAATAATCCCGGGGTGGGGGTACCTGGCTGGCTTGGTAGGTGGAGTGGTAGGTACTTTTGATTGTGGGATTGTGGGCTTGGCTGTACAGATTACTTAAAAAAAGAAAATTCAAAAAATACCCCCCAATGCTAAAAAATGAAAGAGTAAATAATGGTAGGAAGGGGAAAGGCTTATATTTGCCCCCTTTTAGCTATGCCTTCTCAACAGAGGTGATATCGCCCCCAACGGGACACAACTGATTCTTGAGGGTCTAAGAAAATCTAAGTCTTTTTGTATACAGCACAGATACACAAACGGTATACAAATAGATGTATGGTGTATGTGACAAACACCTCATGGTTGGGACATTGCGGGCTAATAAGAAAAAGATTGGGAAATGCTGCTTTGACCCCTCTGCCAGGGTTAACTCGCTCTGGGTGTGTCCTTCCAGACCCTGAAAAGAATCCCCAGTTGTTTTATTGTGTAATGAAACTGTTTCTGTGCTCCACATTGTGCTGGCTCTCCTAATTTACCGGGGCTCTCCTTCTGTGGGGCAGGAACACCTGTGCCAATGCATGGAGGAGAACCCCACTTCTGTGCCCAGATGCCCCCGCCATGGACCTTTGGGTAGCTCCGGTGACCGTGTGCTCTTGACCACGAGGGCAGATTCTTAGAAGTGCAAGTGGGGGGCAGGAGTTATGGTGCTTTTCAGAGCTCCTGCCAAGTTTCTCATGTGACCTTCATGAGAATCCCGAGCATGAGCTCTGCTGTGCAAGCGCGCTCAGAGAGGGGCGGGGGACAAGCCTGGCAGAGAGAAGGCAGCCCAGCCAGGCTGGGACTTGCTGTCCCCTGCATCCTGGGGGAAGGGAAGTTTCCCTGGGGGCTTTCACCTGCGAGGGCTCCCTTGCTTGCCCCGGACCAGCCAGCTGGGGGGGGGGTCTTCACTGTGCACACTTGTGAGGCCTCCCTGCCCCCCCCCCCCCCCGCCTTGTCGTTGGAGAGAGGCACTCTGTGCTCAGAGAGGTTTGAAGGGAGCTACAAGAGTCGGGTGACTCCAATGGGGAAGTGAGGCTGCTGAGAACCCCGCAGAGACCCCGTTCTCTTGCCAAGGGGCTGTCCTCCTGACTCCTCACGTTTATCCTGTCAGGTGCACTTCATCCCAGAACCAGACCCTGAAGCATTCCTGGTGTTCTTCCATTGATTCCTTAAACCCTTAAGCCGCCACTCACACCAAACTGTGCCTGACACCTGGCTCATACGGACTCCTCTTAAAGTGCTCCTGACACATTCTACCTGGCTCAGCTTTTTTTTTTTTTTTTTAATTTTTAAAGATTTACTTACTTATTTGAAAGAGAGAGAGAACGGGAGGAGGGACAGAGGGAAAGAAAATCTCAAGCAGACTCCCTGCTCAGTGGGAAGCCCCACATGGAGCTCGATCCCAGGACCCTGAGATCATGACCTCAGTGGAGATCAAGAGCCGGGAGCTCATCCAACTGAGCCACCCAGGCGCCCAGGGCTCAACTTTCTAAGCAGGCCTTCTCAGATTGTAATGTGCCTATGAATCACCGGGAATCGTTAAAATACAGAACATGATGCCAGAGGTTAAGAGGGATTCTGTCTTTCTAAGTAGTCTGTGGGCACCTGGGCAGGTAGTACGTGGAGCCAAGTAGCAGGGCCCATCCCTCCTCTTACTTCTCCTGGCAGCAGATTCCTACAGGATCCTGCTCTGATCTCAGGGTTTCCTCACACACCCCAGAATAACTGCTCAACATTCTTGGCTTTTGATGCCATCAGCAAGTTGCTCCTTGGCATGAACAATTGCCCACTTCCCTTGAAATGCTTTTCTATGCAAATGAGTCCAGAAGAAGGACTGTCTGCTGTCATAAACATCTTAGGGTTTCAGATTGCCTTGGCTGGGGTGGGTACGGTGTGGGCATGTGGGGTGGGCATGTCAACGGGAGAAAACAAGAACTCAGACCTTCTGGTTACTAACAGTACCCAAACCTTCAGTGAGGTCCACTGAGTTTCGGCGGGAGCCTTCAAAGTGCCTTGGTTGTATTGCCTCTGGTCATCCTCAAAATGCCTCCACGAAGCGGACACTATTAGTAATAGGATGCATTTCACACTAGGACACTGAGGCCAAGGGAAGTTAAGTCATGGGCTCGAGGTCTGGGAGCTCAACAGTGGGAGAGCTGACGTGTTGACTGCAAGCGCCCAGACCCAGGGAGGGAGGTGCACCCCGATGCACCGCCCCCGGGAACCAAGGAGCTGGAAGAGACAGGGTGCGCCGGAGCCAGATGCCCCCCATTTACTGCTGAGTTTCGACTTGGTCCACATTTTCTGTCACTGATCCGGAGAAGAGTTATGGGCAAGCCTCATCATCAATTCCACCTTCGGCTTTGTAGCCTGTGCCACCGGAGGAAGGCTGGCTTCTCCCTCTGAAGCTGAGCTGGGTGTCAGAAAGCTCTGGACCCCACTCCCATGTACCCCTCTGTATGAGCTTTCATGAATGGGGAGGGTAGCCTGGGAGTCAAGGGGTTATGCCATTTGGGGCCACCTCTCTGGACCTCAGCATTCTTATCCCCTAGGGCGGTTCTGAGGATCAATTGAGTTAATACGTCTATTCTATTTGGAGCGTGGTACCTCGTGAATGCCCTCCAGAGTCAGCTATTGCTATTCAGCTATTGTGATTCAGCTCGGCTCGAATTCAGGCCACAGGTCATCTGGGCTGTTTCCCCCTCTCTGTGGCCTGCTCAGTCACCAGGTCATGAGAGGACGGGACAGGCACTCTGCACAGAGCCCTGCTCCTCCCCAGGGACCCGGACTCTCTCCACCCATCGCACCCCTGCTTGATTTCACTGCTAGTCCCCGTGTGCCCAGCCTAAAGTTACTGCCAGCATCTCTGGATCCTCCTTGGAGACCCAGGTTTTTCTCCCTGGAACAAGAACTGTTTCAGCCAGATCAGTGCAGCCAGAAGAGGCAGGCAGACAGGAGCAGGGGGAGCAGAAGCGAGCAGAAGTGGGCAGAGGGGAGTGGGGATGAGTTGAGGTGAACAGAGGTGGGTAGAGATGGGCAGAGCGGAGAGGACGTGAGCAGAGGTGAGCAGAAGTGGGCAGAGGGGAGTGGGGGTGAGCAGAGGAAAGTGGGGGTGAGCAGAGGGGAGCAAAGCTAGCTAGGTTACCTACAGGAAGGACCCTCTCGGCCTCCGTGGGTCGTGGCCCAGACTCAAGGGACCCAATATGACATCCTGAAATCGAGGCTGCCTGCATGGAGCAGGTGATGGATTACAGAAACAGAAGGCATCTCAGGACCCATTCACACCATTCCCCAGGATCAAGGTCAAACTCGGAGGCCCTGGCTCTCCCTATTCCAAGGGCCTCCCACCCAGTCCCCGGCAGGCACGGTAGCCGGTCCCGCAGCATCATTCCAGCAACAACTGCCTGAAAGAAAAACCCAGCAAGCTCTCTACCACATCTGATGGGCCCCGGGCTCTGATGCACCTGCCACCATCCTGGGGGCCTTGTGGGTGAGGTTGGGCAGCCAATGTGGCTCAGTGTCTCAGCGCTGAGAGTCCACATGGACTCAGGCCCCCATCCCTGAGAGGGAGACAAACCATAAGGAGGGCACGTGATGGAATGAGCACTGGGTGTTATAAGCAGCCTGCCATGAGGCCGGGGAACCCGACACAAGTCCCTTGCCTTCTCCGGGCCTCAGTTTCTCTGGGCATAAACATGGGCTCGGGACCAGGTGTCCTCCAGCCTCCCATGCACGCAGCGCCAGGTGACTGGGGACTTGGACAGATGCAATGTCTAACTTTATATTGAAAAGGGACAACAAGTGGAAATATGAGGCTTAAATCCCACGCAGAGGAAGAAAGAAAGAAACAACAACAACAACAACAACAACCAGAAACACCTGGAGAAAGACATTTTAAAATCAAGGGGTAAATTCTTAGAAGGGTATTAGTTTCCGGCAAACTGTCACGTAGAAAGTGTCCCGTCAGACAAGTCTAATGCTGTGACATGTTAGATCTGTTATCCCCTTTTGATCAAGCAGAACTGGAATTACCCAAGGCAAGGCTCCCTCTGTATTTTCTTAACCAGAGAGCAGCGGCAGTTAGGAGCTGGGCGTCTGAAATCAGACAGGCCCGGGGTGGAGTCTGGATTCTTCGGCTTTGCAGCTTTGTGACCCTGGGAAACTGGCCTCCCCGCCCTGGGCGTCCTCCCTTTGCTTACGTGAACAGTGGGACAATGGGTGCTTGGGCACCTCGAGCTCTTGCTAAGGGTCAGGCCCGATTTTAATCCCTTGGCTGGAATTAAGCGGCTGAGTTCCAACAGCAACCCCACGGAGTGGGTCACTTTTATTACTGCGTTCCCCATTCCACAGAAGGAGAAACTGAGGCTTAGGGCAGTTAAGGGACTGACAGAAGGCTGCACAAGGAGTAAATGCTGGGATGTGAGCCAGAACAGCTTCTCATCACCACCCCGCATCTTCTGCCTCACAGAGGGGATGAAGTTAAACGTCTCCAAGTGGTGCTGGATGCACAGAAAGTACTCAAAACAGCCGAGGAAGAGAGCAAACAATGAAAATCAAAATCGCCTGGGAAAAACCTCACCCAGTTCACAGCCAATGGGTGTCATACACAGCAGCCTGAATGGGTAGAGTTTCTTCTTTGCCTCTCTCTGGGCTCATTCAAAAGGCAGAGATGCAGCCTAGGCTCTATTCATTTTTTTTTTTTTTAAAAACAGCCAAGAATGGCTGAATGACACAGGAGTTTCTGTCATCTACAATGATGAATGACTCCCAAGGGGCAGAAACGAACGCAAGTACCAACATCAGCCCAGGCTCCCTAGCGGACCGATGGTGCCCTCCGGAGCAGGTGCCCCGCTGAGGCTCTCACTACCTGGAGATCTCGGCTCCCTCTCTGGCTCCACTGTGGGTGTTCAAACTTCTGATGGAATGGTTGCTCATTTTGCTGCTGAGCTGGAATGAGGAAATAGCGGAACCAAGGCCTGATCTGTCCAAGAGTCAGTGGGCACTGTCCTCCCCAACATGGGGAGGCTGCTTCGTGGAGAATCTGCACGGAGCCCCACAGAGGGGTCCAGCAGCAAGCTCGGGTTTCAGGGTCAGATGGTGAGCTGGGAAGGAGTCATACCCAGAAGCTAATTAGTTTAAACCGCTGCATCACGGGAATTAAAGGGCAGGTTTCAAGTAACCAGCACCACAGAAAAGAAAAAAGAAAAAAAAATATCCCTGCTGGAAACACGCTAATGCTCAAATTAAGAAAGGTGAAAGAATAGTCAGTTTCTCTTCATTACCTGAGACATGTATATGCTCATTCATTCATTCTTACATTCATTCATTCATTCAACCAGTTGGGATCACCCAGTTGTAGACTCAGTATGTGCCTAGGGCATGAGCAAAGTAGGGAAACCCCCCTACTCCGCCCCACCCCACCCAAGGTTCAGCTTCAGTAGATTTTTCCTGAATCTTATAATCTGATGATCTTAGAATACGCTTTTAAAATATTTTTTAACATGTATATATTTTGTGTTTTGTGTCTTACCATTATTCGTATTTTGGATTATGTATAGAGAGTTGGGGACCCTGTTATCTTTACAAGGCTCAGGGCCTCGACAGTTTCTAAATCTGGTCCCACATTCAGTGAGCATTGGCCCTTGTTCAATGCCAAGTCTTGCCCTGGGTACTGGGACATAGCTGTTGTCTTAGAGTTTTCCAGAGAAACAGAACATAGGTGGACTTTAAGAAACAAAACACAGAGGATCATAGGGGAAGGGAGGGAAAAATAAAATAAGATGAAATCAGAGAGGGAGACAAACCATAAGGAGGGCGTGTGATGGAATGAGCACTGGGTGTTACAAGCAACTGATGAGTCACTGCACTCTACCTCTGAAACTAGTAATACACTGTATGTTAATTAATTGAATTTAAATAAAATAAAATTTAAAAAAGGAACAGAACCAATAGGATATACATGGAGAAAGAGAGAGACTTATCATAAGGAACTGAATGACATGATTATGGGGGATGGCAAGTTCCAAGTTCTGCACTTGGTAAGCTGGAGCTAGGAAAGGCTGATGTTGTGGTTCAAGTCCAAAGGCTGGAAAAATCCAGTGTCCCAGCTTGAAGGCAGTCAAGCAGGAAGAATTGCCCCTTACTCACGGGAGGGTCAGCCTTTGTGTTGTATTTGGATCTTCAGTGGATTGGATGACTGGGGAGGGCAGTCTGCTCAACTCAGTCTAGTTTTTCTAGACTGAGTTTTCACCAACTCAGACTCAGTTCAAATATTCACATCATCCCCAAACACCCTCACAGATACACCTGGAAAAATGTGTGACCAAATATCTGGGTGCCCTGTGGTCCAGCCGAGTCCACACGTCAAAGGAGCCCTCACAGCTGTGAATGCAACTGTTTTGTTAATTGTGCGCTGTGGTTTTCCAAGAGGAAGGCAGCGGAGCCCAGAGGAGGGTGCCATCAGGAGAAAAATGAAGGAAGAGGCATCTGGTGAAAATCGAGAAGCAAGTGAGCAGACCTGCCAAGTGGCATGAGACAGGGAAGACAGAGGAGACGCAAGATTTTGAGCTTTTGGGGTCGGAGGGTTGGTGATGGAAGTTTGGTGGTGCCATTAACAGAATGATTTCAAGCTGATAAATGGATTTAAGGAGCAGGAAATAATGGGCGATCATCATCCCTATCCGCCCAGCCTACACCTGCTTTCCTGGCGTTCCATTTGGCTCAGGCTTTGTCCCCAATACAAGTGCCCCCGTTAGATGATAAATCATATCATCACTGCCAATCCATGGGCAGGTTCCTTCTGAGCTGCCCACGTACTCCTTGCTGTTGGGAAAGGTTGCTTATTGTCTAACTTATCACCTTCCAACTGTAACAGAGGACTGCTCTTACGGTCCTGGAGTCAGTCACACCAACAACCATGGAAGAACCCGTTAGTGCAAAGTCGTTCCAGAAACTGCCTTGGTTCAGGCACTCTCCTGGGCACAGGAGTACAGGGTGAGCTACGGGGATGATTTACGGGTGGGGAACTCTGTCCTGAGGGGGTACACACCAGTAGGCAGATAATTACAGCACAGTGTGATGAGAGCTTTGAGGCGAGTAAGCCCAGTGGCTCAGGAAGCCCCACGAAGAAGTGCCTTTTTATCACTGGCCATTGCTGCCGGCAAGTCCTTCTGAGGTGTTCAACATTCATTAATGAACAGTAATTGAGCACCTGGCCCCCTGCCTTCACCCTCGCCCCCCTGCCGTCCATCCGCCACGCAGCCACCAAAAGAGATCCTTTTAAAGTAGAAAGCTGATGAGGTCACTGTTGTTTTTCAACATCCCCCTGCTTCCTATGACAGGTGGCTAGCTAGCATCCAGGTCCCCATCCTACCAGCTCTGGCCACTGGCTACCTCTCTGCGCCCGCTCCCCTTGCTAGTGGAGCGTAGATAAGACAGCACACTCTGTCTATGAGGCTTCAGGAGGCAGAGTTAAACCCAATGGGCAGCAGCTAGTGGGCAAACCTTGTGCTCCAGTGGAGGACGGGCTGATCTGTAAGGTAATGAATTCCCTGTCGCTGGAGGTATGCAAGCAAAAGAAGGAGGCTGATTGGGATGTCTCAGAAAGAATTAAAACTTTAAAAGAGGAGCTTTGACTAGCTGAAACTTCAGGTCGGTCCTCCTATGTTATCCTATTTCAAAGGCGTTTTGCTGTTAGATGGGAGAAGTTCTCCTCTCCTGTCTTCTCAGTTCTCCCCAAGAGAAGGGGACCCTCATCTAGGTGGAATCTGCTTTCAGGACCTCACTGGGTGACAGAGCACCTGGCAGAGTCAGCGGGCAGCTCCTCTCTGGCATACTGGTCCCCAGGACTGGACAAAGGACCATCAGACGGAGCCCAGGCGGGCTTGCTGTCTGTTCTCTCTCTTCTGTTTTGCCCAGTAGAGTCTCGCCCAGCACTTGCTGTGTATGAGGCACCATTCAAAGTGTCCTTTCTGAACATTAACTCTAGTAGCCCCCAGAAAAACTCTAGCTGGTAGGTACTATGATCCTTCCCATCTTTTTTCTTTTTAAGATTTATTTATTTATCTGAGAGAGAGAGAACGCACACTGGTGTTGGGGGGGGGCGGCGAGGAAGGAGGAGAGAGAGAGAATCTCAAGCAGACTCCCCGCTGAGCCAGAGCCCAATGTGGGGCTCCATCTCGCAACCCTGAGATCACGACCTGAGTGGAAACCAAGAGTCAGATGCTTAACTCACTGAGCCACCCAGGCGCCCCCTATCATTCCCATCTTACAGATGAGGAAACTGAAGACAGAGAGGTTGAGGAGCTTATGCAGGGTCACACAGATAGTCAGTGATAGACCAGGACTGGAACCCAGGCAGTGTGGTTCTAGACCATGTTCTCAACCACAACAGCTATGCCACCTCCTTTTTTTCCCCCTGAAAGCTTCGGTTTTTGGTGTCATGCTGAGGGCCAGCTTTGCTCTCATTGGATGCTAGTGCCTCCGCCTGGCAAGGTCCTCCCCATCTGGCTTATTTTGTAGCCTTTGGCACCAGGCCTGCAGGGCCCATCTCTCTGGGCTGCGCTCTCTCACCTGGCACCAGCCAGGGCAAAGACCTGACCTGGGTCATAGGAGGCCAGGGAGATGGCGGTGGGTGACCCCAGGCAGGAGGCCTACCTTATCTTATAGAATTAACTCCTACTCATCCTGGAGATTCCAACTGAACCACCACTTTCTTATAGAAGTCTTACTCCACCCTCTGCCCTGCCCTGCCCTAGGGCATTAGTCAGGCTAAGCTCAGCTACGCAGCAGTAACAACCACCTCATATCTTAGCAGGTCATTATGGCTGAAGTTCATTTCTCAGTCATGTCAAGGCCTCTGCAGATCTAGGAAACTCTGCAGAACCCTGCTCCACAGTGTGACAGCTCTGGGTTATTTCCTTCTTGTGGCTACACCTTCTCAACACATTTACCTCAAAGGGGAATGAGAGGCTGGAGAATCATGGAGAGGTGTGTCAGTGGATCACGTTTCATGGGCCAGAACATGTCACATGACCCCAAAATCTGAGACATCAATTTCCCGAATGCCCAGGGAGGGGAGAACTAGGTGAACACTAGTGATGTCTTCCACACTAGTTCTAATTGTTCTCAGATCTACACATACGTTCATTTCACTTCGTAATGACATATTGATGTGATTATGTGATGGTTACCCATCCTTCCCCCAGTCTCCATTAGAGTATAGCTTCCACGAGGGAGGAACCATGTCTACATTTAATTATTGTTGAATGAGTGGATGGATGGATGGATGGATGGATGGATGGATGGATGGATGGCTGGTTGGATGAATAAAGGGGTGGTGAACCCTTTCTTTGTATGAAAGATGATGCATTCACAATTTAGTATTACTTGGATGTGTCTGTTATTTCCTCCCAAGATTCAGAACTAATCCTAATAAGGGTTAATTAAGATTTCCTGGGGGATTAACATCTGAGACCATTCGGAGGATTAATTATCATTTGGTGTTAAAGATGCAACCAAAATCCCCAGGAGAAGTTGTAATCTCTGAAGCCAGGCCCTGCTTCATGCCCCAGTCCCGGCTTTGCTGACCTGCTGGTCCTTTCGTGGCTGTGAGGGGCAATGGGAGTGTCTGAAGCCACACTGGGAAATGTTCCTCGGCTCAGGTGTATTGTGGCTTCAGCTTCCCTGAATCATGATCTCTGAGTGTCGATGGGATCAGAGAGACAAGTGGTACATTTAGGACATCAGCAGAAAATGTGTTTTCCACTCCAAACTAGAAATGTGGCATTAAATGTGTCTGATTTCCAGATGGCCGAGGAGGAGTCAGGGGCCCCTTCCAGGGCAGAGATGGCTTAGAAATATATCGAAGGGGGCCCTGCAGAAGGAGGGAGGAGATCCTAAGCCTTCACCATTCTTTTTCCTCCCAGGAGTTCAGACTTCTCTTTAGTATCAGCGAAGCTTTATTGTCCCTGTAGCTTTGATGCTTGGTGAGAAATCACCTGGGTGGGGATACTCAGGCGATTTTAAGAGAAGGGTTTAAAACTAGTCACAATAGTCTGTGGTCTTGTCAGCTGGTTGAACCTCTGGGGAGTTGCGTTTCATCAGAGGCCGCATTATGCCATCTCTCCCCTCCATCATTAAATGTGATTTTATGACAAATGGAGTTGTCACATGGGATTGTCATTAGCAATATCACCATCAGAGTCAAGTTCTCCTACATCGGGGCACGTGGTGGAATGAGATTTTCTCACCACCTACCAACGGAGCCATTTACTTGCCTTGTCCAACGGGATGTGAGCAGAAGTGACATGTCACATGTCATGACCTGTGTGTTGTTCTGGGCAGAAATTCTAAGAGTCAATGTGCAATTCACCCTTTGCCTCCTTCTCCTGCCCCAGTAACTGGTAACCCTCCAGATAGAGGAGGCCTCAACAGCCCGGACCCATGAATGAGGAGTTGGATGAACATAACCTTCACGTCGACCTCCAGTGGATATGCGTTGTGAGCAAAGTAACCATGCTTCTGTTGTGTTGAGGTGTGTGGATTTTCAGTTGTTTGTTACTGCGGCATAACCTAGCTCATCCTGCTTAGCACATGTGGTTATTCTAGAACACAGGTTCATACTGATTCAGAAACTTGAAAGGAAGCGAGTCCCAGTGTGGACAACAGACACCAGGAGAAGGCGCCGTGGAGCATGTGTGAAGAGCAGGTCCTCTGGAGTCCCGTAGTCCTGGGTTTGAATCCCTACCGTGCCACTTAGAGGCCGAGTCACTTGAGACAAGTTACTCAGCATCGCTGGGGCCTCATTTCCTTTCTCTGGAAAAATGAAGCTGGGACCCATCTCCTCGTAAGGAGCCAGGGAGAAAAGAAAAGAGCCCGGCAAGCTTCCTCCCCTTTGGTGAAACTCAATAAATGTTGATGTAGCCAGAGTGAAAACAAGAGTAACTTTCTTTGCTTTGCTAAACAGTTCAATCTCGATTTTAAGCCCAAAGTTAGAAACCAGTCAGTTTTGTGTTGTCTATTTTCCCTGGTGGTATGTCCTAGTTCCAGCAGGGCTTGGGGATGGGGAGGACCAGGGTGACCATCTTCAGTCTCTGTTGGAACCTGCTGAGTCCTTTATTGCCACCTGGTTTCCGGTCACGTGTCCATACCTGTCACTGCTGGGTCGGCCTTCTTTCCTGAGAAGATATTCCACATCACCCTCACATCTCCGGGCTTCTGAAAACTTCTCCATGGAGGAACCCATTGTCCTTGACTCACTACAGGAGCCCCTGTGAGGGTGTGTGTCCTCTTTGGCTGGACGCACCTGTTTATTCTGCTCTCCCATCATGTTGGGGTCTTCCTCTTGCTGTGGGAACAGGGACACTGGTATGTTCAGCTTTGGAATTCCTTAAATATCCCTTCTCGAGGATGGGATGGGGGTGGAGGTCAAGTTTTAAGGCCCTTCACCCAGATCCAGAGATATCTAAATGCTCCTCTTGATTTCTTCAGACACTCCTCTGAAGCATCGCCACCCGCAGGGACTATCGATCTAATCTCAGAAAGGCAGTTTGGCTTTCTGAGCCAATATGAACAAATATGGCTCCAGCTCGTTGTGTCTTCTCGAAGGAGATTCGGGGTCCAGGCGATTGGCTCACAAGTACCTTTTCTCTGCTTTTGCTTTCACCTCCTTTCCTTGAGGCAATGGATGCCATATGGTGGAGCCACTGAAAAGGTAAGGAGGGGTCAGGGAGTAACAGGAAATACCAGAGAAAAACAATAATTGGTACGTATTTAAAATTATCACCCCACATCATTAGCTATTACTATAATTGTTATTACTATAATCATTATAGACATATTGAGTTATGGGTTCTTTTATTAATAAGTGAACTCCCTTCACCTTGTGCTCCCCGATCCAAATAATACCCATTTAATTAAGGCTTAAATTTTGCCTTACTGCCTCAAAAACGATTTCCTGACCTCCAGCCCACGCGTCTGTTCCCTCCTCTCAGCTCCCAACTTGACTACTCTCTAGGACACGTATCAGTATATATTTTAAATGAATGTTTCATGTGTTTATGTCCCACTCTGCTTTTTTGTTCCTGTTACCTGTGGCTGCTGTTGGCCCCCCGATTAGCACCGAAGACAGTCATTGCATTCTGTCGATAGCATGTGTGGGGCAGGAATTAGGAATGGGTAGAACTGTGCCAAGATGTCTGGGGTCTCTTCTCAGACAATTTCTACCCCCCACCCTCCCCGACCCTCGCTGAGGCTGGCAGTAACTTCATGGCTGGGGCAGAAATCATCTGGAGATGTCTTTATGCACAGGTCTGGCATTTGATGGTGACTGTTGGCTGGACACCGACATCTGACCTCTCCATGTGGACTGGGCTTCCTCCCATGATGGCAGCATCAGACTTCTTACCCAGGCAGCTCAGGGTCCCAAAGACAAATGCCCCAAGAGAACCATGCAGAAGCCTATGATGAGCTAGACTGGACGTCCCATGTCATCACCTCACCTTTGGTCCTGAGCCCATCCAGGTTCAAGGGGGAGAAAGAGAGTCCCCACCTCTCAGTGGGAAGAGTGTCAAAGACACACTTGAAGAGTATTTGGGATGGGAGGTATTGTAGCCATCTTTGGAAAATACCATCGGCCACAGTCCTGGGCACTTTTCCTCTGGGCTGGAGACCCTGACTTCATTCTCTTTGACTCTTTCCAGACCCATCTTGAAAATGATCCATGCTCAGCCATATTTATTGGTTGATTGATTAACTGGTCTGTGACGGAGACAGCCACACGACTACTTTGGGTTAAAACAAATAACGGACAAATCACTCAGATATACGCATTATCCAAATATCATTCAAATATTACAGCGAGCCTGCCGAGGAGGTGCTCATAGCCTCATTCATGAGTTCATCGACGTCTCAGAGAGTTTAGACAACTCATCTAATCTCAGTGCAGCTGGTAAAAGACAGGTTTGAATCCAGGATTTGCCTCCCAGCCCAGGACTGGTCCCCACCTCGAGTGGCAAATGCCCAGTTGAAACAAAGGTGAAAAAAAATAAAAAAAGGGCAGGTGAACATGACTCCAACTGTTTGTCTGGAAGATTTTTGCCAATCTCCAATCCAACATCTGCAGGCTGTTTCTACTTCCTGCTGTGCCCCTTTCCAGAAGGCTCAGTCGGGAAAGGACTCCAAGTTCAGTGTTGAAAGCCAGGCTCCTGGTAACCGAAGATGGTTGGCAAATGGTCTTTGAACAAACTTGTCTCATGAAATGCCGGGTCGGTTTCACAAGTACATAAAATAACAACGGAATCAAAGACATAAACAAGCACAAGCCTGTAATCGACACAAAGCTGGGCAGGCGTGGGGGGAAGGAAGGCGGCTTCTGATGCTCTTGCCCCTCCTGTTTTCTTTGCAGGCGAGTCCAACGCTCTGGCCATCTGTTCCTTGTTGTGGGTGGTTAAGTGAAATGGGCTGCCAATACAAATAGCCCCACTTGAGGTTTGTTTGCATAAATTGTTTTGAAAGCTTCATGACGAATTTTCAGGATTACTTGCAGTGGTGGGGCCCTCGGCGGAGGCGGAAATATAAATTTAGAGATGCCAGTTGGAATCTATTAATTTGCTTGCCGCCCATCACCCTAGCTCTGCTGCTCAACTGGCTGTGTGACCTTGGGCAGGTGAATTAACCTCTCTGGTCTTTAGTTTCCTCATCTGCTCAATAGGAGGTGGTAGGCATGGTGGCTACCTTATGGGATTATGAATTTGTGGGATATGCTTCGCACTGGATGGGCGTGTGGCATGAGCTCCACTAAAGAAGCCATCAGAGTCTTTTTTGCTGAAATGGGAGGAAGAAGAGCCCCATTTGGTGCTCAGAGTCAGACAGTCCTACGGTTGTGCCCCAGCTAGGCGACTTGCCATAGTAAAGCGCAGAGCCCGGTGTCAGGGGCTCGCAATGTCTACTCCTTTAACTATTCCATGATGGCCATGGCTGGGCTACTCCTGGATGAGTTTGAGCTCTCTACTGTCTAGGTCGGGGATGGCACACCCATTCTGTCTCCTGTGTCTTCTCTGTTTGTTCCAATCTTGGTTGGAGTTCCCTGGAGCACTTAGTCAGAAGGGAGCGACATGGGCCTCAGGGGGAAAGAGCGATGGGTGCTGTCTGCCGCAGGTGCATAGCAAGGAGGCACGTGAGTATCACGACAGTGCTTGGTGACCTTGCTCTGGACCCTAGCAGGGAAGACACCAGAACCACCACCTGCACGTACTCGGCTGCTAAAGAAAGAAGATGTGCAGAGCAAAGGAGTGAGATGGTGAGAAGCCAAAGCACAGAAGAGTCAGCAGCCAAACGTTGCAAACCTTGAGCTGGATTTCTGATTCCACCGTGCTGCTGACGTCTCAAGGAGCACGGCCAGGAATCTCCAGGGAGCTAGTCCATTTTAGGTTGATTGTCTTGGGGTGAGAGTGAGAAAGAGACAGAGACAGGAGGAAGAGAGAAGTACCAAAAGCACGAGACAAAGGAGGACAGAGAAGCAGACAAGAGGCAGAGAACGACAGAGAAGAGACAGAGAGAGAGACGGGAAAGGGGAAGAGACAGAGTCAGAGACACATGGGAGAAAGAGAGAGGGATGGAGAGAAAGAAAAGGAGAGAGACACAGAGGGAAATGGGCAAGGACAGACGCAGAGAAGGCGAGACAGAGACATGGAGAGAGAGAGACATACACATACACAGAGTGCAATAGGGACACAGAGCGGGCAAGAGAGAGTGAGTCGGAGAGATAGAGAAAGAAGAGAAAGGGAGGGTCCAGAGGCTGCCTCCCAGCTCCCAGACCCCGAGGAAACAGAATGGAGCCGGGCACTCTGAGATTCAGATCTGTACACTCCTGAGCCATCGGAGGTGGAGGTGGCCCCCATCTTGTCCCCGGGACCCCCAGCTGCCCATCTGCCCCCAGCCTGGCACACTGGTGAGAACCTTCTGGCTTCCAGGGGCATGACCTGGTTCTTTTCATCTCTCTGCCCCACGGTCCCTTCTCATAATGCAGCCCAAGAACTGCGGATGGAGCAAAGGGCCAGAGCTTGTGGCCATGCCCGTCGAAGCATTTCTGCCGATGACAGTTAAATTGTCGGAGCCTCTGTTCTTCATTTACATCACAGACGGGAGAGTCCTCTGACGACCTCCCCCAAATGAAAGCCAGCTGCCCCCCATCCCATCCATTGTGCGTTTTGCTTCATTTCAGACGGTCTTCTGACTTTCAACTCAAACCTGCCGTCGGCCTTGACAGGCTGTAGTGCTTAATGATATTTTATTGTGTGATTTCACCAAACCCTAGAGTTTTTCACTTATTCTAAGCTAATGGACTAAATCTGGACCCATTTGCTAAAACAAGCTCTGTTTTAGTAAGAAGCAGAGTGGTTACACATAAATCAGAGTTTCAGGTAAAATATTAGGTTTCTGCTGCATCTAACCAAGCAACAGGCCGTACTTCTCTGTGATGGGTCTGGGAGCCGTCACGAGGCATATTTGAAACTCGCTTTCCTACCGGGAAGCCTGCATGGCAAACTGTTTTGTCCGTTGCCCTCGGTTATGTGATAAATGTTTGCCTCCTCTCTATTGGATGTAATTCCTGGAGGGAAATGCAGTTGAAAAGCATGCTCCAGAGGAGATTACATTCTGGTAGGAGACATGTGTCTAGTTTGAAGTAGAAAGTGGGTGGAGCAGCGCACACAGTTCTAGGGGTACCCCTGGCAAGGGGGTACATTGTCTCAGCATTGTGGAGTAGGTGGCTTTGAGGGTAAAGCTTCAAATTTGGGTAGGTTTTAGAGCAGTGGCTCTCAGCCAGAGATGATTTTGCCTTCCATGGGACCCTCAACAGGTCAGAAACATTTTCAGTTGTCACAGCTGGGAGGATAGAGGGTCAGGGATGCAGCTAAATGTCATATAATGTGCAGGACGGTTCCCCACAACACAGAACATCTGGCCTAAAATGTCAACACTTCTGCTATCGAGGAATCCTGTTTTAGATCGAGGGAAAGAGGTGTGGTGGTATATATGATGCAGATGACCAGGTGGACAGGTACAGCTGGGCAGGCTGTGCACTGACCAACTCCAGCGGGTGCTAGTCCCAGTGCCTCCGATGAAAAGGGGCCTCCTGGCGTTGGGCAGTGCAAAAGTCCTGCAGGTGGAGGAAAGACTCAAAGGCAGGACAGTTTGTGTTTGGTTTGGCTTGGGCATAAGATGCTTGGGGGAAATTGGAAGGGGGTGAGAAGTTAAGGTTGGGTCTAGGAGCTTGGACTTCGTTCTGTGAGCAGTGGGGAGCCATTTAAGGCTTTGGAAGATAGAATGAAGTGAAATGTGCTTCAGAAAGTCTCAGTGAGCCGCATTATGTAGCGTAGATGAATGTCATCATGGCCAGAGGAAGAGTGGGAGAGAGGCAGGGAGAAGGGGTGCCCGCAGGAAAAGTGCTGTGTGGGATTAGAAAAGATGGCCCCGGGGAGCAGACCCGTCGTGGAGGCCAGTAGTGGGGTGGGGAGGGCAGTGAGGATGCCCGTGCAACCAGGGCCACCATCTCCAGGTCCCTCTTGGATTGACCCCAAGTGGAACTTCCTCCCAGCTTCATCATGAAACCCAGCACTCCTGCCCAGCCTGCCCTGAGGCCTGTGTGACAAACGCAGTGTTGTTCTTCAACATTATAATTATTTCTCATTTGCGGTGACAATGAAACCCAGAGAAATGGAAAGAAGAGTAGCCGTGCAACCTTCCCAAAGGTCTCACGATGCTAGCCCAGAGATTTAGTCTTAGCTGTGTAGGTGAAGGTACCACGATCTGGGTGCCATCCTGGCAAGCACCTGGGTGGCCGCCACGCGGGGTCAAGGACACCACGCTGAGAATCAGCCGCACTGGGTCCCAGTCCCTCCCTGCCACCTCGTGTGACCTGGGCAATCAACATCCACCCCCTGGCTCCCAGTCTCTCCAGCTTTAAAGTCGGTATTTACCCATCTAGTTGCATTAAAGTCCACAGAATGGATAGAAGTGGTGATGGGCTAATCAGTTATAGGGTAAAGATCTACAGGTTTAATTTACACTGAAATGTTTATCTCATCGGCTGACTGCGTAAAAGGCAGTGCGGTGCGGCCATCAAGTGGGTAACTTCTGGACTTGGGAGCTCATTACTCCGCAGTCAGTGGGTACCCTTCAGCTGAAGAATGAACCTTCCTGTGCCTCAGTTTCCTAATCTTTACACCAGCGATGAGAATAGCACCACCTTGTAGCGGTGAAATTAAATTAAGTGAGTTAATAAATGTAAAATGTTTGAATAGCAGCTGGAGGAAAGTAAATGCTCAATAAAACAGGAGGCGTTTTGCTCATTCCCACTGTGATTTTCATAAGCCCTTAGGCTTCGGGATTTGAGAGGTAGCTCACTCTCAACACTCATGTCAGTCTCTGGGGCTTAGCGTTTCATTGCCTCGGACCCCCTAGACATGAACTGCCTCCCCCTCCCCGTTTCTGCCCCTGGCATTCGGGGTGCGGCCCTGGGACCCAGTCAGCTCAGAGCGGAAACAGCCACTCTCAGGAAATAGCAGGACTTCACGGGCCAGAGGGAGAGGCCTTCGGTTATGCTCAGGAAGTATAACAAACTAAAAAAGAAACAACAACAAAAACCTACTCTGGACCAAGTGATTTAAATGCGTGTGATTTGAAGGAACCTGGACTAACTTAGAGGAGGGAGATGACACATATCTGTTTCTAGAAAATATCAGCCACCACGGCTGGGACCAATAGGGACCCACATACCAATGAACGTAAGTTCATATCGTGGATAAAAGTGGCACCGGACTAAGTAATGATGGGGTGATGGTCCACAGGCTTCATGTACCACAAAAACGGTCGATTATTTCAATGAGTGGGTACAACCCCAATCAACAGACAAAACCATCCTTCCCTTCCAAGAGGAAATATTTGAATCTGTTGTCTAAAGGTTTCTGGAGACCTCTGGTGACCTACTGGATTTGTCACCGGTCTGGGTGAGGGGTAAACGAGGCCGAGAGAAGTTTCGGATGTGGAATATAGAATTGCCTCCCGGTAGGCAAGAGCCAGCGGGTGCCAGGCCCTCTGCTAGGCACTTTTGCTTGCTGTATCTCATTTAAACCAACACAGGGCAAACTCCCCCCGCTTCGAGACTGGCTCCCTTTTGGCAAATCTCGTCAGCATTCAGACGGTAAGGTAATGCCAGATTTGCGCCCCGCCCCCCGAAAACCCCCCAGGGCAGGCCTTCCTCTGGTCCAGCCCCGTGTGGCCCCACCGTGGGTCCATGACCTGACGCGGCCACTGGGTGTCACTGTGCCACTGGGCTGGGCCACGGAGAGCATTTATCTGGCTGTTAAAAAACCCTGCCTCTTAAGGAAAACAGTGGAACTTGACAGTGGGATAACTAGGCAGACGGGCCTTAATTATAATGCAAACCTTGTCAAAAAGATGATGTTTACTGTAGGAGGCATTTTACATGACTAACTTTCACATGCTAGGAGACATTTTAGATCCAGTTTCAAACAAAATAAAAACAAGAAAGGCAAGACAGGAGCCAAATGAACAGTCCCAATTCTTAATCCCGCAAATTGTGATATTCTGATATATTATGTGGTTGTGTTGTGGGATGGTGCATGCCGGGATGAACTTTTTCTTTCTTTCTTTCTCTTTCTTTCTTTCTCTCTTTCTTTCTTTTCTTTCTCTCTTTCTCTCTTTCTCTTTCTTTCTTTCTTTCTTTCTCTTTCTCTCTCTCTCTTTCTTTCTTTCTTTCCTTTCTTCCTTTCTCTCTTCCTGTTATGACAGCTTTCCCCCCCTCCTCTTCCAAGAGCCACAAAAAAATGTTTTTCAAATGAACACAGGCAAGGATGTGTCACCCAGTGATGGATTGCTCACTCCGGTTCAGCTTTTGATAATTAAGTTCTACTCTTCACAGACGAAGGCTATTCTGCCAAATCCAAAATACCCTGGAAAATGTAAAATTAGAACCTTATGAGAAAAAAGATTAAAAGAGCTAAATATATATGTATGTAGTTTGGCTAAGTGGTAATTGGGGTGGGGTGGGGTGTGGACAGGGGGCACGGTTTGATAACTGCCTACTAATCTGTACAGGGACACATGTCAAGGGGAAAGGGGGAATATTTACACATGGGGACAAGGTTGAATTAAGAGTGAGTAGATGACTAAAATAAAGAAGAAGGACATTTAGGACAAACAGCACTGTAATCGCCCTGCCTGACGGGAGCTACCACTTCACTGAGGGTAGTGCCTCAAAACAGACGTATTAGATACTCCAAGGCTTGAGACCTTTTATATGGGGCTACCCTAAACACAGGCTGGTGGTACCATACAGAGACAAAAAACAAAAACAACAACAAAAAAACCTGTTTCGTCCCACATGGGGTGGGGCACGTTTTCTTAGAACTCTGATTTCTGCTTCTTTCAAATCTTGCATTTGGGGCCTTGAGGTTACACACCATTCAATATGATTTGCTAACTGGAATGTTCAGCCCTGGAAGACAGGTTCTGAATCAGGAGCCAGAGAATCCATGCGGCCACTCCAGAAGTCTACCATGAAATCCCGGCGAAGGTCGGAGAGAGCCTGTGCCAGCCCCGAGGCAGCATCACACGCTCCTGGGCTTGGAGGCCGCCATCTTGTTTTGCTGCATTTGCGGTTCACCCACCGTGCTCAGGCGGTGACTGGTGGAAAATCCAGCTCTGGAACCAGCCTGTCCTTTCAGCATGGATCAACACCGCCAGCCACAACAAGCACCAGGAATTGCTGAGTGATTTATTAGAAGGGACTGCAAAAGATACTTTAAAAGCAAATTCCCTTAACCCTCGTGTAATGTACCGGGGGTGGGGGGTGGGGCAGGGTGGTGGTGGAAAGGCCAACAATCCATGTGGCCATTACATTCTTGGCAGACAACACCCTCTTAGTTGGCTCACTCAAGTGGGCAGGAGCTGGGGTTTCACAAACCGTTCCTATCTGGAGGACTCCTGGCGTTCATTTGATCACCCTGAAAGCTGGATCCTTATCTGTCCCAGTAATTTATCTCATTGGAAGGAGAAAGTAGGGGGAAAGGCAGATGCCGTTGATAAGTACACTATTTTGCAGTGTACAATTAGTCTCAGTTCAGTGCTGCCGTCGGGGGCTGTGAAACTGAGATCTCAAACTGCCCCAACTGGGGCTAGTTCTCCGCCCACCCCCGCCTCACCACCACTGTCTGCCCCCCAGAGGAGAGACACTCAAGGAGCCTGGTGGGAAATTTCTCAAGTCTGTAGGGAGGATGAGGGGCATAGAGGCAAAAGAGAGGGTATGGCGGGCCTGACTAGTCTCTCCTCATTGCCAAGAAGCTCTTCTTGGATTTTGCATTTGATTTTTTTTTTTTTTTTTTTCCTGCATCTGATTGCATGCCTGGCCTTAAGGGCAGTCTGGCCTGACCCTGGGCTCAAGGGGAGTGAGATAGCTTAACGCTGCTTTCTGTCAGAACTCCCTCCCCACGGAGAGGGCTTGGTGGGAACCCAGAGATAAAAAATGGGAACTGACTTCTTCCATGGGGCAGGAAAACAACCAGGAGGAAAAGAAGACTTCCTGTCCCGCTCTGTCAGCTGATAAGCCTAATTGGCTGGATCTGCCTGCTGTGTGTTGATTTCGCAGCCTAATGAAGCGCTGTTGATCCGCTTGTGGGGCCACCTTGCCCTCGTGGGAAGTGTTCCCGCCCCTGGAATTTGGACAGCAATCTCCCTGTGGTCTGGCTTCTTAGCATCCTGAATTAGGTGAAAGGTGGCACGCACTCATCTTGGGGACCTAGAACAACTTTCCCATCACTCCAGGACCTAGCACGTGAGCCCTTTGGGCCCGAGAAGATGCCTAAGTTGGATTCAGGTAGTGCTGTTACTGATACTATTCTGAGTGTGGCGTGTGTTTTGACTAAGCCTCGGAATGAACACAGATGCTGTTTAGGGATCCCAAGCCCATGTGGCCGGGCTGGGGAACAAGCTGGGCTTGGACACTGGACACACAAAGGTTCTCAGGGCTGAGATGGAAAAGCAGAAGTGTTGACCAGTAGGCTGTCTCAAGCCATACACCACTGTGGTTATAGTTGGATGAGCCTGGGCAAATCCTCTGGGCCTCCATTCCTCATCTGTAAAATGGAGCTCAAAATAGTACTTGCCTATAGAGACTATTGCAAGAATTAGATCCACCCCCCAACATAAAGTTTAGAATAGTATGCGGTCCACACCAAGGGCTCCGTGCACCTTAGCAAATATTAGGATACAGTTTCCCATCATCATCCCCATCACTCCTCAAATCAAGGCCAGATTTTGATCTGTGGAGGCACTAAGCATTGCAAACATTATGGTGATGGGGACTGAGGGATGGGCGGGTGGGTAAAGAGAGCACCTTGCCATGCCGTGAGATCATTCTGAAAGCAGTATGGCAGCATTTGGTCAATTTAAGTATATGTACAGTGCAAGGCCCAGTCATAGTGACCCTGTGTCTATACCCCATGAAATTCCCACGCAGGTCATTGCAAAGGGATATAAAAAAGACATTCATTGTTTTATATGTTCTGGTGGTGGAGACTTGGAAACAATCTGGGGCTCATCCCTGGGAAAACTGAGAATGCCCACCGTGGACAGCTGACACAGTTAGAAGCAACAGGCTAGGTATTCACACAGTGGTGGGGCTGGAGTTTTGACACATGGGGTTAATGGTGGCAGAAATATGTAACGTGATGCCGTTTGTGTTAATTAAATATATATACACACACAAAAATGAAGATATACAATAGAAGGGCATGTGATAGAGGGAAATGGGGGTTAATGGGAATAATCCGATAACCAAATAAACACAATCAGGTGAGTCTTGCCCAGACCAATAATGGCAATGTATGGTCAACTAAGGACAAAATTAACTCACTCACTGCTCCAGAGGTCCAAAAATAGGACTGCTTACCCCTCCATGTTATTAAAAATAGAACGATTAAATGTGGAGAAATTTCGTAAAGCTATGGTTTCTCCCCATTTTAAAACCTTTTTATTTGGGAATACTTCTAGAGTCATAGAAAAGTTGCAAGAAAGTATAGACAGTTCCAGTTGACCCTTCATCCAGCTTCCTCTTATGTTAGCCTTGGACCCAACCATGGGATATTTGTCACAACACAGAAGCCAACGTTGGTACATCACAACTAACTGAACTCCAGATTTTATCAGAATGTCTCCATTTGCCACGTGGGTGGAGTAGAGGACACAGTTATGGCGACTGTATAGTCTCCTGCTGTCTCAGGCACTCTCAGACTTTCCTTGTTTCCTTTCCTTGTATGACCTTGACAGTTTTGAGGAGCACTGGTCAGGGAGTTTGTAGAATGTCCCTCACTTTGAAATGATCTGATATTTTTCCCATGATTAGTTTGGGGTTCTGGGTCTTGGGTTAGACCCAAGACGTGGGATACCCTTCCCATCACATGATATCAGGGACATATGACATCAACATTATTTTTCACCTGTGATATTAACATTTACCACTTGGTGAAGGTGGTACCTGTCAGGTTTCTCCCCTGGATAGTTAATACTTTTTCTTTTTCATGCTCTGGTCTTTGGAAAGTAGTCACTAAGCCCAGCCCAAACTCAAGGCAGAGGGACTTGAGCTCCACTTCATAGAAGGGGTTAAGTTTCTCCTTATATTTCTCAATGCATTTTTTTTTTCTTTTGGGAAAATACATATAACATACAATTTGTCAGCATAACCACTTTTCAATGTATGGTTCTCTCAATGCATTTAAAAAAATAGCTTTGTTGGGGGGCACCTGGGTGGCTCAGTCAGTTAAGCATCTGCCTTCGGCTCAGGTCATGATCCTGGGGTCCTGGGATCGAGCCCTGCCTGGGGTTTCCTGCTTAGCAGGGAGTCTGCTTCTCCCTCTCCCTCTGTTCCTGCTCGCTTTCTCTCTTTTTCTCTCTTTTGCTCTCATTCTCTCTCTTGCATGTGCTCTCTCTCTCTAATAAATAAATAAATAAATAAATAAATAAATAAATAAATAAAATCTTTCAAAAATCAATTATTAAAAAATAGCTTTGGGGGCACCTGGGTGGCTCAGTCGGTTAAGCGACTGCCTTCGGCTCAGGTCATGATCCTGGAGTCCCGGGATCGAGTCCCGCATCGGGCTCCCTGCTTGGCAGGGAGTCTGCTTCTCCCTCTGACCCTCCCCCCATCTCATGTGCTTTCTCTCTCTCTCAAATAAATAAATAAAATCTTTTAAAAAAATAGCCTTGTTGAGATACTATTCTTCTACTGTACAATTCACCCCTCTAAAGCATAAAAATCAGTGTTTTTCGTATATTCACAAGGCTGTGCAACCGTCGCCATTAAGTAAGTTTAGACTGGACTTGCAAGAGTTATTTGTGTATTCTGGATGCCAGTCCCTTACCAGATGTGTGATTTGCAAATACGCTCCCATTCTTTTGATTTGTCCTTCACTTTCTTGATGGTATTATTTGCAGCACAAAAGCTTTTAATTTTGGTGTGTTTGATTTATCTACTTTGTTGTTTTTGCTGCTTGTGATTTTCATATCCTCTCCAAGAAACCGTTGTGTAATCCAAGGTCATGGAGATGAACTCTCATGAGTTCTTCTAAGAGTTTTATAGATTTAGTGCTAACATTTAGGTCTATGATCCATGTTAAGTTAACTTTTGTGTAGTATGATCTAAGGAAAGGGTACAGCTTCATCCTTTTGCCTGTGGATATCCCGTGGTTTCCATACCATTTGCTGAAAAGGCCATTCTTTCCCCCATTGACTTTTTCCTGTACTCGATGTATTTCTGAAATCTCAGCATTTTTCAAAGAACTTTTTTGATGTCTCCACTTTGTCTTCCCTATGCCCAAGCTGTCTGGTCAACCATTGTCCCCAGGAGCACTTCAAGGCAATATTGTTTAGTGGAAAGACTATTTGCTTTTGGTGGGTCAGAAACACCTGGATTTGTCTTCTGGCTAAATACTTCCTGGCCCCTGTGACCCAACCTCCCTGAAACATCACTTCCTTCTCTGAGGCTCATCCCTTTATCTGAGAAATGTGAGTTGTGCAAGGTTGATGGGAGGTACAAATGAGAATACCTATTAAAATGCTACATAAACTATAAAGTGAAGCGTCCTGTGTATTTGTTATTAATTGCTGCATAACAAATCATCCCAAACTTAGCATCTTTAAAAAATAAGCATCAAATATCTCAGTGGGTCGGGAATCTTGGTATGACCAAACTGGGCTCTTTCACTGAAGGTCTCTCATAGACTGCACATCAAGGTGTTGGCTGGGGTTACTGTCATCTGGAGGCTTGCCTGGGGAAGGATCCACCTCCAAACTCATTGGCTTGGTGTTGACAGGATTCAGTTCCTCGTAGGCTGTTAGGTGGAGATGCCCTCAATTCCTTGCCACATGGTTTCTCCACAGAGCAGTGCACAGCAGGGCTGCTTGCTTCATCAGAGCAAGTGAGAAGAATAAGAGAGTGTGTGAAAGATGGAAATCAGTCTTTTATGACCTAATCTCAAGCAATAGCCCATCACTTTTGCATATTCTGTTTGTTATAAGCAAGTTATTAGTCCAGCCCAAACTGAAAAGGAAGGGGATTACACAAGGGCACAAATACCAAGAGGTGGGGATCGTTGGGGATCATTGGGGGTCATTTTAGAAGGCAGCCTACTACAATCCTGTGAGGGCATGGGAAAAGGCATGTGTAGCTCTCAGAGCTTTGGGTTGTGTCTTGTACATAGTGAGCCTTCAGCCAGTGTTTGTTGAAAGAACAACTTGTTTCTGCAAGACTTAGTCTAATCAGCTGCTTGGTCTCATCAACTTCAACCATTAGAAATTCAGTTCCATGTGTAGTTAGGCAACTAGAAACATAGTCCTGGGTGAAGAAGTTTAAGCAGGGGCATGCTAGCCACTGCCCTGCTCTATTTCTTGTCCTTCCCCTGAAAACCACATTCCCAGACTCCCTTGCCATCTGGCTTCTGGTGAGTCGATGCGGGGTATTGATGGAGACTGAGGGATAAGGGGAGAGAAGCCAGGGCCTCTCCTCTCTCTCCCTCACTCCTGCTTTGGGTGACTAGCAGGGCTCTGGCTCCAGCTCTGGGCTGGGCAGCTGCTGACCCCATACCCCAGGCTCTGGCAGCCCCCCGGGGTCCTTCCTGCCCTGTTACGGCCACCTGTGAGCTGCTTCACCTCCTCTGTTTGCCTATTCAGCTCTCCACCACCTTTGTATTTAATTCTCGGCACTAAATTCCATTGATTAGAGTTTCTGGAATGGACCCAGCTTTCCAAAACAGATTGACTGGTGCAGTCCTTTCAGAGCTTTAGAACATCCTGTCTCCTTCAATGATTTGATCTCATGAGATGCTAACAACGCTCCTCTGAGTGGGTGGGAGAGGTAGCAGATGCTGTCCTCACTTTAGAGACCCTCATCTGGACAACGGCTCAGTTTGGAAAGGGGACTCCCCTAAGGTGACACATTGAGACCCAACCCCAAATGCCACACCCTTTAGCTCTGGGCCCCCTGCAGACATCACTCCAGTCTCTGACACTGTCCCTGGCTGTCCAAGTGCCTTCATGTTCCCTTACGAAAACCCCCCCGCTAACTTCACATTCAGAAGTACTTCTTAACCCAGTTTTAGTCAAAGGGTGATCCATGGTAACAACCATGCAATTTCTGCCCAGAAATCTCATGCCTTCCTAGAGGAAGTGGCAACTTTTTCTAATTCTTTATCCCCCCAAGGAGCACCTTTTCTAAATCTCCCGAAGCATAATTTAGATTAGCAGCAGCTCTGGTCAGAAACCCCTTTGAGATAGGAAGGAAGCAACATAGTCTCTCCTTATAAAAATGTGCATAGTCATACAAAATTGTGCATGATTTCAGGGGTTCACGGGCTCCGCTAAAGGCCACTGGTGCACCCCCTAGGAATCCATGGGGTTAAGCTCAATACCAAGTTGTGCAGTGTTTCAGGGTTTCCCAAATGCTGTTCATCATCTAGAAAAATTTTAACATGTCTCCACACCACCTTTCCCAATGTTTACATAATATTTCCTCTAAATTGACTTCCAATATTTTAATTTAGCTGTCATAGGGTACTAGAAATACTACCTTGATATCTGTGCAATTTCAGGTTTCGTGTAGTGGTTAAGAGCTTAGCTCTGGAGCCAGACTGCCTGGGTTGGACTCCTGGCTCTATTGTTTATTAACTGTGTGACCTTGAGCAAGTTACTTAACCTCTCCGTTCCTCTGTTTTTCATTTACAAAATGAGGCTAATGAGAGGACCGTCTGCATAGAGTTGTTGTGAGTATTAAATAAGTTAGTGTAGGAAAGTCCTTTGACCAGTGCCTAGGACATAGCCAGCACTCAGTAAATACTAGCTATTCTCACAGCGGTAGATGGCCCATTTTTAAATAGACACAAAATACTAACATTAAAAAAGCATCATGTGCATATGCCATACCATATCATCTTGTGCACCCCAGTAGCTCAGACATCTTATACTTTGAAAAATGCAGCCGAATAGTCATGATCTCTCAAGGGAAATGCACTCTCTCTCTCTCTCACACACACACACACACTCTCTCTCTCTCTCTCTCTCTCTTCTCTCTCATTCTCCAGCAAAAGAAACAGGAAATCCCAAAGAGGAGATAAAGTGACTGATAGGGGCTTCCAGAAGATACGGAGAGGGCATCTGAGGGTGTGTTTGTTTCTGGATTACAGTGACAGAGCAATAAGGAAAAACAGACTCTGTTTATCCTGCCCCAAGCTACCTTTCAGAGAGGCCAGGAAACGGGTCCGCCCCTCCAGTGCCTATGCTGCCTTGGGGCCCTCTGTGGTTCCTCTCCTCCTAGCTGGCTGCTTTGAGTAGCTGGAGCCCTCCCACTGCGCTGTGAGAGGTTCTGCTCTGCCCTCCCCACCTGCTGGAGCCAGGATCTGTGCCCGCACAGGGGGATCTTCTTCAGGGGGCTGGTGTGCTGCCTCTGTAGGCCTCCATCATCTGCCCACAGTGGCCAGTGAGGAGGGATTTGGGCCAAGCCTTGGGGTGTATCATCTGTAAATTTTCTTTTGTTTGTCTCCTTTCCCTTTGTTCTTGAGGCAAAAGCACTCAGATTTTGTTCTAGGGAGACTCACCCTCCTTTACTTTTGGTTCGTGTGTTTCACATTTCAGGGGAGGGGCCTGTGACCAAAGCCAAGCCAATCTGCTCTTTCGATCTATCCCTCTTGCCAAGTTGTTTGGTTTGGGGATGGGTGCATGACCCAAAGGGCTCCAGTCAGAACCAACCTGACTCAATACGGAGTACTTACGTTTGAGCTATCAGAGAAGAAGGCTCTCTTCCTCTGAACCGGTAGGGGGATATAGGAGCTTGAAAGGCCAGTCATATCGGGGGACAGAACCAACCCATGGGGAGCAGAATCAAGAGATGGATCCTGCCGATATTGTTTGAGCCTGAGTGATATTGTACCTGAAGCCCACTCTCCTCCTAGATTTGTCTTTTGCAAGTGAAAAATACAATACCCAACCTTCAGACTCACTCCAGGGAAATTAGTCACGTCATTAAACAACTCCAGTTGGGGAGCTGGGGGGCAGCCTGTAGCTGAGGAACGCTTGGTGAATGTGACTTTAAACTTGGAAACCAATGCTCTCTGCTTCTTAGTTCTGTGGAAGCAATTATGACCACCAGCTATGCATATGTCATTCTTTCCAGGATGACCGTTCAACCTCAGTCTTGGGCGTCACACTGGACTCAAATCTCTTCTATTCACCTGGCATTCTTCAGCTCGCAAAGTACCTTCAAATGCATGGTCTCTTTTGGTGCCCCTGTAATGACCCTTGGAGGAAAGCTGAACAGGAATGAGCACCCCCTAGTTTATAAAAGGGGCAAACGGAATGTTAAAAGCTGTCAAAGCATATATCTGATTAGGGACAGCCAAGATTTTTATGCTTGTTCCTGTACCATGAACTCACGGCTTTTCCTAATTGACTAGTAGGAAAGGTGAAGGATTCCTTTTCCAGGAGGCTGCCCTGCCTAGGGGTGGAGGGCGCAGACTCTGGCCTCAGACTACACGGGCTCAAGTCCCACCTGTGCTTCGTACCAGCAGTGGGATCTCAAATACTAGTTTCCTTTTTGTGCCCCGGTTTCTCTATCTGTCGGGAGGGGATCATGACGACACCTACCACATAGGTATCATCCCCTCTGACAGTGTCAAGCCCCGTTGTTGATAGGAGTAAAAGAAACAATCCATAGAAAGTATTTACAGGATAAATCCTCAAAGTTAGTGCTTATTGCGAGGATTTGTTATGATTCGGTAACACAGGCACAACAGTGTCCTAAAGCCTCCGGCTTCGCAGGAAAATAGGAGAAATAATTCCTGGGAGTCGGTGAGGGAGCAGGGGGTGGGGAAAGGGGGGTGCTGCAACTCTCGGCAAATCCACTTCTGTCCAAAAGACTTAAGGTAGAAATTGATACTCTAAACAGGCTCATGATCAGTTTCAAAGATGAGAAGATAATTTGTATGTGACAAGGGAGAAGGGAAAGGAGGGGTGGGGTGGGACAGGGGAGGTCTGAGTTCCAGGGATAAAGATAGACATGTCTTGTCAGTTGCACCTGTTGCTTTCCATGGGGGCAGCCAGTCTCTAGGGATCACACATCCCCATCACCAGGGCTCGTGAAAACACAAATTGGGGATCCCGTCCCCAGAATTTCTGATTCCATAGGACCGGGGTGGGACCTGAGACTTTGCTGCTGGTGGGAGGGATCCTGCTTTGGGAACCACTGCTTTAGACCTTGCCAGGGACACCCCATCTTTGTCATTAGAAATCGTCCAGGGAATTTGGTGGAATTCATTTCCCATGGACTTATATTTCAATTTAAGATAATATTTTGTTATCCCTGGGTGATCTTTTAGTATGTATTCTGATTCTTAGAACTAGATGTTCTCTGCTTTGTCTAACTCATTGTGCTCAGTTGATACCACAGGCTGGGAGAGAGGAGAATCTCTATGTCATGTGTACGTTTGAATTGTTTTCTTTGGGGGGGGGTCTCCCTAGACCTGATCTAGGCTTCTTCAAAGGGAATCCCATTTGAGGCTGCAAGTGAAGTCTGCTTCTCCTACTCGGTACACACATCATCCTTCCCAGACAAGTCCCAAACCACTCTCTGGACCTCCTCTGGCTTCTCTGGAAGCACATCAGTGTGATTGCTGAGGTTTTAAACAAGCCCAAGTAATAGCTCATGATTAGTGGGTTCATAGGCTCTGCTAGGTTTGGGCCATAACTTTGCCGGCACCACTTTGTGTAAGCTTAGGGCGGTCACGTGAAGTGGACGCTAGTGCTCCCATTTTACAGATGAGGAAACTGAGCCTCGGAGAGGTTACATTACTCATGCAAGGACAGACCGGTGGTAAAGACAGGAGGATTCAAGCCCAGGAACTCTGATTCCAGAGGTTGTCATCTTCACTGGCTTTATCTTGTATTTATTCACCAAGATAACACAAAAAATACTGCCCTGTATTTTAAAATTTGCTTTCTTTTTTTTCCCCAAATTTTTATTTAGATTCTAGCTAGTTAACATATAGTGTAATATTGGTTTTAGGAGTAGAATTTAGTGATTCATTTATTGCTTATCTCTAACACCAAGTGCTCATCGAAACAAGTGCCCTCCTTAATGCCGATCCCCCATATAGCCCATCCCCCCACCTACCTCCATCAACGCTCAGTTTGTTCTCTATAGTTAAGAGTCTCTTATGGTTTGTGTCCCCCTTCTCTCTCTCTTTAAATTTGATTTCAATGCCCCTTCACCTGTTACCACATTTGACCTTTGCTGCCGCAATGGGCAGGTGACTTTATCCTCATTTTATAGGACATTGAGATGCCTGAGTCTTGGGCAGCTTGTACATGGACGATTGACAAGTGAGTGGATGGGGCTGAGCCTTGGGTCCTCTCTGGGCCTGATGGTTCAAATTCCATGTGACTTTGATTACAATTCACTCACAGGTTTCCAAGGACTAGTCAAAGGGTTGCAGGATGGCTTCCCACAAACCACCATTATAAATGGACCCTTAGATTATGCATTTGTCTGGCATAACCATCACAGATTCCATCTTAGCTAAGAGCAAATAGCCCTAGAATATTTCTGGGGATTTCAAGAATTTGAAACTTTACTAAAGATAATAATAATTTAGAACAGTCTTAGCAATAGCAACAATAAAACAACCAGCACATGAGGTGCTTAACTTCCAGGATGTCATAAAAGCCTTCCCCCATGAACTGCATATGCTAGGTATTGTGCCCATTTTAGAGATCAGGAAACTGAGGCTTGGTGTTATTGGGTGACTCGCGGCCAGGCCAGGACTCACAGCCCAGCTCCACAGCCTCTGCACCTTCTTTGGGGCTACTGCTATTGTCTTCTGTTCATTTAATCGCTCCAAGCTTCGCGGTCTCTGGGACACCCCCTTTTGTTTATGGGGTCTCTTCACCGAGGCTCCCCTCACCTCCCAGTCGTTCACCCACTGCCCATTAATCCTCATGATTGCCTTCATAATAATATCTCTTCCTAAATCTTTAATCACTGGGCACTTGATTATAATGTAATAAAAGGATCATAATGTAAATTGATACGTTACATTTATTGTTGTGTAAGTGATGAGAGAGAAGAGAAAGTTCATAAAATATTTAAACATTTCTTTTCCTCAAGGGCTATGATTAGAAGGCTCTCCCTACTCCAGCCTCTGTGCTTTTTTTCCCTCTCCGATTTGAGGCCTAACAGGTGAGTGAGAACATTCCAGTGTTGTTGCTCTGTCTGCAGACACCAGCGTGCGGGGAAGTATGACCTCCTTTCTGTATGGTCCCTGTTGATTTAGGCAGACATGGCTTGGTTTCCCCTAATTTTAGCAAAAAAGAAAAAAAAATAGGGAGTTAATCCGAAGGCTGTGGAGGCATCTTAAGGAACCTGGACAGGTCATCGTCACTGGAACAACTCTACTTCACGAACCACCTAAAACATCAGTTAGTTGGAAGAAGGAGAATGGTTTTGGTTGACGAGTCTGTGGGTTGATGTGAGCAAGCTGATCTAGAATGGCCTCGGCTGGGCAGCATGGGGGCGGGGGCGGGTTCAGCTGTGCTCCGCGTGCCTCACCTGCCACCAGGATAGCGGTGGAACACCAGTGCCCGTGGAAACGCTCAAGGGCTTTCCGAAGCTTCTACTGCAAGCTAACGTCCCCCAGACAAGTCTCAGGACCGAGTCCAGAGTCAAGGGTGGGGCGGAGCTGCCCACCCGCAGTGGGAGGTCACTGCAAGCTGCACAGCAAAGGGCTTGACCACAAGGAAGGGACATTAAGACCACCAAGTTACCAAGGAATGTAAAGGCAGGGGGGAGGACTGGACCTCCGTGGCTCAGGACTCATGCTGGACAGAACTGGAAATGGTCCTAAAGCAAGGCAGCATTGTCCGCTGGAGGCTCCGTGGCATCCCATCTCTACGGCTCTCTGGGCAGTTTCTCCATCCTTCCTTCCTTCCCCAGATGGCTCTCTCTCAGCAGCTGCCTCTGCCCACATCACCGTACGTCTCTGTGTCTTTGCTGCAGCACCCCTGCCCTTCCTCCTCGTGGCTCAGCACATGAAGCTCTACCCCAGCAGCATGCATCCTAACCTCACGTTCCTGGGACCCACCCTCGATGGGTTCACCCCAGCCTCCGGCACCGTGCCCCTTGTGTCAGGCATCTTGATTCTCGCCTGTATTATTTTGCGAGGGTCCCTGTAACAAAGTGCCACAGTCTGGGTGGTTTAACCCATAGTAGTTATTTTCTCACAGTTCTGGGGGCTAGACGTCTGAGGTCAAGGTGTCCACAGGGTTGGGTTCTTCTGAAGCCTCTCTCCTGGGCTGATAGATGGGCGTCTTCTCTCTATGTGTTTACATG